>NC_026003.2:59582620-59863651 GCF_000442705.2 Elaeis guineensis
ACCGTATTCTTTGGAAAAATAATTATTTATTCTTTGAAAAAATAATTAGTTATGTGATGCACTATTATGATTAGATACTCATTTCGTTGGCTCTATAGTCTAAGTCAGAAGAAGCTTTGCAATCTGCAACTGAGTGTTGGAAATGATTTCGCTATGCCTCAAATCCATGATCCTTTCTTTGACTCTGCTTGAGCCCTTATCCGTGCTACTTCCTCATGACACCATTCTTCTTTGCTCCACCCTCACGTCACCTCAGCTAATAGCCAATGTATGTTCATTAAATCTCAATTTTCTTCCAGCTTCTTCCCTCTCCCTCCTCCTCTTCTTCTTTACCCATTTGTTCTAATTCAAAGGAATCATATGGTTCTGTTTTGTAATGCACTTCCTTGTGGATTAAGCATGGGTATGCCGTACCAAAACATGATAATTTAGTATTTAAAAGTACAAAAGCATATACATAAATGAATGTGTAAGTCAGAAAATTAATCATATAATTGCATGATAATACCAATTCAATTCAGTTCATGATAATACCAATTCAAAAAAAAGACAGAGCTGAAAAGAGTATTTATAGGAAATAAAACATATTTGTGGAATACTTGTGAAAAAAAAATACAAGGTTGATAGCCTTGTAAAAAATACAACGTGCAAGGAAAACATATATTTTGCCCAAAAATTTAGTTCTCAATTGTTTCTGCTTTGAATTTAATTAGGATTATTTGCAATATTAAGGAAAAACAAATATTTATAGCACCTCATCTCAGAATCAATTAAGACACCATCTCCAATGACATTCCTACCAGTATAATGGAACACAATTTCTCATACGAGATGGTATAAAAAGTATAGCAATTTGTCATACAGCTCAATCTACCATAACAAAATTACCTAGAAGTAATATAAGAAGGCCATCTCATTTATGCTCTAAGTGCATGATATCTTCTTAGGCCCGTATCCTGCTTTGTCCCCTAAAATATTTCTGTCGCTTGGGAATGTACTTTTGGTATTGAAAAAATGTTAACATATATATTTTGGTATTGTCACAAGGTTATTTGACGATGAAACTATGTTGGAAATCTTAAGATGAAGGTCAGGATTGCAAAAAGGCATTACAGTTAAATGGGATAGTACGGGGCTTGGTCTGTCATGTTGCAAATAACTACGAATGATAAACCTTTTACCATGCATGCTTCCTGGTTGAACTAATCAGACAATCAAAACAAAAAAGTTGTAAGCCGGTAAATCAAAAGGAGAAATCAGCAAGAACAAGCTGCTTATTTAGTCTTATGAAGATTATAAAAACATCAAATGCAGCACTCAGAAAATGATGTAAACTGTGAAGAGATCCAATCAAAACTACCGTATTCTTTAGAAAAATAATTATTTATTCTTTGAAAAAATAATTAGTTATGTGATGCACTATTACAGATTAGATACTCATTTCGTTGGCTCTATAGTCTAAGTCAGAAGAAGCTTTGCAATCTGCAACTGAGTGTTGGAAATGATTTCGCTATGCCTCAAATCCATGTATCCTTTCTTTGACTCTGCTTGAGCCCTTATCCGTGCTACTTCCTCACGACACCCATTCTTCTTGCTCCACCCTCATGTCACCTCAGCTAGTAGCCAATGTATGTTCATTAAATCTCAATTTTCTTCCAGCTTCTTCCCTCTCCCTCCTCCCCTTCTTCTTTACCCATTTGTTCTGATTCAAAGGAATCATATGGTTCTGTTCTGTAATGCACTTCCTTGTGGATTAAGCATGGGTATGCCGTACCAAAACATGATAATTTAGTAAAAACAAAAGCATATACATTAATGAATGCGTAAGTCGAAAAATTAATCATATAATTGCATGATAATACCAATTCAATTCAGTTCATGATAATACCAATTCAAAAAAAAGACAGAGCTGAAAAGAGTATTTATAGGAAATAAAACATATTTGTGGAATACTTGTGAAAAAAAAAATACAAGGTTGATAGCCTTGTAAAAAATACAACGTGCAAGGAAAACATATATTTTGCCGTAAAATTTAGTTCTCAATTGTTTCTGCTTCGAATTTAATTAGGATTATTTGCAATATTAAGGAAAAACAAATATTTATAGCACCTCATCTCAGAATCTATTAAGACACCATCTCCAATGACATTCCTACCAGTATAATGGTACACAATTCCTCATACGAGATGGTATAAAAAGTATAGCTATTTGTCATACAGCTCAATCTACCATAACAAAATTAGCTAGAAGTAATATAAGAAGGCCATCTCATTTATGCTCTAAGTGCATGATATCTTCTTAGGCCCGTCTCCTGCTATGTCCCCTAAAATATTTCTGTCGCTTGGGAATGTATTTTTGGTATTGAAAAAACGTTAACATATATATTTTGGTATTGTCACAAGGTTATTTGATGATGAAACTATGTTGCAAATCTTAAGATGAAGGTCAGGATTGCAAAAAGGCAATGCAGTTAAATGGGATAGTACCGGGCTTGGTCTGTCATGTTGCAAATAACTACGATGATAAACCTTTTACCATGCATGCTTCCTGGTTGAACTAATCAGACAATCAAAACAAAAAAGTTGTAAGCCGGTAAATCAAAAGGAGAAATCAGCAAGAACTAGCTGCTTATTTAGTCTTATGAAGATTATAAAAACATCAAATGCAGCACTCAGAAAACGATGTAAACTGTGAAGGGATCCAATCAAAACTACCGTATTCTTTGAAAAATAATTATTTATTCTTTGAAAAAATAATTAGTTATGTGATGCACTATTACAGATTAGATACTCATTTCGTTGGCTCTATAGTCTAAGTCAAAAGAAGCTTTGCAATCTGCAACTGAGTGTTGGAAATGATTTCGCTATGCCTCAAATCCATGTATCCTTTCTTTGACTCTGCTTGAGCCCTTATCCGTGCTACTTCCTCACGACACCCATTCTTCTTTGCTCCACCCTCATGTCACCTCAGCTAGTAGCCAATGTATGTTCATTAAACCTCAATTTTCTTCCAGCTTCTTCCCTCTCCCTCCTCCCCTTCTTCTTTACCCATTTGTTCTGATTCAAAGGAATCATATGGTTCTGTTCTGTAATGCACTTCCTTGTGGATTAAGCATGGGTATGCCGTACCAAAATATGATAATTTAGTATTTAAAAGTACAAAAGCATATACATTAATGAATGCGTTAGTCGGAAAATTAATCATATAATTGCATGATAATACCAATTCAATTCAGTTCATGATAATACCAATTCAAAAAAAAGACAGAGCTGAAAAGAGTATTTATAGGAAATAAAACATATTTGTGGAATACTTGTGAAAAAAAAATACAGGGTTGATAGCCTTGTAAAAAATACAACGTGCAAGGAAAACATATATTTTGCCCTAAAATTTAGTTCTCAATTGTTTCTGCTTCGAATTTAATTAGGATTATTTGCAATATTAAGGAAAAACAAATATTTATAGCACCTCATCTCAGAATCTATTAAGACACCATCTCCAATGACATTCCTATCAGTATAATGGTACACAATTCCTCATACGAGATGGTATAAAAAGTATAGCTATTTGTCATACAGCTCAATCTACCATAACAAAATTAGCTAGAAGTAATATAAGAAGGCCATCTGTTGCTCCTAGATTGATTTTGATGATCACAAAGCAGATTGAAGGGATACAAATAATTTTAAAATGAAAAAGTCCTTATACTCTTCAAGGGCAAAATCATAATTTCACTAAAATTCTGATTTGATAGTACCATTTGGTGGAACAAATGATTTGAAATCTATTGGTGAAAATTTCATTGTGTTTGGACTTATATTTTTGAAGTTATGAAGGTTTGAAGTGCATGAGTCGACTCATGAGTCAACTCATGGCACTGTGAGCTGATTGGCACGCAAAAATTCTCCTTGGCACGCTAGTTTTCTGGCTTGGCACGACCTGTGAGTCGACTCATGAGTCGACCCACAAGGCATGAGTCGACTCATGAGTCGACCCCTGCTAATTTGAGCCAAGAATTTCCAGAAACGCATTCTCTGGTTTCTGCAACAGAGGTCGACCATGAGTCGACCCCTGAAGCATGAGTCGACTCATGAGTCGACCCCTGCGACGGGAATTGTCAGCAACGGCTATTTTTTTGCCCGTTTTAATTGCCATTTATGCTTCCTAAAAATCCTCTAATAGCTCTTTATCTACCTAAATTGTTTTCTCTTGCTTCTAATGCTACAAAATACTTTAAATGGTGAAAGAAATTGCAGATTAAATAGCGGATCAAATGTGAAATTAAGAGAGACGAGGAGTAGAGAAGAAGAGAAGAATAGAAGAGAGGATCCGAAATTTGCAAGAAAAAGCCTGAGATCAACGAAAAATCCAAAGAGAAAAAGAGAAAGGATCCACAATATAGCAGAGAGATTTTTAAAGAGAAAAGCAAGATCTTTCAAGGAGAGAATTCTTCACGACTATTGTTTCAACCTTGATCTAGAGATTGTTCAAAGCTTTCAAGAGATCTTCAATCAACAATCAACCTCTTCTCAAGCATTCAAGCGTTCATCCACTTTGAGAAAATCTGAAAAAGGGGTTCTTCATTTGAGTAAAGCTTTTATTGTTATATTTGCTCATTTAAGGAGCTGTTATTGTATTAATCTGTGCTCTAAATTTTCTAACTCTTTGTGAGTTTTTGTTCTTGTGTTTGGAGGATTTTCAAAACAAGGAAAGGTTGATCCGAACCTGAAATCGGAGTGTTTTGGGTTTACTTGTACCCGGGAAACAAGTGTTCTAGCTTGGGATAGCTAGTGTCGGAGTTTCCGACGTTTTGTATTCGGGTTGAATACAAAGGATAGTGGATTAAAATTCCCAAGTGGGATCTTGGGGAGTGGATGTAGGTGCAAGGTTAGCACCGAACCACTATAAATCCTTATGTTTGTGGTGTGCTTTATCGCTTTATCTTATTTCTTTATTATATCCTTGCAATACTGCTTTAGGTAATTAATATTGATTTAAAGCCATTGTTTTGTTCTTCATAAGTTACTTGTTGGGCTTAAAATTTTTTAGAAACCCAATTCACCCCCCCTCTTGGGTTGCATAGCTGGGCAACAAGTGGTATCAGAGCCGGTGCTCTAGCCCTTCTTTGATCTAACAATCAAAGAGCCAAAGATCTATGGCAACCCATGTTGGAACTTCTCTAGCCGAGGGGCAAATCAACAAACCGACCTCCACTTTTCAATGGGTCTAATTAACCTATTGGAAAGCTCGGATGAAGATTTTCATACAAGCACTCGACTATGATATGTGGAGTATCATAGTGAATGGTCCTCACACACCCACCAAGATTATAGATGGTGAGGAGTCAACCAAACCCGAGAAAGAATGGGATGAGGTTGACAAGAAATTGGCACAATTAAATGCCAAAGCCATGAATGTTCTTTATTGTGCACTAGATGCTAGTGAATTTAATCGCATTTCTACTTGTGCATCTGCTAAAGAAATATGGAATAGGTTAGAAGTCACCCATGAGGAACAAATCAAGTAAAAGAGTCTAAAATAAACATGCTTGTACATAAATATGAATTGTTCAAAATAGAGCATGATGAGTCCATAACTGCTATGTTTACTCGTTTTACTGATATAATCAATGGTTTAAAGAGTCTTGGCAAATCTTATACTAATAGTGAACTTGTAAGGAAGATTCTCAGGTCACTGCCAAGAACTTGGGAAGCCAAGGTGACTGCCATCCAAGAAGCAAAGACTTGAACACTCTACCTCTAGAAGAGCTTCTTGGATCCTTGATGACTCATGAACTTAGCATGATGCAACATCAAGAGGATGAAGTCAAAAAGAAAAGAACCATTGCCCTCAAATCCACAACTTCACCTGATTATGAAACGAATGACTCTGAAGATGAAGATCAGGATGAAGAGATGGCTCTCATCACCCGGAAATTTAGAAGTTTCTAAGAAAAAGGAAACAGGGGATGAGAAAGAAATTCACAAAAGGGGATCAAAGCAAAGAAAAGGAGAAAGATCAAACCCCTATATGCTACGAGTGCAAGAAGCCAGGACATTTCAGATCCGAATGTCCACAATTGAAGAAAGGTCCAAAGAAGTTCAAAAAGAAGACAATGATGGCGACCTGGAGTGCGAGTGATGACTCAAGCTCCGACGAGGAAACCTCAACAGAACAAGCCAATCTGTGCCTGATGGCACATGAAAATGAGGTGTGTCTAGCATCCCAAGAAGGAAACAGGAAATGGTATCTTGACAGCGGATGCTCGAGACACATGATTGGTGATGAATCACAATTCATCACGCTTGATGCTAAGGATGGAGGGATGGTCACCTTTGGAGATAATGGCAAAGGAAAGATCATCGGGATAGGTAACATTGGTATCACTCCCTCCAAATACATTGAGAATGTTTTACTAGTTAAAGGTTTAAAGCATAACTTACTTAGCATTAGTCAATTCTGTGATAAAGGGTATAAAGTAAGTTTTGAATCATCTGTTTGCATTGTGACAAGTCCTATTAATGATGGCATTAAATTTATAGGACATAGGCATGGCAATGTTTATATGGTAGACTTGAATGATTTAACTAAATTAGACATGCAATGCCTAGTTTCCTTAAGTGCTAAAATAAATGAGACTAGTTGGCTGTGGCATCGTAGACTTGCACATATTAGCATGCATTCTCTTTCAAAATTAATTAAAAAGGATTTAGTTCTCGGTTTGCCAAAACTGAATTTTGAAAAGGATAGAATTTGTGATGCATGCCAATTAGGCAAACAAACTAGAGTTTCATTTAAATCCAAAAATACTATTTCAACTTCTAGACCTTTAGAGCTCTTACATATGGATTTGTAATAATTGATGATTACTCTCGTTTTACTTGGGTTTTCTTTTTAGCTCACAAAAATAAACTTTTCAAATTTTCACGAAATTTCATCGAAAAGTCACTAATGAAAAAGGATTTTCAATTCAAAATATTAGAAGTAATCATGGAACAGAATTTGAAAATCATGACTTTGAAAATTTTTGTGATGAAAATGGAATTGGCCATAATTTCTCTGCTCCTAGGACACCTCAACAAAATGGGGTAGTTGAAAGGAAAAATAGAACCTTAGAAGAAATGGCCCGTACCATGCTTTGTGAAAGCAACCTTCCAAGATATTTTTGGGCGGAAGCTATTAACACAGCATGTTACATTTTAAATCGTGCTTTAATTAGATAATTTTTAAAGAAAACCCCCTATGAACTTTGGAAAGGAAGAAAACCAAATATTGCATATTTTCATATTTTTGGTTGCCGATATTTTGTATTAAATAATGACAAAGAAAAACTTGGTAAATTTGATGCAAAATCAGATGAAGCAATCTTTCTAGGATACTCCTCTACTAGTAAAGCATTTAGAGTGTTCAACAAAAGAACCTTAGTAGTTGAGGAGTCCATACATGTTGTCTTTGATGAATCTAACGATCTTCCTTCAAGGAAGAATGAGGGTGTTGATGATGCAGATCCACTAATAGAAGGTATAAAGGAGATCACTCTGAAAGACTCAGCAACTCCAGAAGACAAGGATCAAGAAGACAAACAAAATGAGAAAGATGAAGAAATTCAAGAACAACCTCAAGGTACAAATGACTTACCCAAGGAATGGAGGTATGTTCACAACCACCCTAAGGAGTTAATAATTGGTGATCCTATGCATGGGGTAAAAATCCGTTCTTCATTTAGAGATGTACTTAATCATTGTGCATTTGTATCTCAACTTGAACCTAAAACTTTTGAAGAGGCTGAAAATGATCATAATTGGATTAATGCTATGCAAGAGGAATTAATTAATTTGAAAGAAATAATGTTTGGACCTTAGTATCAAGACCTAAAGATTATTCAATAATTGGGACAAAATGGGTCTTTAAAAACAAGTTAGATGAGCATGGAAATGTAATTAGAAATAAAGCAAGACTGGTTGCTAAGGGATATAATCAAGAAGAAGGAATTGATTTTGATGAAACCTTTGCACCTGTTGCTAGATTAGAAGCCATTAGACTTCTACTTACTTATGCTTGCTTTATGAAATTCAAACTATTTCAAATGGATGTTAAAAGTGCATTTTTAAATGGATATATTTCTGAAGAAGTATATGTAGAACAACCCCCTGGATTTGAAAAACATGCTTTTCCCAATCATGTCTTTAGATTAAATAAAGCTTTATATGGTCTAAAACAAGCACCTAGAGCATGGTATGAAAGGCTAAGCAAATTTCTACTAAATAATGGTTTCTCAAGAGGCAATGTAGATACAACCCTATTTATTAAAAGAAACCAAAATGATATGCTAATTATACAAATTTACATTGATGACATAATTTTTGGGTCTACTAATGAATCCCTTTGTCAAGACTTTGCTAAGCTTATGCAGGGAGAGTTCGAGATGAGCATGATGGGAAACTCACCTTCTTCTCGGACTCCAAATCAAACAATCAAAAGAGGGAATCTCCATCACCCAAAGCAAGTACACCAAGGAACTACTCAAAAGATTTGGAATGGAGAACTGCAAACCAATTGGCACACCAATGAGTCCCTCAAGTAAGCTTGACAAGGATGATGAAGGTAAAAGCGTAGACTTAAAATACTACAGAGGTATAATTGGCTCATTATTGTATTTAACTGCAAGTAGGCCTGATATCATGTTTAGTGTTTGCTTATGTTCAAGATATCAATCTAATCCTAAGGAATCTCATTTGAATGCTGTTAAAAGAATCCTTAGATACTTAAATGGTACACAAACTATAGGGTTATGGTACTCTAAGGACTCACAAATTAATTTGTTAGGATATTCTGATGCTGATTTTGCTGGATGTAAATTAGATAGAAAAAGCACAAGTGGAACTTGCCAATTTTTTGGAGTAAACCTAATCTCATGGTTTAGCAAGAAACAAAATTCGGTGGCACTGTCTACGGCTGAGGCCGAATACATTGCAGCCGGAAGTTGTTGTGCTCAAATCTTGTGGATTAAGCAACAACTCGAAGATTTTGGAATCAAACTTAATGAAACACCAATAAAATGTGATAATACAAGTGCCATAAATCTATCTAAAAATCCAATTCAACACTCAAGATCTAAACATATTGAAATAAGACATCATTTCATAAGAGAACATATTCAAAACAAAAATATAATTCTTGAATATGTTTGTACTGAAAATCAATTAGCCGATATCTTTACAAAGGCCCTTAGTGAGGATAGATTCTGTGAAATTAGGAGAAATCTAGGAATTCTAGATCCATTTATCTGAAATTTCTCAATTTCCAAAGAATAGATGTCAAAAACTCTTAGAGCTCAATTTTCAACATCTATCCTGGTCCCAAAAGCTCAGATTTATCACTTTAAAAACTTATCAATGAGCAAAATTCCTTCTCTCAAAATTTTGAATTTTTCTGGAATTTATTTGCATTTTTCCTGAATTTCTGAACTTCATGAGTCGACCCCCATGAGTCGACTCAATGGCAAACTTGTAAATCCCACAAACTTCCCACGGGCTCATTGTTTTTAAACGGGAACCCTGTTTGTGAGATGACTCATCTTCTCATCATCTTCCTTCCGAAAGCCGTCCTCTCCAACTCTTCTTGCTCCAAATCCAAGGATCAATTCTGAGGCAATTCTCTCTCCTTCTCTCCACCAAAAATTGCCTCCTTGAAAAGGATTTTTTCCTGTGCTTTCTCGCAGTGATTGGCGCGGGTGGAACGTGCCCTAGAACTTCACCGTTCATTCAAAATTCACTTCTTTTCTCCACCAAAATTCTTCTTTACTCTTTTGTGATCCCTCCTCCACTGAATTCAAGTCTTCTTGTCTGCTACTTTTTGGATATGGCTCCAAAGATGAAACTTCCCCAAAGAAGGAAATCAATCCGAGAGCCTGAGGAAATTGTCCGAAAGAAAAGGCATGCTCAGTCTTCCAGTGTTCCCGATCCAGTTTCAGTACCTGCTCAAGGTCCCTCTCAATCCTCCATAAGCCCCAGTGTAAATCCTCTTTCTGATAGAAAAGTAGAAACCGGGAAAAATATAGATTTTCGGTTCTTTGAGAAAGAAGGCTTTACTTTTGCTACCAAGATCAAAAATCAAGGATGGGAACTTTATTGCTCTCTTAAGGAAGTCACCTATGTTGATCTAGTCAGAGAGTTCTACCAGAACCTAAATTATGGAAATGGGTCAGTGACTTCAACAGTCAAGGGGATTGACATATGCTTGAATTCTAGGATATTGGGAGAAATACTTCAGTTGCCTAGTGAAGGATACTCATATATGGAACTCCCAATTAAAGAAGAAGGGATCAGAATTATCTTAGGAGAAGCTTTTTCAGGAAGTTTAAACAGATTGGAAGCAAAGCTACTGTCCATTGAGATGAGGGTCCTGCATCAGATTGTAACAAAACTATTCTTTCCTAAGAGTGGTAGACATGACTTACTATCTGGCAGAGATGTATGTGTCATGTTTCATATCATCGCTCAGACCCCCCTAAACCTCCCTGCACTTATGATAGAGGCCATGAGAGAAACTTTGAACAGATCCAAGGCACACTTGCCTTATGGTATGGCCCTTACTAGAGTATTTAGGAGGTTTGGAGTTAGCTGTGAGGGGGAGACACCTACCAAGCTCTCACATGTGGACACTTTCAACCAACACAGCCTGCACCGAATGGGAATTACAAAGACTGTTGGTGGTTGGATCAAGGGCTCTGAAGAAAGAGCTGAGGAGAGAGCTGAGGAAAGAGCTGAAGACAGAACTGAAGGCAGAGTAGAAGAAGAAGGTCCATCTTCTCCTGTACATGACTTCAGGGCAGCATCACCAGATACACAGTTCATTCCTGATACTGAGGCTGGCCCTTCGGAGTTACTAGGATGCCCACACCAGTGTATCAGTCAGAGAGCAGAGCACCTCCATCAGAGTTCAGACTGGCTGACGATCAGATCGAGCATATTTCACAGCGTGTGGCTTCTTTGCTGTCTAGCCAGTGGAGTAGTACTTCTTTTGTACCTGGAGCTACTTCTTCTGATCAGACCATTACTCCCCACATCTCACTGTGTTTCAGATGATTTCAGATCAGTCCGTCAGGATACAGCAGCTTGAGGACACAGTCTGGAGACTGACTGGTAGAGTTCTTGACTTGCAGGGGCAAGTCCTTGCATTGGCCCATCCCCAGCCACAGGAGTCTACTATTGAGGTCACAGACCTCACTGCAGAGGCTGGCAGGCTCAGAGGAGCACTAGAAGGTGGATATGAGCTACTGAGGAAAGAGATCCGAGGATCGAGTGAGCATGCTACCACCCAGTTCACTGCTCTACTTCAATCTGTTTTCAGAGCACTGAACGTACTTGATTCTATTAGACTCATGGTATCAGCCTAGCATCTCAGCATTCTCAGCCACCCAGTTCATCTCGTCCTCCTACTCATGGCAGAGGCAGACGGGGTAGAGGACGCACTTCTGATCCATCATCTCCTCACCCTATCTCTGATGACTCCGATCATTGACTTATCTAGGTCCTAGGTGTTAGTGTCTTGTTCTAGGATCTATACCTTGGGGCCATGTATTGACATTTAGCCGGTTGAATTTTATGTATTGAAACAATTATGATATTAATGGAATCATCTTTTACCTATATTTCTACCTCTTTGTAATGATCATATTTTGGTTATATATTTTCTTCTTGTTGAAATATTGTCTTCTCCTTGTTGTTGTTTGCTGTTGATAATTGCTATATTAAGGGGGAGCAAACATCTGTAAAAAAAAAACTCTAAAGAAGAAGAAATTAAAGAATATTTCAGAAAAAAAAAAGAAAGAGTTAACTATGTTTGATGATGTCAAAAAGGGGGAGAAATTAAACAAAAACAAAAATTAAAATTAGATAAAAAGCAAAATCCTAAATTATGAGAAAAAGGGGGAGAAATTAAACAAAAACAAAGATTGGAGAAATTAAAACAAATATTGGAGAAATTAAAACAAATATTGGAGAAATTAAACAAAAACAAATATTGGAGAAATTAAAAACAAATATTGGAGAAATTAAAATAAATATTGAAGAAATTAAACAAATATTGGAGAAATTAAACAAAAACAAATATTAGAGAAATTAAAACAAATATTGAAGAAATTAAACAAATATTGGAGAAATTAGACAAAAACAAGGATTGAAAGATTAAACAAAACTTTGAGAAATTTTGGTATCAAAATTTGGTATCAGACAGAACTTAAACAAAAAGTCATCCATCAAAAGCAAAATCATGAGTACAATGCAAATAAGTTTTTTTTATATGCTCTGATATATTTCAAAATTCAAACTTGCTTTTGAAATTTTACTCACCTTGATACATCTTAAGAAATTTGTTTTACTCTGATACATCCTACAATTTCTTTTAACTTGCTCTGATACATGATAAAATTTAATCCGATACAGTGTGAAGGTTTCTCTGATAAATTATAATATTTAATCCGATACAGTGTGAAGGTTTCTCTGATAAATTATAACATTTGATCCGATACAGTGTGAGAAAGTTTCTCTTATATATTATAACATTTGTTCTGATACAGTGTGAAATTTTCTCTGAAATTTGTTCTAATACAATGAGAAATTTACTCTGACATTTGCTCTAATACAGTGTGAAATTTTCTCTGAAATTTGTTCTGATACAATGAGAAATTTACTCTGACATTTGCTCTAATACAGTGTGAAATTTTCTCTGAAATTTGTTCTGATACAATGAGAAATTTACTCTGACATTTGCTCTAATACAGTGTGAAATTTTCTCTGATATATTATAAAATTTTCTTGCTCTGATACATTGTAAAATCTTTTCTGATATAATTATTTTTCTTACTCTGATACATAGAAAAAGTTATTTATCTTCTCTTGCTCTGATATATCTTGAACTCAAAATGATCTAATACCCTTTTCAAATCTTTAAGAAAATGGACAATCTATTTTTGCATTTATATTACATGCCAAAAGAATCATACTCTTTTCAAGCATATACACCTATAATGGATTCTTTTGAAATTAATGCATTAACATAAGTATTTTTGTTCAAATGTTTTGTCATCATCAAAAAGGGGGAGATTGTTGCTTCTAGATTGATTTTGATGATCACAAAGCAGATTGAAGGGATACAAATAATTTTAAAATGAAAAAGTCCTTATGCTCTTCAAGGGCAAAATCGTAATTTTACTAAAATTCTGATTTGATAGTACCATTTGGTAGAACAAATGATTTGAAATCTATTGGTAAAAATTTCATTGTGTTTGGACTTATATTTTTGAAGTTATGAAGGTTTGAAGTGCATGAGTCGACTCATGAGTCAACTCATGGCACTGTGAGCTGATTGGCACGCAAAAATTGTCCTTGGCACGCTAGTTTTCTGGCTTGGCACGACCTGTGAGTCGACTCATGAGTCGACCCACAAGGCATGAGTCGACTCATGAGTCGACCCCTGCTAATTTGAGCCAAGAATTTCCAGAAACGCATTCTCTGATTTTTGCAACAGAGGTCGACTCATGAGTCGACCCCTGAAGCATGAGTCGACTCATGAGTCGACCCCTGCAACGGGAATTGTCAGCAACGGCTATTTTTTTGCCCGTTTTAATTGCCATTTATGCTTCCTAAAAATCCTCTAACGGCTCTTTATCTACCTAAATTGTTTTCTCTTGCTTCTAATGCTACAAAATGCTTTAAATGGTGAAAAAAATTGCAGTTTAAATAGCAGATCAAACGTGAAATCAAGAGAGACGAGGAGTAGAGAAGAAGAGAAGAATAGAAGAGAGGATCCGAAATTTGCAAGAAAAAGCCTGAGATCAACGAAAAATTCAAAGAGAAAAAGAGAGAGGATCCACAATATAGCAGAGAGATTGTTAAAGAGAAAAGCAAGATCTTTCAAAGAGAGAATTCTTCACGACTATTGTTTCAACCTTGATCTAGAGATTGTTCAAAGCTTTCAAGAGATCTTCAATCAACAATCAACCTCTTCTCAAGCATTCAAGCGTTCATCCACTTTGAGAAAATCTGAAAAAGGGGTTCTTCATTTGAGTAAAGCTTTTATTGTTATATTTGCTCATTTAAGGAGCTGTTATTGTATTAATCTATGCTCTAAATTTTCTAACTCTTTGTGAGTTTTTGTTCTTATGTTTGGAGGATTTCCAAAACAAGGAAAGGTTGATCCGAACCTGAAATCGGAGTGTTTTGGGTTTACTTGGACCCGAAAAACAAGTGTTCTAGCTTGGGATAGCTAGTGTCGGAGTTTCCGACGTTTTGTATTCGGGTTGAATACAAAGGATAGTGGATTAAAATTCCCAAGTGGGATCTTGGGGAGTGGATGTAGGTGCAAGGTTAGCACCGAACCACTATAAATCCTTGTGTTTGTGGTGTGCTTTATCGCTTTATCTTATTTCTTTATTATATCCTTGCAATACTGCTTTAGGTAATTAATATTGATTTAAAGCTATTGTTTTGTTCTTCATAAGTTACTTGTTGGGCTTAAAATTTTTTAGAAACCCAATTCACCCCCCCTCTTGGGTTGCATAGCTGGGCAACACCATCTCATTTATGCTCTAAGTGCATGATATCTTCTTAGGCCCGTCTCCTGCTATGTCCCCTAAAATATTTCTGTCGCTTGGGAATGTATTTTTGGTATTGAAAAAATGTTAACATATATATTTTGGTATTGTCACAAGGTTATTTGATGATGAAACTATGTTGCAAATCTTAAGATGAAGGTCAGGATTGCAAAAAGGCAATGCAGTTAAATGGGATAGTACGGGGCTTGGTATGTCATGTTGCAAATAACTACGAATGATAAACCTTTTACCATGCATGCTTCCTGGTTGAACTAATCTGACAATCAAAACATAAAAGTTGTAAGCCGGTAAATCAAAAGGAGAAATCAGCAAGAACTAGCTGCTTATTTAGTCTTATGAAGATTATAAAAACATCAAATGCAGCACTGAGAAAATGATGTAAACTGTGAAGAGATCCAATCAAAACTACCGTATTCTTTGGAAAAATAATTATTTATTCTTTGAAAAAATAATTAGTTATGTGATGCACTATTACAGATTAGATAGTCATTTCGTTGGCTCTATAGTCTAAGTCAGGAGAAGCTTTGCAATCTGCAACTGAGTGTTGGAAATGATTTCGCTATGCCTCAAATCCATGTATCCTTTCTTTGACTCTGCTTGAGCCCTTTTCCGTGCTACTTCCTCACGACACCCATTCTTCTTTGCTCCACCCTCATGTCACCTCAGCTAATAGCCAATGTATGTTCATTAAATCTCAATTTTCTTCCAGCTTCTTCCCTCTCCCTCCTCCCCTTCTTCTTTACCCATTTGTTCTGATTCAAAGGAATCATATGGTTCTGTTTTGTAATGCACTTCCTTGTGGATTAAGCATGGGTATGCCGTACCAAAACATGATAATTTAGTATTTAAAAGTACAAAAGCATATACATTAATGAATGCGTAAGTCGGAAAATTAATCATATAATTCATGATAATACCAATTCAATTCAGTTCATGATAATACCAATTCAAAAAAAAGACAGAGCTGAAAAGAGTATTTATAGGAAATAAAACATATTTGTGGAATACTTGTGAAAAAAAATACAAGTTGATAGCCTTGTAAAAAATACAACGTGCAAGGAAAACATATATTTTGCCCTAAAATTTAGTTCTCAATTGTTTCTGCTTCGAATTTATTAGGATTATTTGCAATATTAAGGAAAAACAAATATTTATAGCACCTCATCTCAGAATCAATTAAGACACCATCTCCAATGACATTCCTACCAGTATAATGGTACACAATTCCTCATACGAGATGGTATAAAAAGTATAGCTATTTGTCATACAGCTCAATCTACCATAACAAAATTAGCTAGAAGTAATATAAGAAGGCCATCTCATTTATGCTCTAAGTGCATGATATCTTCTTAGGCCCGTCTCCTGCTATGTCCCCTAAAATATTTCTGTCGCTTGGGAATGTATTTTTGGTATTGAAAAAATGTTAACATATATATTTTGGTATTGTCACAAGGTTATTTGATGATGAAACTATGTTGCAAATCTTAAGATGAAGGTCAGGATTGCAAAAAGGCATTGCAGTTAAATGGGATAGTACGGGGCTTGGTCTGTCATGTTGCAAATAACTACGAATGATAAACCTTTTACCATGCATGCTTCCTGGTTGAACTAATCAGACAATCAAAACAAAAAAGTTGTAAGCCGGTAAATCAAAAGGAGAAATCAGCAAGAACTAGCTGCTTATTTAGTCTTATGAAGATTATAAAAAATCAAATGCAGCACTCAGAAAATGATGTAAACTGTGAAGAGATCCAATCAAAACTACCGTATTCTTTGGAAAAATAATTATTTATTCTTTGAAAAAATAATTAGTTATGTGATGCACTATTACAGATTAGATACTCATTTCGTTGGCTCTATAGTCTAAGTCAGGAGAAGCTTTGCAATCTGCAACTGAGTGTTGGAAATGATTTCGCTATGCCTCAAATCCATGTATCCTTTCTTTGACTCTGCTTGAGCCCTTATCCGTGCTACTTCCTCACGACACCCATTCTTCTTTGCTCCACCCTCATGTCACCTCAGCTAATAGCCAATGTATGTTCATTAAATCTCAATTTTCTTCCAGCTTCTTCCCTCTCCCTCCTCCCCTTCTTCTTTACCCATTTGTTCTGATTCAAAGGAATCATATGGTTCTGTTTTGTAATGCACTTCCTTGTGGATTAAGCATGGGTATGCCGTACCAAAACATGATAATTTAGTATTTAAAAGTACAAAAGCATATACATTAATGAATGCGTAAGTCGGAAAATTAATCATATAATTGCATGATAATACCAATTCAATTCAGTTCATGATAATACCAATTCAAAAAAAAGACAGAGCTGAAAAGAGTATTTATAGGAAATAAAACATATTTGTGGAATACTTGTGAAAAAAAAATACAAGGTTGATAGCCTTGTAAAAAATACAACGTGCAAGGAAAACATATATTTTGCCCTAAAATTTAGTTCTCAATTGTTTCTGCTTCGAATTTAATTAGGATTATTTGCAATATTAAGGAAAAACAAATATTTATAGCACCTCATCTCAGAATCAATTAAGACACCATCTCCAATGACATTCCTACCAGTATAATGGTACACAATTCCTCATACGAGATGGTATAAAAAGTATAGCTATTTGTCATACAGCTCAATCTACCATAACAAAATTAGCTAGAAGTAATATAAGAAGGCCATCTCATTTATGCTCTAAGTGCATGATATCTTCTTAGGCCCGTCTCCTGCTATGTCCCCTAAAATATTTCTGTCGCTTGGGAATGTATTTTTGGTATTGAAAAAATGTTAACATATATATTTTGGTATTGTCACAAGGTTATTTGATGATGAAACTATGTTGCAAATCTTAAGATGAAGGTCAGGATTGCAAAAAGGCATTGCAGTTAAATGGGATAGTACGGGGCTTGGTCTGTCATGTTGCAAATAACTACGAATGATAAACCTTTTACCATGCATGCTTCCTGGTTGAACTAATCAGACAATCAAAACAAAAAAGTTGTAAGCCGGTAAATCAAAAGGAGAAATCAGCAAGAACTAGCTGCTTATTTAGTCTTATGAAGATTATAAAAAATCAAATGCAGCACTCAGAAAATGATGTAAACTGTGAAGAGATCCAATCAAAACTACCGTATTCTTTGGAAAAATAATTATTTATTCTTTGAAAAAATAATTAGTTATGTGATGCACTATTACAGATTAGATACTCATTTCGTTGGCTCTATAGTCTAAGTCAGAAGAAGCTTTGCAATCTGCAACTGAGTGTTGGAAATGATTTCGCTTGGAAATGATTTCGCTATGCCTCAAATCCATGTATCCTTTCTTTGACTCTGCTTGAGCCCTTATCCGTGCTACTTCCTCACGACACCCATTCTTCTTTGCTCCACCCTCATGTCACCTCAGCTAATAGCCAATGTATGTTCATTAAATCTCAATTTTCTTCCAGCTTCTTCCCTCTCCCTCCTCCCCTTCTTCTTTACCCATTTGTTCTGATTCAAAGGAATCATATGGTTCTGTTCTGTAATGCACTTCCTTGTGGATTAAGCATGGGTATGCCGTACCAAAACATGATAATTTAGTATTTAAAAGTACAAAAGCATATACATTAATGAATGCGTAAGTCGGAAAATTAATCATATAATTGCATGATAATACAATTCAATTCAGTTCATGATAATACCAATTCAAAAAAAAGACAGAGCTGAAAAGAGTATTTATAGGAAATAAAACATATTTGTGGAATACTTGTGAAAAAAAAATACAAGGTTGATAGCCTTGTAAAAAATACAACGTGCAAGGAAAACATATATTTTGCCCTAAAATTTAGTTCTCAATTGTTTCTGCTTCGAATTTAATTAGGATTATTTGCAATATTAAGGAAAAACAAATATTTATAGCACCTCATCTCAGAATCAATTAAGACACCATCTCCAATGACATTCCTACCAGTATAATGGTACACAATTCCTCATACGAGATGGTATAAAAAGTATAGCTATTTGTCATACAGCTCAATCTACCATAACAAAATTAGCTAGAAGTAATATAAGAAGGCCATCTCATTTATGCTCTAAGTGCATGATATCTTCTTAGGCCCGTCTCCTGCTATGTCCCCTAAAATATTTCTGTCGCTTGGGAATGTATTTTTGGTATTGAAAAAATGTTAACATATATATTTTGGTATTGTCACAAGGTTATTTGATGATGAAACTATGTTGCAAATCTTAAGATGAAGGTCAGGATTGCAAAAAGGCATTGCAGTTAAATGGGATAGTACGGGGCTTGGTCTGTCATGTTGCAAATAACTACGAATGATAAACCTTTTACCATGCATGCTTCCTGGTGAACTAATCAGACAATCAAAACAAAAAAGTTGTAAGCCGGTAAATCAAAAGGAGAAATCAGCAAGAACTAGCTGCTTATTTAGTCTTATGAAGATTATAAAAAATCAAATGCAGCACTCAGAAAATGATGTAAACTGTGAAGAGATCCAATCAAAACTACCGTATTCTTTGGAAAAATAATTATTTATTCTTTGAAAAAATAATTAGTTATGTGATGCACTATTACAGATTAGATACTCATTTCGTTGGCTCTATAGTCTAAGTCAGAAGAAGCTTTGCAATCTGCAACTGAGTGTTGGAAATGATTTCGCTATGCCTCAAATCCATGTATCCTTTCTTTGACTCTGCTTGAGCCCTTATCCGTGCTACTTCCTCACGACACCCATTCTTCTTTGCTCCACCCTCATGTCACCTCAGCTAATAGCCAATGTATGTTCATTAAATCTCAATTTTCTTCCAGCTTCTTCCCTCTCCCTCCTCCCTTCTTCTTTACCCATTTGTTCTGATTCAAAGGAATCATATGGTTCTGTTTTGTAATGCACTTCCTTGTGGATTAAGCATGGGTATGCCGTACCAAAACATGATAATTTAGTATTTAAAAGTACAAAAGCATATACATTAATGAATGCGTAAGTCGGAAAATTAATCATATAATTCATGATAATAACAATTCAATTCAGTTCATGATAATACCAATTCAAAAAAAAGACAGAGCTGAAAAGAGTATTTATAGGAAATAAAACATATTTGTGGAATACTTGTGAAAAAAAAATACAAGTTGATAGCCTTGTAAAAAATACGACGTGCAAGGAAAACATATATTTTGCCCTAAAATTTAGTTCTCAATTGTTTCTGCTTCGAATTTAATTAGGATTATTTGCAATATTAAGGAAAAACAAATATTTATAGCACCTCATCTCAGAATCAATTAAGACACCATCTCCAATGACATTCCTACCAGTATAATGGTACACAATTCCTCATACGAGATGGTATAAAAGTATAGCTATTTGTCATACAGCTCAATCTACCATAACAAAATTAGCTAGAAGTAATATAAGAAGGCCATCTCATTTATGCTCTAAGTGCATGATATCTTCTTAGGCCCGTCTCCTGCTATGTCCCCTAAAATATTTCTGTCGCTTGGGAATGTATTTTTGGTATTGAAAAAATGTTAACATATATATTTTGGTATTGTCACAAGGTTATTTGATGATGAAACTATGTTGCAAATCTTAAGATGAAGGTCAGGATTGCAAAAAGGCATTGCAGTTAAATGGGATAGTACGGGGCTTGGTCTGTCATGTTGCAAATAGCTACGAATGATAAACCTTTTACCATGCATGCTTCCTGGTGAACTAATCAGACAATCAAAACAAAAAAGTTGTAAGCCGGTAAATCAAAAGGAGAAATCAGCAAGAACTAGCTGCTTATTTAGTCTTATGAAGATTATAAAAATATCAAATGCAGCACTCAGAAAATGATGTAAACTGTGAAGAGATCCAATCAAAACTACCGTATTCTTTGGAAAAATAATTATTTATTCTTTGAAAAAATAATTAGTTATGTGATGCACTATTACAGATTAGATACTCATTTCGTTGGCTCTATAGTCTAAGTCAGAAGAAGCTTTGCAATCTGCAACTGAGTGTTGGAAATGATTTCGCTTGGAATGATTCCTCAAATCCATGTATCCTTTCTTTGACTCTGCTTGAGCCCTTATCCGTGCTACTTCCTCACGACACCCATTCTTCTTTGCTCCACCCTCATGTCACCTCAGCTAATAGCCAATGTATGTTCATTAAATCTCAATTTTCTTCCAGCTTCTTCCCTCTCCCTCCTCCCTTCTTCTTTACCCATTTGTTCTGATTCAAAGGAATCATATGGTTCTGTTTTGTAATGCACTTCCTTGTGGATTAAGCATGGGTATGCCGTACCAAAACATGATAATCTAGTATTTAAAAGTACAAAAGCATATACATTATGAATGCGTAAGTCGGAAAATTAATCATATAATTGCATGATAATACAATTCAATTCAGTTCATGATAATACCAATTCAAAAAAAAGACAGAGCTGAAAAGAGTATTTATAGGAAATAAAACATATTTGTGGAATACTTGTGAAAAAAAAATACAAGGTTGATAGCCTTGTAAAAAATACAACGTGCAAGGAAAATATATATTTTGCCCTAAAATTTAGTTCTCATTGTTTCTGCTTGAATTTAATTAGCATTATTTGCAATATTAAGGAAAAACAAATATTTATAGCACCTCATCTCAGAATCAATTAAGACACCATCTCCAATGACATTCCTACCAGTATAATGGTACACAATTCCTCATACGAGATGGTATAAAAAGTATAGCTATTTGTCATACAGCTCAATCTACCATAACAAAATTAGCTAGAAGTAATATAAGAAGGCCATCTCATTTATGCTCTAAGTGCATGATATCTTCTTAGGCCCGTCTCCTGCTATGTCCCCTAAAATATTTCTGTCGCTTGGGAATGTATTTTTGGTATTGAAAAAAGTTAACATATATATTTTGGTATTGTCACAAGGTTATTTGATGATGAAACTATGTTGCAAATCTTAAGATGAAGGTCAGGATTGCAAAAAGGCATTCAGTTAAATGGGATAGTACGGGGCTTGGTCTGTCATGTTGCAAATAACTACGAATGATAAACCTTTTACCATGCATGCTTCCTGGTCGAACTAATCAGACAATCAAAACAAAAAAGTTGTAAGCCGGTAAATCAAAAGGAGAAATCAGCAAGAACTAGCTGCTTATTTAGTCTTATGAAGATTATAAAAAATCAAATGCAGCACTCAGAAAATGATGTAAACTGTGAAGAGATCCAATCAAAACTACCGTATTCTTTGGAAAAATAATTATTTATTCTTTGAAAAAATAATTAGTTATGTGATGCACTATTACAGATTAGATACTCATTTCGTTGGCTCTATAGTCTAAGTCAGAAGAAGCTTTGCAATCTGCAACTGAGTGTTGGAAATGATTTCGCTATGCCTCAAATCCATGTATCCTTTCTTTGACTCTGCTTGAGCCCTTATCCGTGCTACTTCCTCACGACACCCATTCTTCTTTGCTCCACCCTCATGTCACCTCAGCTAATAGCCAATGTATGTTCATTAAATCTCAATTTTCTTCCAGCTTCTTCCCTCTCCCTTCTCCTCTTCTTCTTTACCCATTTGTTCTGATTCAAAGGAATCATATGGTTCTGTTTTGTAATGCACTTCCTTGTGGATTAAGCATGGGTATGCCGTACCAAAACATGATAATTTAGTATTTAAAAGTACAAAAGCATATACATTAATGAATGCGTAAGTCGGAAAATTAATCATATAATTTCATGATAATAACAATTCAATTCAGTTCATGATAATACCAATTCAAAAAAAAGACAGAGCTGAAAAGAGTATTTATAGGAAATAAAACATATTTGTGGAATACTTGTGAAAAAAAATACAAGTTTGATAGCCTTGTAAAAAATACGACGTGCAAGGAAAACATATATTTTGCCCTAAAATTTAGTTCTCAATTGTTTCTGCTTCGAATTTAATTAGGATTATTTGCAATATTAAGGAAAAACAAAATTTATAGCACCTCATCTCAGAATCAATTAAGACACCATCTCCAATGACATTCCTACCAGTATAATGGTACACAATTCCTCATACGAGATGGTATAAAAAGTATAGCTATTTGTCATACAGCTCAATCTACCATAACAAAATTAGCTAGAAGTAATATAAGAAGGCCATCTCATTTATGCTCTAAGTGCATGATATCTTCTTAGGCCCGTCTCCTGCTATGTCCCCTAAAATATTTCTGTCGCTTGGGAATGTATTTTTGGTATTGAAAAAATGTTAACATATATATTTTGGTGTTGTCACAAGGTTATTTGATGATGAAACTATGTTGCAAATCTTAAGATGAAGGTAGGATTGCAAAAAGGCATGCAGTTAAATGGGATAGTACGGGGCTTGGTCTGTCATGTTGCAAATAACTACGAATGATAAACCTTTTACCATGCATGCTTCCTGGTCGAACTAATCAGACAATCAAAACAAAAAAGTTGTAAGCCGGTAAATCAAAAGGAGAAATCAGCAAGAACTAGCTGCTTATTTAGTCTTATGAAGATTATAAAAACATCAAATGCAGCACTCAGAAAATGATGTAAACTGTGAAGAGATCCAATCAAAACTACCGTATTCTTTGGAAAAATAATTATTTATTCTTTGAAAAAATAATTAGTTATGTGATGCACTATTACAGATTAGATACTCATTTCGTTGGCTCTATAGTCTAAGTCAGAAGAAGCTTTGCAATCTGCAACTGAGTGTTGGAAATGATTTCGCTATGCCTCAAATCCATGTATCCTTTCTTTGACTCTGCTTGAGCCCTTATCCGTGCTACTTCCTCACGACACCCATTCTTCTTTGCTCCACCCTCATGTCACCTCAGCTAATAGCCAATGTATGTTCATTAAATCTCAATTTTCTTCCAGCTTCTTCCCTCTCCCTCTCCCTTCTTCTTTACCCATTTGTTCTGATTCAAAGGAATCATATGGTTCTGTTTTGTAATGCACTTCCTTGTGGATTAAGCATGGGTATGCCGTACCAAAACATGATAATTTAGTATTTAAAAGTACAAAAGCATATACATTAATGAATGCGAAGTGGAAAATTAATCATATAATTTCATGATAATAACAATTCAATTCAGTTCATGATAATACCAATTCAAAAAAAAGACAGAGCTGAAAAGAGTATTTATAGGAAATAAAACATATTTGTGGAATACTTGTGAAAAAAAAATACAAGGTTGATAGCCTCGTAAAAAATACAACGTGCAAGGAAAACATATATTTTGCCCTAAAATTTAGTTCTCAATTGTTTCTGCTTCGAATTTAATTAGGATTATTTGCAATATTAAGGAAAAACAAATATTTATAGCACCTCATCTCAGAATCAATTAAGACACCATCTCCAATGACATTCCTACCAGTATAATGGTACACAATTCCTCATACGAGATGGTATAAAAAGTATAGCTACTTGTCATACAGCTCAATCTACCATAACAAAATTAGCTAGAAGTAATATAAGAAGGCCATCTCATTTATGCTCTAAGTGCATGATATCTTCTTAGGCCCGTCTCCTGCTATGTCCCCTAAAATATTTCTGTCGCTTGGGAATGTATTTTTGGTATTGAAAAAATGTTAACATATATATTTTGGTATTGTCACAAGGTTATTTGATGATGAAACTATGTTGCAAATCTTAAGATGAAGGTCAGGATTGCAAAAAGGCATTGCAGTTAAATGGGATAGTACGGGGCTTGGTCTGTCATGTTGCAAATACTACGAATGATAAACCTTTTACCATGCATGCTTCCTGGTCGAACTAATCAGACAATCAAAACAAAAAAGTGTAAGCCGGTAAATCAAAAGGAGAAATCAGCAAGAACTAGCTGCTTATTTAGTCTTATGAAGATTATAAAAATATCAAATGCAGCACTCAGAAAATGATGTAAACTGTGAAGAGATCCAATCAAAACTACCGTATTCTTTGGAAAAATAATTATTTATTCTTTGAAAAAATAATTAGTTATGTGATGCACTATTACAGATTAG
Source organism: Elaeis guineensis (assembly GCF_000442705.2). Classification (NCBI taxonomy): domain Eukaryota; kingdom Viridiplantae; phylum Streptophyta; class Magnoliopsida; order Arecales; family Arecaceae; genus Elaeis; species Elaeis guineensis. Next base: position 59,607,238 of record NC_026003.2, read on the forward strand.
ATACTCATTTCGTTGGCTCTATAGTCTAAGTCAGAAAAGCTTTGCAATCTGCAACTGAGTGTTGGAAATGATTTCTTGGAAATGATTTCGCTATGCCTCAAATCCATGTATCCTTTCTTTGATCTATTTGAGCCCTTATCCGAGCTACTTCCTCACGACACCCATTCTTCTTTGCTCCACCCTCATGTCACCTCAGCTAATAGCCAATGTATGTTCATTAAATCTCAATTTTCTTCCAGCTTCTTCCCTCTCCCTCCTCCCCATCTTCTTTACCCATTTGTTCTGATTCAAAGGAATCATATGGTTCTGTTTTGTAATGCACTTCATGGGTATGCCGTACCAAAACATGATAATTTAGTATTTAAAAGTACAAAAGCATATACATTAATGAATGCGTAAGTCGGAAAATTAATCATATAATTGCATGATAATACCAATTCAATTCAGTTCATGATAATACCAATTCAAAAAAAAGACAGAGCTGAAAAGAGTATTTATAGGAAATAAAACATATTTGTGGAATACTTGTGAAAAAAAAATACAAGGTTGATAGCCTCGTAAAAAATACAACGTGCAAGGAAAACATATATTTTGCCCTAAAATTTAGTTCTCAATTGTTTCTGCTTCGAATTTAATTAGGATTATTTGCAATATTAAGGAAAAACAAATATTTATAGCACCTCATCTCAGAATCTATTAAGACACCATCTCCAATGACATTCCTACCAGTATAATGGTACACAATTCCTCATACGAGATGGTATAAAAAGTATAGCTATTTGTCATACAGCTCAATCTACCATAACAAAATTAGCTAGAAGTAATATAAGAAGGCCATCTCATTTATGCTCTAAGTGCATGATATCTTCTTAGGCCCGTCTCCTGCTATGTCCCCTAAAATATTTCTGTCGCTTGGGAATGTATTTTTGGTATTGAAAAAATGTTAACATATATATTTTGGTATTGTCACAAGGTTATTTGATGATGAAACTATGTTGCAAATCTTAAGATGAAGGTCAGGATTGCAAAAAGGCATTGCAGTTAAATGGGATAGTACGGGGCTTGGTCTGTCATGTTGCAAATAGCTACGAATGATAAACCTTTTACCATGCATGCTTCCTGGTCGAACTAATCAGACAATCAAAACAAAAAAGTTGTAAGCCGGTAAATCAAAAGAAGAAATCAGCAAGAACTAGCTGCTTATTTAGTCTTATGAAGATTATAAAAATATCAAATGCAGCACTCAGAAAATGATGTAAACTGTGAAGAGATCCAATCAAAACTACCGTATTCTTTGGAAAAATAATTATTTATTCTTTGAAAAAATAATTAGTTTGTGATGCACTATTACAGATTAGATACTCATTTCGTTGGCTCTATAGTCTAAGTCAGAAGAAGCTTTGCAATCTGCAACAGAGTGTTGGAAATGATTTCGCTTGGAAATGATTTCTCTATGCCTCAAATCCATGTATCCTTTCTTTGACTCTGCTTGAGCCTTTTCCGTGCTACTTCCTCACGACACCCATTCTTCTTTGCTCCACCCTCATGTCACCTCAGCTAATAGCCAATGTATGTTCATTAAATCTCAATTTTCTTCCAGCTTCTTCCCTCTCCCTCCTCCCCTTCTTCTTTACCCATTTGTTCTGATTCAAAGGAATCATATGGTTCTGTTCTGTAATGCACTTCCTTGTGGATTAAGCATGGGTATGCCGTACCAAAACATGATAATCTAGTATTTAAAAGTACAAAAGCATATACATTAATGAATGCGTAAGTCGGAAAATTAATCATATAATTGCATGATAATACCAATTCAATTCAGTTCATGATAATACCAATTCAAAAAAAAACAGAGCTGAAAAGGGTATTTATAGGAAATAAAACATATTTGTGGAATACTTGTGAAAAAAAAATACAAGGTTGATAGCCTTGTAAAAAATACAACGTGCAAGGAAAACATATATTTTGCCCTAAAATTTAGTTCTCAATTGTTTCTGCTTCGAATTTAATTAGGATTATTTGCAATATTAAGGAAAAACAAATATTTATAGCACCTCATCTCAGAATCAATTAAGACACCATCTCCAATGACATTCCTACCAGTATAATGGTACACAATTCCTCATACGAGATGGTATAAAAAGTATAGCTATTTGTCATACAGCTCAATCTACCATAACAAAATTAGCTAGAAGTAATATAAGAAGGCCATCTCATTTATGCTCTAAGTGCATGATATCTTCTTAGGCCCGTTTCCTGCTATGTCCCCTAAAATATTGCTGTCGCTTGGGAATGTATTTTTGGTATTGAAAAAATGTTAACATATATATTTTGGTATTGTCACAAGGTTATTTGATGATGAAACTATGTTGCAAATCTTAAGATGAAGGTCAGGATTGCAAAAAGGCATTGCAGTTAAATGGGATAGTACGGGGCTTGGTCTGTCATGTTGCAAATAATACGAATGATAAACCTTTTACCATGCATGCTTCCTGGTTGAACTAATCAGACAATTAAAACAAAAAAGTTGTAAGCCGGTAAATCAAAAGGAGAAATCAGCAAGAACTAGCTGCTTATTTAGTCTTATGAAGATTATAAAAACATCAAATGCAGCACTCAGAAAATGATGTAAACTGTGAAGAGATCCAATCAAAACTACCATATTCTTTGGAAAAATAATTATTTATTCTTTGAAAAAATAATTAGTTATGTGATGCACTATTACAGATTAGATACTCATTTCGTTGGCTCTATAGTCTAAGTCAGGAGAAGCTTTGCAATCTGCAACTGAGTGTTGGAAATGATTTCGCTATGCCTCAAATCCATGTATCATTTCTTTGACTCTGCTTGAGCCCTTATCCGTGCTACTTCCTCATGACACCCATTCTTCTTTGCTCCACCCTCATGTCACATCAGCTAATAGCCAATGTATGTTCATTAAATCTCAATTTTCTTCCAGCTTCTTCCCTCTCCCTTCTCTTCTTCTTCTTTACCCATTTGTTCTGATTCAAAGGAATCATATGGTTCTGTTTTGTAATGCACTTCCTTGTGGATTAAGCATGGGTATGCCGTACCAAAACATGATAATTTAGTATTTAAAAGTACAAAAGCATATACATTAATGAATGCGTAAGTCGGAAAATTAATCATATAATTTCATGATAATAACAATTCAATTCAGTTCATGATAATACCAATTCAAAAAAAAGACAGAGCTGAAAAGAGTATTTATAGGAAATAAAACATATTTGTGGAATACTTGTGAAAAAAAATACAAGTTTGATAGCCTTGTAAAAAATACGACGTGCAAGGAAAACATATATTTTGCCCTAAAATTTAGTTCTCAATTGTTTCTGCTTCGAATTTAATTAGGATTATTTGCAATATTAAGGAAAAACAAATATTTATAGCACCTCATCTCAGAATCTATTAAGACACCATCTCCAATGATATTCCTACCAGTATAATGGTACACAATTCCTCATACGAGATGGTATAAAAAGTATAGCTATTTGTCATACAGCTCAATCTACCATAACAAAATTAGCTAGAAGTAATATAAGAAGGCCATCTCATTTATGCTCTAAGTGCATGATATCTTCTTAGGCCCGTCTCCTGCTATGTCCCCTAAAATATTTCTGTCGCTTGGGAATGTATTTTTGGTATTGAAAAAATGTTAACATATATATTTTGGTGTTGTCACAAGGTTATTTGATGATGAAACTATGTTGCAAATCTTAAGATGAAGGTCAGGATTGCAAAAAGGCAATGCAGTTAAATGGGATAGTACGGGGCTTGGTCTGTCATGTTGCAAATAACTACGAATGATAAACCTTTTACCATGCATGCTTCCTGGTCGAACTAATAAGACAATCAAAACAAAAAAGTTGTAAGCCGGTAAATCAAAAGGAGAAATCAGCAAGAACTAGCTGCTTATTTAGTCTTATGAAGATTATAAAAACATCAAATGCAGCACTCAGAAAATGATGTAAACTGTGAAGAGATCCAATCAAAACTACCGTATTCTTTGGAAAAATAATTATTTATTCTTTGAAAAAATAATTAGTTATGTGATGCACTATTACAGATTAGATACTCATTTCGTTGGCTCTATAGTCTAAGTCAGAAGAAGCTTTGCAATCTGCAACAGAGTGTTGGAAATGATTTCGCTTGGAAATGATTTCGCTATGCCTCAAATCCATGTATCCTTTCTTTGACTCTGCTTGAGCCCTTTTCCGTGCTACTTCCTCACGACACCCATTCTTCTTTGCTCCACCCTCGTGTCACCTCAGCTAATAGCCAATGTATGTTCATTAAATCTCAATTTTCTTCCAGCTTCTTCCCTCTCCCTCCTCCCCTTCTTCTTTACCCATTTGTTCTGATTCAAAGGAATCATATGGTTCTGTTCTGTAATGCACTTCCTTGTGGATTAAGCATGGGTATGCCGTACCAAAACATGATAATCTAGTATTTAAAAGTACAAAAGCATATACATTAATGAATGCGTAAGTCGGAAAATTAATCATATAATTGCATGATAATACCAATTCAATTCAGTTCATGATAATACCAATTCAAAAAAAACACAGAGCTGAAAAGGGTATTTATAGGAAATAAAACATATTTGTGGAATACTTGTGAAAAAAAAATACAAGGTTGATAGCCTTGTAAAAAATACAACGTGCAAGGAAAACATATATTTTGCCCTAAAATTTAGTTCTCAATTGTTTCTGCTTCGAATTTAATTAGGATTATTTGCAATATTAAGGAAAAACAAATATTTATAGCACCTCATCTCAGAATCAATTAAGACACCATCTCCAATGACATTCCTACCAGTATAATGGTACACAATTCCTCATACGAGATGGTATAAAAAGTATAGCTATTTGTCATACAGCTCAATCTACCATAACAAAATTAGCTAGAAGTAATATAAGAAGGCCATCTAATTTATGCTCTAAGTGCATGATATCTTCTTAGGCCCGTCTCCTGCTATGTCCCCTAAAATATTTCTGTCGCTTGGGAATGTATTTTTGGTATTGAAAAAATGTTAACATATATATTTTGGTATTGTCACAAGGTTATTTGATGATGAAACTATGTTGCAAATCTTAAGATGAAGGTCAGGATTGCAAAAAGGCATTGCAGTTAAGTGGGATAGTACGGGGCTTGGTCTGTCATGTTGCAAATAACTACGAATGATAAACTTTTTACCATGCATGCTTCCTGGTTGAACTAATCAGACAATTAAAACAAAAAAGTTGTAAGCCGGTAAATCAAAAGGAGAAATCAGCAAGAACTAGCTGCTTATTTAGTCTTATGAAGATTATAAAAACATCAAATGCAGCACTCAGAAAATGATGTAAACTGTGAAGAGATCCAATCAAAACTACCGTATTCTTTGGAAAAATAATTATTTATTCTTTGAAAAAATAATTAGTTATGTGATGCACTATTACAGATTAGATACTCATTTCGTTGGCTCTATAGTCTAAGTCAGAAGAAGCTTTGCAATCTGCAACTGAGTGTTGCAAATGATTTCGCTATGCCTCAAATCCATGTATCCTTTCTTTGACTCTGCTTGAGCCCTTATCCGTGCTACTTCCTCATGACACCCATTCTTCTTTGCTCCACCCTCATGTCACCTCAGCTAATAGCCAATGTATGTTCATTAAATCTCAATTTTCTTCCAGCTTCTTCCCTCTCCCTTCTCCTCTTCTTCTTTACCCATTTGTTCTGATTCAAAGGAATCATATGGTTCTGTTTTGTAATGCACTTCCTTGTGGATTAAGCATGGGTATGCCGTACCAAAACATGATAATTTAGTATTTAAAAGTACAAAAGCATATACATTAATGAATGCGTAAGTCGGAAAATTAATCATATAATTTCATGATAATAACAATTCAATTCAGTTCATGATAATACCAATTCAAAAAAAAGACAGAGCTGAAAAGAGTATTTATAGGAAATAAAACATATTTGTGGAATACTTGTGAAAAAAAATACAAGTTTGATAGCCTTGTAAAAAATACGACGTGCAAGGAAAACATATATTTTGCCCTAAAATTTAGTTCTCAATTGTTTCTGCTTCGAATTTAATTAGGATTATTTGCAATATTAAGGAAAAACAAATATTTATAGCACCTCATATCAGAATCTATTAAGACACCATCTCCAATTACATTCCTACCAGTATAATGGTACACAATTCCTCATACGAGATGGTATAAAAAGTATAGCTATTTGTCATACAGCTCAATCTACCATAACAAAATTAGCTAGAAGTAACATAAGAAGGCCATCTCATTTATGCTCTAAGTGCATGATACCCTGTTAGGGACAGGAGGAGAACCTCGCCCTAACTTGAGCAAAATCGAAGGCTCGGTTCTCTTTAGACCGGATGGGGGGAGAGGCCAAGCAATGCCCATATGTGCCCCCACAGTCCTGTTAGGGACAGGAGGAGAATCTCGTCCTAACTTGAGCAAAGTCGAAGGCCCGGTTCTCTTTAGACCAGATGGGGGGAGAGGCCAAGTAACGCCCATATGTGCCCCCACAGCCCTGTTAGGGACAGGAGGAGAACCTCACCCTAACTTGAGCAAAGTCGAAGGCCCGGTTCTCTTGAGACCGGATGGGGGAAGAGGCCAAGCAACGCCCATATGTGCCCCCACAGCCCTGTTAGGAACAGGAGGAGAACCTCGCCCTAACTTGAGCAAAGTCGAAGGCCTGGTTCTCTTTAGAACGGATGGGGGGAGAGGCCCTGCAACGCCCATATGTGCCCCCACAGCCCTGTTAGGGACAGGAGGAGAACCTCGCCCTAACTTGAGCAAAATCGAAGGCCCAGTTCTCTTTAGACCGGATGGGGGGAGAGGCCCTGCAACGCCCATATGTGCCCCCACAGCCATGTTAGGAACAGGAGGAGAACCTTGTCCTAACATGAGCAAAGTCGAAGGCCCGGTTACACCTAGACCGGATGGGGTGAAAGGCCCAGCAGCACCCATATGTGCCCCTACAGCCGCGTTAGGGACAGAAGGAGAACCTCGTCCTAACCAGAGCTGAAACCTATTACGACAGAAATAGGGGAAGAACCTCGCCCCGACACCAATTAAGGTCTGGTCATTCGAGACCAGATGGGAAAAAGGGGACCTTCCCAGCGGCCCCTTCGCAAGAAGACTTCGTCCGGACTCCTACGGGAGCTGGACTTCGTCCTAAACTTTAACTGTAGGAAGACTCCGTCCGGACTCCTACAGGAGCCCGATCTCGTCTCCTACTCCGGCTACAGGAAGACTCCGCCCGAACTCCTACGGGAGCCGGGCTTCGTCCCCGACTTCGATCGTTGGTAAACTTCGTCTGGACTCCTACGGGAGCCGGACCTCATCCCCAACTCTGGTTGCAAGAAGACTTTGCCCGGACTCCTACGGGAGCCGGACTCCCGCAACCCCACCAAGAGCAGAGGGAGAAATCCCACTCGAGAAAGAAAAAGGGGAAAGGAGAGAGGAGTTAAAAAGGAAAGCGATGGACTTCGTCAGCGACGAATGGAAAACAAACAGCATCAAAGATGTGGAGAACCTCATCTCAGCAGGGATTGGGGTTCTTATCAAGAACCCCAGCTTTCTCTCAACGCAAGTCCGAGATAAGACGACTTCCTCAGGGTGACGAGAAGCTCAGACCTCCGAGCTCGAGCCCTGATGGGGGGTGCCAAACCCAAGCGGCCCCAGGCAAATCTGTGGCCATGGACGAAAGGATGAGTCGATGCGATGACAATCGGGTACCTCCGAACGATGCAAAGGCCGAAAGAAGCTCGGCAAGTGACAATTCAATACATGAGTAAAAGAGGTAGCAGAAAATTTCCTTCTCATATTATTTATTAAACATGCATTATAGAGCTACTAAGGCTGAAAAAAAGGATAACTGGAAAGGCGAGCTGACGTGGCAACAACCAGTAACCTCCGAACGACGTCAAAAAAAAAAAAAAAGAGAAAGAGAGAGAAAGGAATACAACAATAACAATGGTAAGGAAAAGAAGTTCGGCAGGTAGCAATTCGATGCAAAGAGCGGATGAAGTAACAAAATCTCCTTCTCATTTTTCGATTAACAAGATGTACGTTACAAGACCCGGAGGGCCAGAAAAAGAAGACGTTATTACAAGACTCGAAAGGAATACACCAGAGACCACTTCAAGCTGTCGACTTCTCTTCCTGGTTCCGTCCTTCTCAGCAGTATTTTCCAGTGCGTGTGATAAACCTCTCAGCTCTCGCCCCCCGCCTCGTTCCGCTCCATCGTCGAAACCCCAACCCTAGGGGGAAAAGGATGGGATAGAACTCAGGGGGCGGCGAATGCAACGGCAGCGGCGACGACGACCTGCATCAAGAAAAACCGAAGGTTCCCCGGAGGCCGCGATGGCACCGGAGGCATGTGCCACCACCGTGTGCTCCACGACAGCCACCGTCCTAGGTACTCCGGTAAGGTCGGCATGCGCTACTTCCACCGTCTGCGCAGCAAGTTCTACTACCCCACCGTCGGCGTCGACCGCTTTTGGTCCCTCGGCCCCGACGACGTCAAGAATCCCGCCACAGCTTGTGACGACAACTCTGCCCTCTTGACCGGTGTCGCCCCATTCAGCTACTCCGAAATTCTCGGGCGGAATGCCCTCACCGGTTGTCCCCGTTATTAAACCCCTGTTGTTGAAAGAATTCTCCCTCGAGCCCCCTTTAAGGTGACGGGAACCCTCAGTGACAGTTTGACAGCCGGAGAACTCGCAGGCCGCTATTTTCCTCCTCACACTCCTCTTGGTCCGTGGCATCCTCTCGAGGTTGGCCTCCGTGGTGGGGGTCCCAACGGGAGAACCCCTCGGAGAGGCTCAGGGGACTGAAGACGGCGGGGAGCCGGTTGGGATGGGAAAGACGGGTGCGAAGGGCACTCGGAGTCGAAAAGGGCATCGATGGAGTGGCTGAGTGGCTAAACTCTCAGGCGGAAGAAAGGTGTCGACCCTCAGGCGAGGTAAAGCCCCTGGAGGAAAGGCGGGGGCTTAAATAAGCAACGGGGCCTAGCGCAGTTATGGTGGCAGATATCCCTAGGTCAACCAGTGCCCGCCACGTGTCCCACTTGCTGCGGCATAGGGCTGACCGTTCGCGGACCATTATGGCGTGACGCTTAGGATTACGCCCTGGTGGGAGTTCCGAAAGGACTCTTCGGATCGCCCTAATCGAAAAAAGGCTTCGGCACGCGCGCATTAAATGCCAAGATTTTCGAGGACGGTCGTCGTGTGCAGAATTCAAGGAAGCAACTTCGACTATGAAAATTTTCTGTACTTCCTTCGATCGAAACTCGAACTCGGAAGTAGGGGGACTGGTGTTGGGTGTAAACCCCCGCCCCAGCAGAAGTTCATGTCCAGAGTGACCCCTCGGGGATTCTACCGGTGTCCGACCTACGGCGGCAGGGAGACTTCGTCCGGACTCCTACGGGAGCCGAACTTCGTCTCCGACTCCAACTACAAGAAGGCTTCGTCTGGACACTCCCACGGGAGCTAGACTCCGTCCCCAACTTCTGCAGCGGGAAGACCTCGTCCGGACTCCTAAGAGAGTCGAACTTCGCCCACGACTTCAATCACAGGAAGGCTTCGTCTGGACTCCTACGGGAGTCGGACTTCATCTCCGACTCCAACTACAGGAAGGCTTCGTCCGAACTCCTACAGGAGCCAGACTCCGTCCCCGACTTTAGCAGCAGGAAGACCTCGTCCGGACTCCTACGGGAGCCGGACTCCGCCCACGACTCCAATTGCAGGCAGACTTCGTCCGGACTCCTACGGGAGCCGGACTCCGCCCACGACTCCAATTGCAGGCAGACTTCGTCCGGACTCCTACGAGAGTCGGACTCCACCCACGACTCCAATTGCAGGAAGACTCCGTCCAGACTTCGTCCCCGACCCCAACTACTGGAAGGCTTCGCTCGGACTCCTACAGGAGCCGGGCTCCGTCCTCGACCTCGACTGCTGGTAAACTTCGTCTGGACTCCTAAGGGAGCCGGACTTCGCCCCTGGCTTTGATTGCAGGTAGAATTCGCTCGGGCTCCTATGGGAGCCAGATCTCGTCTCCGACTCCAGCTGCGGGAAGACTCCGTCCGGACTCCCATGGGAGCAAACCTCGTCCCCGACTTCGATTGAAGGAAAACTTCGTCCGGACTCCTACGGGAGCCGGACTCCGAGCTCCTCTCAGACAGGTAGCTAACCACCTCTCTCCGCCAGACACTCCAGCCGAACTTCGGCCGACAGGTCTGGACCCCCTGGCAGGCCACAGTAACGGCCACGATTCTGCTCCACTTCCTACGACGGATTCCACGCGGCTCCATCACTCCCTGGCAGGCCGCAGTAACGGCCATGATTCTGCTCCACTCCCTGTGGCGGATCCCACGTGGCTCCATCACTCCCTAGTAGGCCGCAGTAACGGCCACGATTCTGCTCCACTTCCTGCAACAGATCCTGCGCAGTTCCTCCACTCCCTGGCGAGTCGCGACAACGGACGCCGCTCCACTCCCCGCAACTGATTCCACGTGGCGAGCCATGGTGACAGCCACGACTCCACCCCATTACTCCTCATGATAAATTCCTCCTGGCCCCGTACGGCCCACGACGAGGCGATCATAAACAGTCGCTATCAATCCTTTGCTCCCCCCGTCTATAAAAGGGGGACCCTAGATACGTTATTCTCTATGCTCAAAATTCTATCCCAAAACTCTGCTAAAATTTCCGTTCGAGCACTCCATTCTTGTTGAGGCAGAGAACTGACTTGAGCGTCGGAGGGTCTTGCCGGAGCAACCCCACCTCCGGTTTAGACTTCTTTTACAGGTCCCGGCGGTGACCGCGACTCCCTCGACTCCAGCTTCTCCGGCGCAGGCGGATTTTTGCACCAACAATATGGGTCAAAGAATTCTTCTTTGTATAACTTGTTAATCCTTGACTCACTAATATGACCAAAGCGACAATATCAGAGATATATGATATTCGCATCTTCTCTCTTTCTTTTCATATTTCTTTTAATATGAAAAATATTTTCATTGAGTGTACGAATTAAAAGATTGTTATCAATATAACTACTGCCATAATATTCATTAGAAAAGAAAATGGAGCATCCATTTTTTATTATCCTTATTTCGTAACCTTATTTTTATAACAAAGGTGTAGAAATAATGTTTCTAATGACCTTTAACATGTAATAACAGTTTTTTAATTCTAAAGTTTTGCCTGAAGGCAAATCAAGCATACAGATTTCTTCAGCTCTGTGCTAATGGACTCTCCACTTGCACCATAGAGCTTGAAGTCACCTCTTTTCAGACCTTTGATATTCTGTAGTTACTGTAATGAATTATAAATATGCGATCTACAGATAGTATCTAATACCCAAGTATCAGAGTCTGAGCCACTCAATCAAAAATAGGTTTGTATCATATACACACCTTTTGGTGCTATACTTGCATCCTGCTTCAAACTTGCAAGATTATTCTTGCAATTATACTCCCAATATCCAAACTTGCCACAAAATAAACAGCTAATATCCATATGGACATCTTTTGCCTTCTCATTATTACTGACCATCCCAAGGTCAGAAATATCCAGAGCATCAGAGTTTTTCTCTGATACAAACCTTATTTGCAAGTTCCTCAACCAATCCATAGAGTTGGATCGGTCAACATATTTTTATTTATGGTGTTATGCAGTGAAAATAAAGAAGCCATAATACAGACTTAAATTTGCATAAATAAAAAATAATAGTATAAGCAGACCACTCATGTTTGACATGCATAACTAGATGAGGACTTTTAAACTAGTTATGTTCCCACTATTTTATCGGATACCATAGCCCACTCCTATGGTAAATGAGAAACCCTAATTTGATTTCTTAATGGGGTTGAGACCCTAATCTCTCAATGAAGCTTTGTAGATATCACAACAAACCTCAATGAGTTCAAAGATAGAAAAATCTATCCAATTGCATCTCATGCAACTTTCAACATAACCTGCCTCTAAAAATACTCATAGCTTATGGATATCACAACAAACTATAGTATTTTTAGTTAAGTCAGACCCTTCATTTCTATAAAGTTATATCTAAAAAATACTGTCTTTGTCGATATCACAACAAAGTAGCATATCCAAATATACCGTAAAGCATATAATATGCCCCAAGACAAATCCACATCAATCCTCATAGCAAGCCTTATAAATATCACAACAAATCTACTATGATTTTTGACAGAATATTGACTAGGCATGAAGGAAGGTATATATAGTGTTCTAAATACTAAGCTACCTTTATTCAAGATTCGAACTAATCCGATTGGCCAGAAAAGTGTTAAGATTGGTGGGGGTCCCCCCGTTGCTTTTCTTAGACACCAATAAAATTGACCAGCCCAGTAATGGAACCAACTAAATAGCTACCGTACTTGAAACACTTCTTAGACACTAATTGATTAATCGATTCAAAAAATACGTCAGCTACTGATTCATAACACTACGACTTAATACAATTTTTATGAAGACTTTAATGGCCTCAAGCATATCCTAATTCAATCACAATGATGCACTATTATAGTTATATCTTAATAATCATAATAACTAATTATGGCATCTATTCATATCTCTAAGATATGAAATCATAATCATTCAATATGATTATAACTAAGCATTTCAAGCATATCACATATGCATGAAGTTCTAATAACATGCATGAATACAAAATATTATTTTCGTGGTTCTTCTTCTTAGGACATCACAATGGCACTCCTACGCGCTATAAGAGTACCCTATTGAATAGGAAGAGAGGTCTCTAAACCCTACTTGCTCTTATAATTGGACGGCCTGGTGATGAACCCAATTAGAGTACTAAGCTACTAAAAAAGATTTTGTACATCCATGATGCATTTTATATTTACAAACATATCTCTAATACATGCGAGGGTTTGGATGTTCAATCAGGTTCAACCATTGACCCGACTTAAACTAAACCAAAAACTCATGTTTGATCACAATCAAGACAACATTCTAATATTTGATTATATAGATCAAGGTAGGCTCTGATACCACTATTGGGTTCCAGTGGTGCAGCGGAAGGGTTAAGTGTTTAAAATTTTCATTCAAAACACCCGATGCATTGGAAATCCCAATGCCCAGAAATCCTTGACTATAATAATCAAAGTACAATAAATATAAATTAGGATAAGAAGAATATCTATAGTGCTAATCCCAATTTTCATAAGGCATCCAAGTGTCCGCCTTACAATGGTGATCCACATGGAAACTGAACCAAGGACAACACTCTTTCTTCATCTTGCTTCAAGATTTCTAGCCACTAGAACTCGACTAGCCTTATACCAGTCAGGTTTCTCCAAGAAACTGACTCCACTCTCTTATAACTTCCTCTGGACTTCTGATCCTTCTTCTTTAGGACCCTCACAACCCTTATTAAGACTATATAAGGCCTTGTCTTAAATCCCAAAGCCTTGTCTTAAAACTAAGATAGGTTGTAAGAAAGAAAAGAGAGCAACGGAGATAAAATTGGAAACTCTTTCTGAATTGCCTCGGACATCCAGTGCCCTAGCCAATTTATAACCACTAGAGAGATGCCAAAAGAGAGGGATGCACCTCAACCAAGAGGCCTATCTGATCTGATTATTAGAGATAAGAGTTCCTTCAAATAGAAGGATTCTTATCAATGATACATTGATTAGCACCTTGCTCTGCATGCACGACCAGAGAAGGGATGTTTTTGCATCCCTTCTCAAATGAAAAAAATCCTCAAAAATCCACCTAGATAGAGGATTCAATTTTGATTCCAAAACATATAAGTGGATAAAAATTCCTACAAGTAGATGTGTTCTCACATCCTTTCACGTGAAGTCTGGTCACCACATGTGCAGGCATGAGAAGGAACTTGTGGCATCTATTTGGCATTCAGATAAGTCTGAAAAAATTTCAAAAAAATTATCAAAAATATCTTGTCAAATGTAAAATGTTGTCACCAAAAATTATTCTATTTTGAAAGCATTTGATGAGGAGAAGGACTCTCCAAATCTCAGAGAGATGCAACACTTCTACTCGCATGTGCAAGACTTCCTTTTTCTAATTTTTCTCTATCCCAAAAATTTCAAAAAAATACATCTCATGCTTTGATATATGCATCAGAGGATGGAGGGTGATATGGGCTACCACACACATCTTAATCCCATACCAGAAGGACTCTTTTCTTCTACCCACGCCAACACTTGTACGCAGAACCTGTTTTGTGCCAAGAGTCCTTCACAAGTTGGACTCTTCATAATTGGCATTAAAATGGGATGTGGCACCCTAATTTGGACTGCTTCTAGGTGGCATGACCTGATCCAAATATCCACTAAATTGAGCTAGCTAATTAGCAAGGGATGAGACCAAATTGACATCTAAAGAAGCAAGGGTTCCACACATGCTAGCATGTTTACTGGAGCCCTGATTGAATCCAAAATTTTAATCAACCTCTTTCAAAAGGGTCTTTGGCCAATTTTCATATGTGTGTGACCCATTGAGTTTCATATCTAGCTGGTAGTAGGTTGGGTGCAAGTTGATCAAATTTAATTAGATTTCAATCTAATCGATTTAGGTCCAATCGAGCTAACCCGAGTTCAACAATTATAATCCTTTCTAGTTGGCGATCAAATTCAACTCTTTAATTTGATCAAAAACCTACAAGTTAAGATTGATGTCTAGCAACATATCATGACTACCTAGAAGATGTAAAATTTTGATAAAAATACCAAATATACCATTCAGTGGCAAATTACCATACAATTCAATCCTTCGATCATCCCTGCACACTGAATATGTTCATGAGTATGGAATCATATCAAACTCAAACACATATTCATATTGATTTTCAATTAACCAATGACGACTCCAATGTAAAAGTATTAGAAACTCTTTCTAATCTTCTTTCTGCTTTTGGCCAAAAGACTTTTCTCAAGTCATCTAGGATTGAGAATACACAGGATACGATCTTCTCTTACTAGGAGTGATCGATTCCATGTTGACCTACTCACAACCTCCATATACACTCTACCATATCCAGAACACCTCGTACATGTCTTAATGCCATGCCTGGGTATGAACTAAAATATGGGTTCATGTGCATAAGATTCTATGGTGGTCTCAGGTCTAAAGATCACTTGCACAACTCCCACTTAGAGAACCATCTTTGACATGCAAATAAGGCTTCCAAAAGATATTCTCTTTCATCAAGTCAATTCAGTAGACTTATTTTTCAAATGATCACCCACATCCTTGTATTAGTGTCTCACATAAGTGGCTAGTGTGATCTACCACCCTTTCTATTGAGCATACATAGGATGTGCCAGTCTATCCGAAATATTGATCCCGACTCAATGCTCCAATGACTAGGAATGTTTAAGATTAAGGTTTTAGAGTTAAAGGTCTCACTAGCATGACCCATTCATGTCTCCTAAAATTATTGCCCTAATCTTTAGGGTTTATCATAATCTTAGACATAATAAGTTGCAGCTAATATGATGAATCAGTACCTCAAATAATAATATCATTTCATGAGTTAGAAAATTATAAAGAAAAGTTCTATTGCAACACACTTGTTATTGGCTTATAGGGCACTCTTCTTTCAGATTGTTCTCGGCTGATCACATGGTTCAGTTGCATCAGGAACATGAACCACTCTATTAGTAAAGAGTTGCTCCATGGTAAGGATGGGGTTGGACCCAATAACTGTTAGGTGAGGAATCCAATGATGGCCTTGCATCTATTTGTGAATGATGGATCGGACTTAACTAAAAAGTGTAGGTAATAACTGTTAGGTGAACTCACATGACTTAGAAACTAAGTGGTTGTAATATATTTAGTGAAGTATCTGGACAAAGAGTTGCCTACGCATCGATGTGCATATTACCAATAACTGTTAGGTGAGATGCATGTCATCGGTGGACCACAGCACCCACTAGAAATTCTTTATCGCGTTAGGGTTTCTGTTTCCTTCCAGAAGAGTGGAGGGATCCAAAAAATTAGTGGGAGTCATTATTTACATCTTAAATTCTCTAGAAGTAAATTAAAATATTAAGTACAAACTCTAACTTGAATCTCAACTCTCACGGTTAAACCATCATGTCAGCCTCAATTGCTTTAGCTTGCATCTTGGAAACCAATCATTTGATAGGTAATAATTACAAAGACTAGCTCAAAAATCTCAGGATTATCCTGACCTCAAAAAAATTAAGCTATGTTCTCGATCAAGATCTCATTATGTTACCAAACCATCCTATTACTGAGCAGAGAGCTGCCTTTAAGAAGTGGACGGATGAAGACAGTCGGATCAAGTGTTATGTGTTGGCATCCATGTCAAATGAGTTGCAAAGCTAGCATGAACATATGCCCACTGTCTAGAATATGATCACTCATCAATAAGAGTTGTATGGTGAGCAAAGTTATACTGCATGCTTCGAAGTATCCAAGAAACTCTTCAACCTCAAGATGTGTGAGGGGCAGTCTGTCCATGAGTACTGTATGACAGTGATCAAGGACATTGAGGAGTTTGGGAAGCTCGGGCTTGATATGCAAAAAGAATTGTAGATGAATCTGATCCTTCAATCCCTTACCAGTTCATATAGTCAATTCATCATGAATTTTCATATGAACAAATTTGACTGCACTATTGTCGAACTTGTTAACATGTTGGTCACAACGGAGGGTAACTTGAAGAGTTTAAGAGGTACTGTTCTCACTATGGAGCGGACTTCTTCTTCCAAGAGAAATTCTATTGGAAGGAAGAAGGCTAAATCTGCAAAGATGCAGAAGAGAGAGACCAAGCCAAAGAAGGATGGTCCAAAAGTAGCTGAGGTAAAGGGAAAGTATTTTCACTGTCATGCTGAAGGCCATTAGAGGAGGAACTTTCTAAATACCTGGAGAACCTAAAGATCAAAAAGGATGATAAACCTTGTGAAGGTATGCTCGTAATTGAATCTAACCTTACAATTTCTTCTACTTCTAGTTGGGTATTAGACTTTGGCTCAAGTGCTAATATATGCACCTCTATGCAGGGTCTGATAGAAAATAGGAGGTTGAGGGAAGGTGACATGATCTTTCGAGTCGACAATGGAGCAAAGGTTGCTGTAGAGGCCGTCGGCACTTATCCTCTTCGATTACTGTCGGGAGTTAGATTAGATTTAAAAGACTGTTATTATGTTCCTGTAGTTAGTCAGAATTTAATTTCTATGTTTGTGCTAGCACAGAAAGATTTTAAAATTTGTTTCAAGAAAGATTTTTGTTTCATTTATTTACGAAATAAATTGGTTGTATAAGATCTTTTAATTGACGGTCTTTATCACTTCCATGTGAATGTGAACCTAAATGAGCAAATAGTGAGTACCGTAGGAGATTTAGATATGAGATTAACAAGAAGTACTTGTGGCACCATAGACTAGGCCATATTGAAGATGACAGGATAAACAGACTGAAAAAAGATGGGATCCTTAGCTCTCTTAATCCAGAGTCGTATCCAACTTGTAAATCCTGCCTTCGAGGAAAAATGGCTAAGTTACCCTTTGTAGGACATGGAGAAAGGGGTATAGAGTTACTTGCCTTGGTACACACTGATGTGTGTGGGCCATTTGATGTGCAGGTCAGGGATGGTTACAGCTACTTCATTATCTTTACCGATGACCTGTCTGGGTATGGATATGTGCATCTCATGAAACATAAGTCTGAGGCCTTTGAAAAGTTCAAAGAATTCAGGCATGAAGTAGAAAAGCAGACAAGCAAACCCGTTAAGGTTCTTCGATCTGATTGAGGAGGTGAATATCTTAGTCAAAAATTTTTGAGATATCTTAAGGACAATGGTATAGTCTCTCAGTAGACCCCTCTTGGAACACCTCAGCTCAACGGACATCTGAAAGGAGGAACAAGACCCTATAGGATATGGTCAGGTCCATGATGAGCTTCACTGATCTACCCTTATTTCTTTGGAGATATACCTTGTTAACTTCCATTCACTTGTTGAATAGGATTCTTTCAAAATCCATTCCTACCACACCATATGAGATATGGTTCGGTAAGAAGTCGAGTCTGGGTTATCTTAAGACTTGGAGATATCCGACCTATGTCAAGAGACAGATGGCAGAAAAGTTGGAGGATAGATCTATTATAGCTCGCTTTATAGGATACCCAAAAGAATTCATGAGATACTACTTTTATTTTCCATAAGACCATAATGTGATTGTGAGTCGAAATGCCATGTTTCTGAAAAAAGAGTTTATCCAAGATGGTGGCAGTGGGAGGTTTGTGGAACTCGAAGAGAAGGTCTCTAAAGAGTCTAGAGCTATAGATCCTCAGGAACCCGTAGTCATGAGCCAGTAGTTGATGTTCTTCTGCCACCTTGTAGATCTAGCAGGATCTTCTGACCTCCTGAAAAGTACATGAGTATGCTTACGAAGAAAGTAAAGAAAATATTCCTTATGGGAGATAGGGATCATGGTGATGATCTCAATACCTTTGACGAGGCAATGTCTGACATCGATCTCGAAAAATGGTTAGATGCTATAAAGTCAGAAATTGACTCGATACACTTGAACCAAGTCTAGACTTTAGTGGATCCACCTGAAGGTATTATACCTATTGGATGACATTCTTCTTATTGGGAATGTTATTCCCATGCTAACCACGGTCAAAAGATGGTTATCTAAAAAATTCTCCATAAAAGACCTAAGGGGAGCATCCTATATTCTCGGAATAAAGGTCTATAGGGATAAAATTAAACGGATGTTTGGCCGGTTACAAAAGTTATACATAGAGAAGGTGCTGAAAAGGTTCAGTATGAAAAACTCCAAGAGAGGTCTTTTACCTCTTAGGCATGGTATTTGTCTCTTCAAGATGATGTGTCCGATCGTATCTGAGGAGATTTAGCACATGAGTAGAATTTCTTATGCTTCGACAATAAGAAGTCTCATGTATGCCATGCTATGTACTTGACCTGATATTGCTCTTGCTATGAGTGTCACGAGCAGGTATCAGTCGAATCCTAATGAAGAGCACTGGATAGCTATGAAGAACATCTTTAAGTACTTGAGAAGGACTAAAGATTTATTCTTGATCTTTTGAGGAGATTCTAAGTTGCGAGTTGAGGGTGTATTCTTGTTCGATTATTAGAAGGGTTCTAAATATACGATCAATGGAGGCTGAATATACTGTAGATGTATAGGATGAATTCTGACTCTAATGTTAGTTGTAGAACTAGATGTCATGCCATGACACAGTACTACAAAGACAATGGCACCATAGCCCTTTCTAAGGAGCCCAAGGTCTCACCAAAAGTCCAAATATATAGAGCAACAATATACACAACTACCTCATATCGAGATACAAAGAGTAGACTCTGCGGATAATATGGCAGACTCACTGACTAAGCAGTTGGGCCAACCAAAAATGAAAGTCCACCTTGAAAAGATGGGACTTAGATTTGTGGTCAATTGACTTTAGTCCAAGTAGGAGATTGTTAGATGTATATCCTAGAAGTCAATATGGCTGACACATTGTAATATATCTAGGGCATAAATTTATACTTAATATATTGATATGATTAATAAAAGGGATAATTTTTTTTTCATTCAAGTGTAATGTATCCTTGAATCGTCCATAAAATTAGTTTCGATACATATTCTCAAAATATTGAGAATTAGAGATATGTATTTATTTCTTAAAATCATTCGATCATAGGATCATCATGAGGGTGATGATAGATCTAGATAGACTGATGCACAAATCACTTCTTTCGAGATAGATGGGTCTCTAATCTACTATGTAGAGACACAGGGTGACAAATGTGGATGGTTGTTAGAGAATAACTGGCACTGAGCGTGGCCATACGAGAGATCACTTGGATTTCTATTCAATCATCAGTTATTGTCTCAATACTGTAGTTGTGTAACTGATCCTTTGAGTTAAAATGGTACTGCTACTCATAGTGAGACTATTGGAGTTTAATTGATACATAAACATGGGTCTCAATGAGCCATTGTAGTAGATGTTGGTGACAGTTGGTCCACTATAGGAGTGAGATGCGTATCAAGATAGAGGGACTAAATCATACATTAACTACATCTAGAGGTTTATTTCAGTTTTACTAGGTTGTCACTACATACTGTTAGGAATCACTGGTGAATTGTGAGAGCTCACTAGGATTGTTTCGGATCGACAATCCTTATTGAGATAGAGTGGAATTGTTCTAACCCGTTGAAAAGAGTTTCAATGATACGATAATAGAGATCATTATATGTCTTACTACCAGATAGAATTAAACTTATGAGATCACACAACAAAGAGATTAGGCCTGAAATAAGTAATTGAGCTTATGAAGTGTCAATTGGGTTTAGAGAAATCATTGGGTTCAAGGTAACCTTGCTAGCACATGATTGGACCCAATTTCTCTTTCTATTGGGATTACATATTTGATAAGTTAATTCTAACTTAATTACCTGCTAATAACCTACATGAATAAGATTCATGAGACTCTAATTGTTGGGTGTCTAAGGTTATGGATCACATAAATTAAGGGTGTAAGTCTTTTATGGGGCGTCACTTTGATTTAATCAATTTGGATGTGTCTATTAATTAAAGTGCCTTTGGTTTTCATATGGGGTGTCTCTTGGGTGCAAAAGAGGGTGTCTAATTATGGGTGCAAGGGCTCCAATAGTTGGCAACTAATGGGCTTCCTAATATAAGTTAGATAACTTAAGTGATTAGAAATCCTAATGCAAGTAGGACTTATATTATGAGATTGAATAGGATTCAATCCTTATACCTATTTAAAAGGATCTTCCCTAAGATCTTTAGAGCATCAAAATCAGCAGCCCCTCATATCCAAAGGCTCTCCCAATGCCTTCTCTTTCTTTCCCTTTCTCTTCTCTTGGGTATTCTATACACCCTTTCTTTGGGATGCATGTCCCAAGGAGTTCAATGCCCAAAGGAGTTTGGGTGCCTCTTTCTTGCTGGTTTCTAATATCTGGTAGTAGCACATAGCCTGGAGAAATTCTAAAAAAGAGGAGAAGAAGAAGATCAAGTATTGATCGCGATCCAGGCTTCGTTCAGATTCAGCAGGCTGAATTTTGGAGAATCAAAATTCAGATTATAGAGGCTGTTCCAGGCTGATCCCGAGTGGATACTCATAGACGTCAGACATGTGTGGCTAACAGAGAGCCTCGTCTCTTCCAAATCTAGTTTTAAAGAAAAAGATTGCGAAACAGGTATTTGATTTGATCACAATCTGAATTTCAGCATATATCAATTTCAGCATATGAAATAGATCCATGTAGTTTTATATTTTTATGCATACATAATTCATACTAAAATTATTTTAATCTTATTCTCCACTGTGATATTTAGAAAACTAGATTTTGAAATACACAAACCCCGAATTTCAATAATAGCAGGATGCAAAAGTTGCATCTGCTAATAATTTGTATGTGATACAAACTAATAATCATTGAGGGTTTCACCTTCAAAATTTTTTGGTATGTGATACCTATTATAAGTTCTCCGTATGCAAAGTGTTGCTGACCTATAAAGCTGAAGTGAGGTGACTACTTGCTTTTTGGTACTACTGATGGATAATTCATTCACACTAAGGCTGTAAGAACCTATTTATTTAGAAACTAGTAGACCATTGTTATCAAAAATATTATTTCAATCCCTATGTTATTGTAACATAGATTTGAAATTAATGTTAATAGTAAAAGTTACTATTCTTCTGATAAATTTTATGGTTATGGTCTTATATTTTTGTCACTCAATGATGTTGTTCTTCATGTTGATGAGAACAAGAAATATATATGTAATGGTCACATATCTTAGGACAAGCAAGGTATTAGGTCTTGAACATATGGATATTCGAAGACTAATAAAATCTCAACTAAGAGATTGACATTTCATATATAATATGATGTATTTTCTAAAATGCTTCACAAATATTTTTGTCTCATTTTAGGAATATATCCTAGAAATTATTATATATGTTAGATATTATCAAAACTAATACGAGCACTCCATATGAGATATGGAAAAGGCAAAAGGTAGGTTACCTAACTTATGTGAAAAGAGTTGATGTACATAAATTTGTGCTGGAACAGATTTTTATTAGTATATAGGTTATCCTAAAAGAATAGTATGTGATACTATTTCTACCATCCTACTTGACAAAAGGTGTTTTATAAGTAGGTATGCCACCTTTTAGAAATTTTTTTTTTTAAAAGATACTGTGGGAGGATAATTGAACTTGAGAAATTCAAGACCTATAAACTATCCTATCTTAACCTGTGGAGTGTCCATAAGTTAATACTCAACCAGACATGCCCAGTGATGAGGTATGACTATTGTTGGGTGTAAAACCTACCCCAGTTGAAGTTCGTGTTCGGAGTGACCCCTCGGGGATGCTACAGGCAAACTTCGTCCGGACTCCTATGGGAGCCGGACTCCGTTTCCAGCTCCGGCTGCGGAAAGACTCAGTCCGGACTCCTACGGAGCCGGACTTCGCCCCCGACTTCAACCGCAGGCAGACTTCGTCCGGACTCCTACGGGAGCTGGACTTTGTCCCCAACCTCAACTGCTGGAAGGCTTCGTCCGGACTCCCATGGGAGCCGGCTCCGTCCTTGACCTCGACTGCGGGAAGGCTTCACCCGAACTCCTACGGGAGCCGGGCTCCGCCCACGACTTCGCTTACAGGTAAACTTCGTCCGGACTCTTAAGGGAGCCGAACTTCATCCTTGACTTTAATTGTAGATAGACTTTGACCGGACTCCTACGGGAGCCAGATCTCGTCTCCAACTCCAGCTACAGGCAGACTTCGTCCGGACTTCTACGGGAGCCAGACTTCGTCCCCAACCTCAAATGCTAGAAGGCTTCGCCCTGACTCCCATGGGAGCCGGGCTCCGTCCTCGACCTCGACTGCGGGAAGGCTTCACCCGGACTCCTACGGGAGCCGGGCTCCACCCACGACTTCGCTTACAGGTAAACTTCATCCGGACTCTTAAAGGAGCCGAACTTCGTCCCTGACTTTAATTGCACGTAGACTTCGACCGGACTCCTACGGGAGCCAGATCTCATCTCCGACACCAGCTACAGGCAGACTTCGTCCAGACTCCTACGGGAGCCAGACTTCGTTCCCAACCTCAACTGCTGGAAGGCTTCACCCGGACTCCCATGGGAGCCGGGCTCCGTCCTCGACCTCGACTGCGGGAAGGCTTCGCCCGGACTCCTACGGGAGCCGGGCTCCGTCCACGACTTCGCTTACAGGTAAACTTTGTCCGGACTCTTAAGGGAGCTGAACTTCGTCCCTAACTTTAATTGCAGGTAGACTTCGACCGGACTCCTATGGGAGCCAGATCTCATCTCCGACACCAGCTACAGGCAGACTTCGTCCGGACTCGTACGGGAGCCAGACTTCGTCCCCAACCTCAACTGCTGGAAGGCTTCGCCGGACTCCCATGGGAGCCAAGCTCCGTCCTCGACCTCGACTGCGGGAAGGCTTTGCCCGAACTCCTACGGGAGCCGGGCTCCGCCCACGACTTCGCTTACAGGTAAACTTCATCTAGACTCTTAAGGGAGCCGAACTTCATCCCTGACTTTAATTGCAGGTAGACTTCGACCGGACTCCTACGGGAGCCAGATCTCGTCTCCGACTCCACCTACAGGCAGACTTCGTCCGGACTCCTACGGAGCCGGACTTCGTCCCCAACCTCAACTACTGGAAGGCTTCGCCCGGACTCCCATGGGAGCCGGGCTCCGTCCTCGACCTCGACTGCGGGAAGGCTTCGCCCGGACTCCTACGGGAGCCGGGCTCCACCCACGACTTCGCTTACAGGTAAACTTCGTCCGGACTCTTAAGGGAGCCGAACTTTGTCCCTGACTTTAATTGCAGGTAGACTTCGATCGGACTCCTACGGGAGCCAGATCTCGTCTCCGACTCCAGCTACAGGCAGACTTCGTCCAGACTCTTGTGGGAGCCGGACTTCGTCCCCAACCTTAGCTGCTGGAAGGCTTCGCCCGGACTCCCATGGGAGCCGGGCTCCGTCCTCGACCTCGACTGCGGGAAGGCTTCGCCCAGACTCCTATGGGAGCCGGGCTCCGCCCTCGACTTCGCTTACAGGTAAACTTCATCTGGACTCTTAAGGGAGCTGAACTTCGTCCCTGATTTTAATTGCAGGTAGACTTCGACCGGACTCCTACAGGAGCCAGATCTCGTCTCCGACTCCAGCTATAGGCAGACTTCGTCCGGACTCCTACGAGAGCCAGACTCTGTCCCCAACCTCAACTGCTGGAAGGCTTTGCCCGGACTCCCATGGGAGCCGGGCTCCGTCCTCGACCTCGACTGCGGGAAGGCTTCACCCGGACTCCTACGGGAGCCGGGCTCCACCCATGACTTCGCTTACAGGTAAACTTCGTCCGGACTCTTAAGGGAGCCGAACTTCATCCCTGACTTTAATTGCAGGTAGACTTCGCCCGGACTCCTACGGGAGCCTGGCTCCGCCCACGACCTTGGCTACGGACAAACTTCTTCCGGACTCCTACGGGAGCCGGATTTCACCCCCAACTTCGACTGCAGGAAGACCTCATCCGAGCTCCTACAGGAACCGGACTTCACTTCCGACTCTAGCTACAGACTCCAACCGAACTTCAGCCGACAAGTCTGGACCCCCTGGCATGCCGTAGTAACGGCCACGACTCTGCTCCACTCCCTGCGGCGGATCCTACGCGGCTCCATTACTCCCTGGCAAGTCGTGGTAACGGCCACGATTCTGGTCCACTCCCTGCGGCGGATCCTACGCAGCTCCATCACTCCCTGGCAGGCCGCAGTAACGGCCACAGCACTGCTCCACTTCCTGTGACGGATACCGCGTGATTCTTCCATCCTATGGCAAGTCGCAACAACGGACGCCACTCCATTCCTCGTGGCAGACTCCACGTGGCACGCCCCGGTGATAGCCACGGGTCCACTCCACTACTCTTCGCAACAAACTTTGCCCGACCCTGGGCAGCCCACTGCCAAACGGTTACAGATATCGCTATCAGTCTGCTGCCCCCTCCGCCTATAAAAGGGGGCCCCAGATACGTTATTCTCTAAGCTCTATTTTCTATCCCAAAACTCTGCTAAAATTTTCGTTCGAGCACTCCATTCTTGTTTAGGTAGAGAACTGACTTGAGCGTCGGAGGGTCTTACCGGAGCAACCCCACCTCCGGTTTAGACTTCTTTTGCAGGTCCCGGCGGCGACCGCGACTCCCTCGACTCCAGCTTCTCCGATGCAAGTGGATTTTTGCACCAACAGGATTGGCGCTGGAGGAAGGGGGGCTGTGTCTTCGCAGTACCCTTGTTCTTAAAGGAACGCTCAATGGGACCGCCTCTGGTCATCTTCTCCGACATCCGCTCCTCCTTCCCCCACTAGATCCTCGCCTGATGCCTTCTCGCGAAGCATCCACACGGCGACCCACGACCTCCGCGGCCAGATCTCAGGCTCTGGCCTCACCTCTGGTTTCCCAAGCCCCACATCCCCCGGCAATGGTCGCCGACATGGAGCGGTCGGACAATCGGCCTCCGACGGATTTCACCAACACCATCTCGGGAGGATCCCGACAGGAAGCAACCAACGTACTGGCCATACCCCCCAAGCGACAAAAGATTGAGGAGCCCATAACCTTTACTGAAGAAGATGCTTTGGGAGTCCAATTCCCTCATAACGACGCGGTTGTGGTTTCCTTGAATATAGCAAACTACGACGTCCGCCGCATTCTTGTCGACAATGGAAGATCGGCCGACATTTTGTTCTACGACGTCTTTTCGAGAATATCCATCCTTGACGGCCATTTGAGGCCGATTACCTCCCCTCTAGTAGGGTTTACCGGCGATGCTGTCCCGGTGGAGGGAATGGTGACTTTGACTGTAGCTGTGGGTCGATATCCAAGACAATCCAGGGCTCTGGTAAATTTCCTAGTGGTGAAGGCGCCGTCAGCCTACAACGCAATCCTCGGCCGACCTGGCCTCAATGCTCTCCGAGCCGTCGTGTCAACCTACCACTTGAAGTTGAAATTCCCCACCAACCAGGGGATCGGAGAGGTCCGAGGAGACCAAGCCCTGGCCAGACACTGCTACAACATAGCCTTGCAAAGAAGCGACCAATCCGACCCCTGTCCAGTTGATGGGCTGGATGCTCGCGACGACCTCACTGAAGAGAGGGGCAGTCCAATTGAAGATCTGGTACCGATCTCTTTGAACGAGAATGCAAAGCATGTGGTGATGATCGGCTCCAACCTGGGGGAAGAGGTGTGGATGCGTCTCATCGATTTTCTATGAAAGAATGTGGACGTCTTCGCTTGGGTCCCGACGGACATGCCGGGGATCGACATGGAAGTCATGGAGCACCGCTTGACCGTTGATCCCAAGCATCGACCGATGAAAGAAAAAATCCGAGGTCATGCACCAGAGAGGCAGAAGGCAAAGTCGAGGAAGTGGACAAACTCCTTAAGGCCGGATTCATTAGAGAAGTCAATTATCCTGATTGGATTTCCAACGTTGTCCTAGTCAAAAAAGCAAACGGCAAGTGAAGGATGTGCATAGACTTCAAAAAACTGAATAAAGCCTGCCCTAAGGACAGCTACCCCCTGTCCAGAATTGATCAACTGGTGGATGCGACCTCGGGAAATGAGCTCCTCACCTTCATGGATGCATCTCCGGCTATAATCAAATCAGGATGGTGCCAGAAGACGAAGAAAAGACTGCTTTCATTACTAATCGTGGCCTTTACTGTTACAGGATCATGCCTTTCGGTCTCAAAAATGCAGGCGCAACCTACCAGCGGTTGGTGAACAAAATCTTCAAGGAGCAGATCGGCCGCAACATGGAGGTCTACGTGGACGACATGCTCGTAAAAAGCAAATCTTCCATGGACCACGTCGCCGACCTCGAGGAGACCTTCGATGCTCTCTGGAAATATAAAATGAAGTTGAACCTGACTAAATGCACTTTTGGAGTGACCTCGGGAAAGTTCCTGGGCTTCATGGTGTCAGGGCACGGGATTGAGGCCAATCTAGAAAAAATTCACGCCATCCAGGAGATGGCCGCCCCAAAGTCAATAAAAGAGGTTCAGTGCCTTACAGGGAGGGTAGTTGCCCTGAATCGCTTCGTCGCGAGGTCGGCCGAACGGTGCTTACCCTTCTTTCAAACCCTCAAGCAGTTGAAGAACTTCTGTTGGACCCCTGAGTGCCAACAGGCGTTCGAAGAACTAAGGAGCTACCTCAGCTCACCCCCGCTGTTGGCAAAGCCAGAGCCTAGGGAGGAATCGTTTTTATACCTGGTGGTCTCTCCCATGGCTCTCGCGGCAGTCCTTGTCAAAGAAGAAGCGAAAGTCCAACGGTCGATCTACTACGTCAGTCGCGCGTTGAGAGACGCCGAGACCAGGTATACCAAATTGGAAAAACTGACTTACGTCCTGTTGATTGTAGCCCGAAGGCTCCAACCCTACTTTCAAGGGCACACCGTAACGCTGCTCACCGACCAACCGATCAAGGCGATTCTACACCGGGCGGATGCCTCCGGGAGGATGGCAAAATGGGCGATCGAGCTCACAGAATTCGACATCAACTATCGACCCAGGCCAGCAGTGAAGGCACAGATATTGGCAGATTTCATAGTGGAGTGTACTATCCCAGAGGAGGCCGAACCTAAACAAGGTGAAATTGACGGCCTGGAGTCCCGACCGAACTCCCCCGAAGAAGAAGCAGATCTCTCTGGTTGCTTTTGGGCCCTCTACGTGGATGGGTCTTCTAATATGTCAGGCGCAGGCGCGGGCCTGATCTTGATCAGTCTAGAGAGAGTCGTCGCGGAGTATGCTCTGCGCTTCGAGTTCTCCGCAACAAACAATGGAGCAGAATATGAAGCTTTGATCACAGGACTGAGGATCGCCAAAGAGCTGGGGATAGATCGGCTCCAGGTCCACAGCGACTCTCAACTAGTAGTGGGGCAAGTTAACGGAAACTACGAAGCGCGGGAGGACAGCATGGCTAAATACCTTGAAAAGGTAAAGAAGCTCGTCCCCGCCTTCAACAGCTTCAACATCAGACAGATTTCGAGGTTGGAAAATACCACGGCCGACCTTCTCTCCAAGCTGGCAATGCTGGCTCCGACCGAATTGCCCAAGGGCGTTCTCTTTGAAGTTCTAAAGTGCCCGAGTACGGAAGAATCACGGCCCGTGATGGAAATTGACCACGAGCCCAGCTAGATCGACCCACTGATAACCTATCTCAGAGACGGGGTTCTCCCCCAGGATGCAAAAGAGGCTCAGAAGCTCAGAAATCAAGCCTCCCGATACATCCTTTATGAGGGCAAGTTGTACAAGAGATCGTACTCTTTTCCCCTTTTGAAATGTCTCCGACCTTCGGAAGCTCACTACGCCTTGTGGGAGGTGCATGAAGGAATCTGCAGAAATCATTTGGGAGCTAAATCTTTATCCCACAAGTTGTTCCGCTAAGGATGTTACTGGCCGACAATGCATCATGACTCAATTGAATATGTCAGAAAGTATGATCGATGCCAGAGATATGCCAATATCCAAAGACAGCCCGCCACCGAACTTACACCCTTGAGTGCCCCATGGCCTTTTGCACAATGGGGGATGGACATCCTTGGACCCTTTCCCATGGTGTCGGGGCAGAGGAAGTTCCTCCTTGTAGCGATCGACTACTTCACCAAATGGGTTGAAGCCCAACCACTAGCAAAAGTCACCGAAGCAAAAGTGCAAGATTTCGTCTGGAAGTCAATCATATGCAGGTTCGGTCTGCCCAGGACCCTAATCACTGATAATGGGCGGCAATTCACGGGAGCAAGATTAGTTGAATTCTGTGAAGATCTAAACATCTCCCACAACTTCACATCAGTAGCCCATCCTCAGGCGAATGGCGAAGCTGAGGTGACTAACAGAACCCTTCTGCAGGGGATCAAGACAAGGCTTGAAAAGGCGAAGGAAACTTGGGTAGACGAACTTTATCATGTGTTGTGGGCATATCGAACTACCCAAAGACTACTCACAAGGGAGAACCCCTTTGCTTTAGCCTTCGGAACAGAGGCCGTCATCCCAATTGAGCTTAAACTCCCATCGGCATGAGTCGTGGCATTCAACGAACATCAAAATTCGCAAGGTCTTAAAGCCAATCTTGACTTGCTGGAAGAAAAGCGGGAGGTAGCTCAAGTTCGGATGGCAGCCTACAGACAGAAAGTCGCCCGCTATTACAATTTCCGGATCAAGAATACAGCCTTTAGAGCAGGAGATCTAGTGCTTCGACGAGCCGCTGTCTCGCAACCTCAGGATCGAGGGAAGCTCGCCCCAAATTGGGAAGGTACGTATGAGGTCAAAGAAGTTGTCCGGCCCGAAACTTATTACCTCAAGGAGCTCGGAGGAGCAGACCTCCCGCGACCATGGAGCTCGAAAAACTTACGAATGTATTACCGATAACTCTATCTTAAATAAAAGTTGCATATCTACATATCTCCCCTCTTGGCGCTAGCTTATATTGACAGGGCAATCAAAACAAACTGTGTTAGAAGCAAGAGGGGAACTTCGTCTCGACAAAGTCGAAGGCCCGGTTCTCTTTAGATCGGATGGGGGGAGAGGCCCTGCAACGCCCATATGCGCCCCCACAGCCCTGTTAGGGACAGGAGGAGAACCTCGTCCTAACTTGAGCAAAGTCGAAGGCCTGGTTCTCTTTAGACCGGATGGGGGGAGAGGTCTTGCAATGCCCATATGCGCCCCCACAGCCCTGTTAGGGACAGGAGGAGAACCTCGCCCTAACTTGAGCAAAGTCGAAGGCCCGGTTCTCTTTAGACCGGATGGGGGGAGAGGCCCTGCAACGCCCATATGTGCCCCCACAGCCCTATTAGAGACAGGAGGAGAACCTCGCCCTAACTTGAGCATAGAAGGCCCGGTTCTCTTTAGACCGGATGGGGGGAGAGGCCCTGCAATGCCCATATGCGCCCCCACAGCCCTGTTAGGGACAGGAGAAGAACCTCGCCCTAACTCGAGCAAAGTTGAAGGCCCGGTTCTCTTTAGACCGGAAGGGGGGAAGGACCCAGCAATGCCCATATGTGCCCCTACAGCCGCGTTAGAGACAAGAGGAGGACCTCATCCTAACCAAAGCTGAAACCTGTTACGACAGAAATGGAGAAAGAACCTCGTCCCGACATCAATTAAAGTCTAGTCATTCAAGACCAGAAGAGAAAAAGGGGGACCTTCCCCAGCGGCCCCTTTGCAATAAGACTTCATCCAGACTCCTACGAGAGCCGGACTTCGTCCCCGACTTCGACCATCGGTAAGCTCCGTCCGGACTCCCATGGGAGTCGGACTCCATCTCCGACTTCAATTGCAGACAAACATCGTCCGGACTCCTACGGGAGCCGGACTCCGTCTCCAACTTCAACTGCAGACATGCTTCGTTCGAACTCCTGCAGGAGCTGGACTCCATCTCCAACTTCGGCTGCAGGCAAACCCCGTCCGGACTCCTATGGGAGCCGGACTTCGCCCTCGACTTTGATCGAAAGAAAACTCCATCCGGACTCTTACGGGAGCCGGAACCTCATCCCCAACTTCGACCACTGGTAAGCTCCATCCGGGAGCCAGATTTCGCCTTTGACTTCAATTGCAGGTAAACTCCGTCCGGACTCCCATAGGAGCCGGACTTCGCCCCGGCTTCGCTTACGGGAGCCGGACTCCCGTAGCCCCACCAAGAGCGGAGGAAAAATTCCACTCAAAAAAGAAAAAGGGAGGAGGGGCTAAAAAGGAAGGCGATGGACTACGTCAGTGACGAATGGAAAATAAACAGCATCAAAGACGCAGAGAACCCCATCTCAGCAAGGATTGGGGTTCTTATCAAGGACCCCAGCTCTCAAGGAAGCTCTCAACACATGCCCGAGATGAGACTTCCTCGGGGTGACAAAAGATCAGACCTCCGAGACCGAGCCCCAGTGGGGGGCACCAAACCTGAGCGGCCCCAGACAAATTTGCGGCCACGGACGAAAAGGATAGGTCGATACGATGGCAATCGGGTACCTCCGAACGATGCGAAGGCTGAAAAGAAGCTCGGCAAGCGACAATTCAACACGTGAGTATAAGAGGTAGCAGAAATTTTCCTTCTCATATTATTCATCCAATATACATTATAGAGCCATTAAGGTTGAAGGAGAAGGATAACTAAAAGGCGAGCCGATGTGACAACTACCGGTAACCTACAGACGATGTCAAAAAAAAAAAAAGAAAAAAGAAGAAGAGAGAAAAGGGGAAAAAGAAGAGAAATAGAGAGAAGGGAATACAACAATAACAATGATAAAGGAAAGAAATTCGGCAGACAACAGTTCGACGCAAAGTGCGGATGAAGTAACAAAATCTCCTTCTCATTCTTCGATTAACAAGATGTACATTACAAACCCGGAGGGCCAGAAAAAGAAAACATTATTAGAAAACTCGAAAGGGATACACCGGAGGCCACTTCAAGCTGTAGACTTCTCTTCCCGGTTCTGTCCTTCCCAGCAGCATTTTCCAGTATGTGTGATAAGCCTCTCGGCTCTCGCCCCCTGCCTCATTCCGCTCCATCTCCAAAATCCCAACCCTAGAGAGAAAAGGATGGGATAGAATTCAGGGAGCAGCAAAGGCAACGGAGCGGTGACGACGACCTGTTTCAAGAAGAACCAGGGTTACCCCGGAGGCAGCAATGGCGCCGGAGATATGTGCCACCACCGTGTGCTCCGCGACAACCACCGTCCTAGGTGTTCCGGCAAGGTCGGCATGCGCTACTTCCACCGTCTCCGCAACAAGTTTTACTGCCCCACGGCGGCGCCGACCGCTTCTGGTCCCTCGACCTCGACGACATCAAGGATCCCGCCACGGCTTGTGACGACAGCTCTGCCCCCTTTACCGATGTCGCCCTGTTCAGCTACTCCGAAGTTCTCAGGCGGAACGCCTTCACTGGTTGTCCCCATTATTAAACCCCTGTTGTTGAAGGAATTCTCCCTCGAGCCCCCTTTAAGGCGACGGAACCCTCAGCGGTGGTTTGACAACTGGAGAACTCGTAGACCGCTGTTCTCCTCCTCGCACTCTTCCTAGTCCTGGCATCCTCTTGAGGTTGATCTCCGGGGCGGAGGCCCCGGCAGAGAACCCCTCGGAGAGACTCGGGGGACCGAAGACGACGGAGAGCCAGTGGAGATGGCAAGGACCGACGCAAAGGATGCTCGGAGTCGGAAGGGGCGCCGATGGAGTGGCTGAGTGGCTAAGCTCTCAGGCGAAAGAAAGGCGTCGACCCTCAGGCGAAGTGAAGCCCCTGGAGGAAAGGTGGGGGCTTAAATAGGCAACAGAGCCTGGCGCAGTTATGGTGGCGGACGTCCCTAGGCCAACCAGTGCCCACCACGTGTCCCCCTCACCGTGGCATAGGGTTGACCGTTCGCGAATTTTTATGGCATGACCCTTAGGATCGCATCCTGGTGGGAATTCCGAAAAGACTTTTCTGGTCGCCCTAATCGTAAAAAGGCTCCAGCATGCAAGCATTAAATGCCAAGATTTTCGAGGGCGGTCGTGGACAGAATTCAAGGAAACAACTTCGGCTGTGAAAATTTTCTGTACTTCCTCCGATCAAAACTCGAACTCGGAAGTAGGGGGACTGGTGTTGGGGGTAAAACTGCCCCCAGCCAAAGTTCGTGTTCGGAGTGACCCCTAGGAGATGCTACAGGCAAATTTCATCCTACTCCTATGGGAGCCGGACTCCGTTTCCAGCTCCGGCTGCGGGAAGACTCCGTCCGGACTCCTATGGGAGTCGGACTTCGCCCCCGACATCAACCGCAGGCAGACTTCGTCCGGACTCCTACGGG
This sequence comes from Elaeis guineensis, assembly GCF_000442705.2. Classification (NCBI taxonomy): domain Eukaryota; kingdom Viridiplantae; phylum Streptophyta; class Magnoliopsida; order Arecales; family Arecaceae; genus Elaeis; species Elaeis guineensis. Next base: position 59,640,168 of record NC_026003.2, read on the forward strand.
AGCCGGACTTCGTCCCCAACCTCAACTGCTGGAAGGCTTCGCTCGGACTCCCATGGGAGTCGGGCTCCGTCCTCGACCTCGACTGCGGCAAGGCTTCGCCCGAACTCCGACGGGTGCCGGGCTCCGCCCACGACTTCGCTTACAGGTAAACTTCATCCGGACTCTTAAGGGAGCCGAACTTCATCCCTGACTTTAATTGCAGGTAGACTTCGACAAGACTCCTACGGGAGCCAGATCTCATCTCCGACTCCAGCTACAGGCAGACTTCGTCCCCAACCTCAAATGCTGGAAGGCTTCGCCCGGACTCCCATGGGAGCCGGGCTCTGTCCTCGACCTCGACTGCGGGAAGGCTTCGCCCGGACTCCTACGGGAGCCGGGCTCCGCCCATGACTTCGCTTACAAGTAAACTTCGTCCAGACTCTTAAAGGAGCCGAACTTCGTCCCTGACTTTAATTACAAGTAGACTTTGACCGGACTCCTACGGGAGCCAGATCTTGTCTCCGACACCAGCTACAGGCAGACTTCGTCCGAACTCCTATGGTAGCCGGACTTCATCCCCAACCTCAACTGCTAGAAGGCTTCGCCCGGACTCCCATGGGAGCTGGGCTCCGTCGTCGACCTCGACTGCGGGAAGGCTACGCCCGGACTCCTACGGGAGCCGGGCTCTACCCACGACTTCGCTTACAGGTAAACTTCGTCCGGACTCTTAAGGGAGCCGAACTTTGTCCCTGACTTTAATTGCAGGTAGACTTCGACCGGACTCCTACGGGAGCCAGATCTCATCTCCGACTCCAGCTACAGGCAGACTTCGTCCAGACTCCTGCGGGAGTCGGACTTTGTCCCCAACCTCAACTGCTGGAAGGCTTCGCCCGGACTCCCATGGGAGCCAGGCTCCGTCCTCGACCTCGACTGCGGGAAGGCTTCGCCCGGACTCCTACGGGAGCCGGGCTCTGCCCACGACTTCGCTTACAGGTAAACTTCTCCGAACTCTTAAGGGAGCCGAACTTCGACCCTGACTTTAATTGTAGGTAGACTTCGACCGAACTCCTACGGGAGACAGATCTAGTCTTCGACTCCAGCAACAGGCAGACTTCGTCCGGACTCCTGCTGGAGCCGGACTTCGTCCCCAACCTCAACTGCTGGAAGGCTTCGCCCGGACTTCCATGGGAGCCATGCTCCGTCCTCGACCTCGACTGCGGGAAGGCTTTGCCCGGACTCCTACGGGAGCCGGGCTCCGCCCTCGACTTCGCTTACAGGTAAACTTCGTCCGGACTCTTAAGGGAGCTGAACTTCATCCCTGATTTTAATTGCAGGTAGACTTCGACCAGACTCCTATGGGAGCCAGATCTCATCTCCGACTCCAGCTACAGGCAGATTTCGTCCTGACTCCTACGGGATCTGAACTCCGTCCCCAACCTCAACTACTGGAAGGCTTCGCCCGGACTCCCATGAGAGCCGGGCTCCGTCCTCGACCTCGACTGCGGGAAGGCTTCGCCCGGACTTCTACGGGAGCCAGGCTCCGCCCACGACTTCGCATACAGGTAAACTTCATCCGGACTCTTAAGGGAGCCGAACTTCGTCCCTGACTTTAATTGCAGGTAGACTTCGCCCGGACTCCTACGGGAGCTGGGCTCCGCCCACGACCCCGGCTACGGACAAACTTCGTCCGGACTCCTACGGGAGCCGGATTTTGCCCCCAACTTCGACTGCTGGAAGACCTCATCCGAGCTCCTACAAGAACCGGACTTCGCTTCCGACTCCAACTACAGACTCCAACCGAACTTCAACTGACAAGTCTGGACCCCCTGGCAGGCCGTAGTAACGGCCACGACTCTGCTCCACTCCCTGCGGTGGATCCTATGCGGCTCCATTACTCTCTGGCAGGCCGTGGTAGGGGCCACGATTCTGCTCCACTCCCTGCGGCGGATCCTACGCAGCTCCATCACTCCCTGGCAGGCCGCAGTAACGGCCACAGCACTGCTCCACTTCCTGCGATGGATACCGTGCGATTCTTCCATCCTATGGCAAGTCGCGACAACGGACGCCGCTCCATTCCCCACGGCAAACTCCACATGGCACGCCCCGGTGATAGCAACGGGTCCACTCCACTACTCTTCGCAACAAACTCCGCCTGACCCTGGGCAGCCCACTGCCAGATGGTTACAGATATCGCTATCAGTCTGCTGCCCCCTCCGCCTATAAAAAAGGGGCCCCAGATATGTTATTCTCTAAGCTCTATTTTCTATCCCAAAACTCTGCTAAAATTTTTGTTTAAGCACTCCATTCTTGTTGAGGCAGAGAACTGACTTGAGCGTCGGAGGATCTTGTCGGAGCAACCCCACCTCCGGTTTAGACTTCTTTTGCAGGTCCCGGCGGCGACCGCGACTCCCTCGACTCCAGCTTCTCTGACGTAAGCGGATTTTTGCACCAACAACTATGATACACACCTCCTTACCGAAAGATCAATCCGAGTGTATAATGTACCACTCAAAATATGGGTTTGTCATTATGTATCACAGTACACCATACATCATTGAAAATGTGTTTTACTTGACCTATTCAGAGATCGTCATGAGTAGTGACTCTGACAGTTGGCTTGAAACTATGACATCCGAAATGGACTCCCTGTACATCAATCAAATGTGGACTATGGTTAAAGCACCTATGGGTATGACCCAACGGTTGCCAACAGGGATGGCAATTTGGATTTTTGCTATTGCCATACTCCATCTAGAGAGTTAGTCTCTAGTGGGAAGACAAATGTATTTATGGATTCAAGCATGCATTGAGGAGTAGGTACCTCTATTTTTGATGAGATAGTCAAAATGTTTGACTTTATCAAAATATAGATGAACCATGTGTGTGCAAGAAGATCAGTGGGAGTCCCACTAACTTCTTCATTATGTATGTGGGTGACATATAGCATATTGGGAAGGTAAGCCCGATATTGCACTCGATCAATGGCTTGTTTATCACAGAAGTTTTCATGGAATAGACTTAGGTTAAGCATCTAATATACTTGGCATCTATAGGAATAGGTGTAAGTGGATGCAGGATTATCCCAGTCTAGGTACATCGAATTTATATTGAAAGGGTTCAATATGAATGGGTGTAAAGGTGTTTACTTATCCATACATTCAATGTACCAAGCTTGATGTGAATTATGCCTTGTACATAGATTATCTATTTCAGACAAAACCATGATTGGATCTTATGAAAACTGTGAAAAGCATTCTCAAAGTACTTGAGAAGTACTAGAGGAGCAGTGAATTGAAAAAGTTCCAAATAGCATACTGTATTTGACTTAGTTGATTACTATTAGTAAAGATTGCTAAGAAAAGTTGCCTAATGAAAGGTTCATCATTAAGTTGGGTGTTGTCTCACCAAGTACCCACGCACTTCCTAGGCACTTTTACCTCATTTGTGATTTAAAATAAGTTAATATTAAGAACATCATAATGGACCAGTTCACTAAGTCATACACAGCGGCAGTGTAATTGCCATCCTGATTGCATGGGAATCAGGTACAAAGGGGATTAGCTTTAGCGTAAATGGGAGATTGAAAGAATAGTTCTCTACAAGTCAATCGCATGGGGATGCGATGGGATATTTCTTTATTATCTTCCTGCTCATTTGCATCACATTAGTTATTTTATTTATATGAGGTATTATGTTTTATCATTTGCTGTATCATATTTCCATGATTAAGATAAACCTCATAGATTAAGAGAATGATTTTAGGGCCATGATGAGATCATGCCAGTGAGACCTAAAATCTTGATAGTCTCAATCTAAATTATTCCTAGTCGTTGGATCATTGAGTCGGAGATTGATGACTCTGAAAAGATTGGTACATCCTATGTATGCTTAATGAAGAGGATGGTTGATCTCATAACCACTTGTGTGGTGACACTAATACAAGGATGTAGGTGCTCATTAGAGAATGATTTCACTGAACAGATCCACAGAAAGAACCTCTAATGGAGCCTTACAGCATGTCAACAGATGGTTCTTTAGTGGGAGTGGTGCATGTGATCCTTTGGCCTGAGATCACTATGGTACCTTGTGTGCATGGACCCTTACTTTGGTTTATTCCCTAGCACATCACTTGAGATATATGTAGGATATTCTGGGTATGGCAAAGTGTACATGGAGGTTATGAGTGATCAACAAGGAATCGATCACTCCTTGTAAGAAGAGAGAATATCCTATGTGATCTTATAGGATGGTGACTCTAAGAGTCTCTGATCAGAGCAGGGATGAGCAGTAGAAATAGTTTCTACTGGTTCATCAATCGAGTCATCATCATCTGATTGAGATACATATGGTTAGGTATTTGGGTTTGACATATTTTTACACCCATAGCCTTTTCGAGATGTTGTGTAATCGAAGGATTGAATTGTACGGTAACTCACCATGGAAGGATAATTTTGATATGTTCATCAAATTTTAAATCTTCTGGATAGTCATGATATATTTCTAGGTGTCAATTTTGACTTATGGACTCATCAAAATTAAAAGAGTTTAATTCTAGAATCAATTAGGAAGAGTCCTAGTTGATTGGACTCTCGAGCTAATCTAATCAAATCGGATTAGGATTACGTCGAGAGTTTGGATCCACTACTAGCTAGATTTGAAACTCAATGGGTCACACACAATAGAGATTTGATCATGGTCTAATCAATTTGAATTTATTATAAATTTAATGGGTTAATTGAATTGCTAGCACATGAATTAACCCAAGTTTCCAATTGGGTTTAGTGTAAATATGTTTGTGCTAACCCTTTGCTTGTTGCCTTGACCTAATGTGATTGGGTTTGAACCAACTATTTATTAGTTGGTTTATCTAGTTTATATGAAAGAGTTTCATGTGAATAAACCACCTCCACATCAAAACCACATGAGAGAAATAAATAGGCATCATATTTATTTTGAAAGTTAAGGAGAGAAGTCTTTCTCTTTCACTTATCTTAATTTTCTTACATGATCACGTCCCTTAATTTTGTGCGCCATGTGATGATGCTTTGGGATAATATGGACAGGAAGAAGAGGTGGAGTCCTTCTTTTGGAAGGAACTCCATGCCAAATTTTTTTCGAGACGCCATACTTATTTTGGCGTTGGAATTGGAAGAGTCCAATTCAATTAAAACTCTTATTTCCTTCCATTTTCTCCATGCATTTTTAATTCATCGTGTCATCAGATGACCCTTAGAATTATGGGTGTAGAAGAGAAGGATGAGTCCTTCTCTGGCAAGGAAACTACATGCCAAAAATATTTTGGACGCCACCCTTTGTGTGTTGAATTTTGAAAGAGTCCTTAATGGAATGGACTTTTGGTTTCACACCTTTTCTCCTTATCCCACACACCAAGAGTTGGTGTATTAAACTTTTCTAGGTAGAGGAAGAGTCTTTCTGCTGGTTAACCTCTTTAGTTTCCATGCCAAACTTTTGGATTACACAAAAAAATTAATTGGAGCGTGTAACAGTTAAGGGACGCCAAGAGTTGGTGTCCCATGGGGTCACCCCATGTTTTCTATTTGAAGGGGGGTGCTACTTCTTTCTTGAACATGCCATTTTTTACTGAAGATGGGCATGGAAATGAAAAAAAAATAATAAAAAAATTTAGAAAAAAGATAAGAAAAAGAAAGAGAGAAAAAATGGAAAGGAAGGGAATAGAGAAAATGAAAAGTATGAGATACTTGTCCTGAAATCAGATTGTTCATGTGTTAAACATAAAAATCTGATTTGAGTGTGATGAGATCTTTTGGAAAAGGATTCCTAAAGAGGTTCTAGTAGAGGTCAAGCAATGGTGCAATGAGTTCTTGTGAAGGATGGTCGGCAACGCACTTGCGAAGAAGGCCGCAGCACCATGATGAGTTGGGAAGGGCCCTGATCAATCCTATATGGATCACCATTGGAGGGCTTCTATTTTGAAGTCTCATGGAGATCTCAAAATCACCGGTCTTCATGGTGGTATATGACTTCTGTTCTTCTCCTCATATGCATATTTTTTGGTTTGATTGTAACCATCAAAGGGTTCCTAGGGTTTTGAGTTTCGGTGGTTGAGTTTAATTGTTAAACTTTGTTTTCAATTAGTGAATGCATGTTAAAAATTTTTGAAATTTATATTCCACTACATCACCGAAACCCAACACCAATCTTACACTTATCTGGCCAATTGAGTAGCTAGTCTTTTACCTAGAGTATTTAAAGGCAACCTTGACAGTTAGGAGCTATCTAGATCTAGGGTTACCCTTAGATAGGATTGACTGCATAACTTGATTACTAACCTACGAACATTAATTCTAATTAAAACATTCTTCTAATAATCTTTAGATTTAGAACTCCTTAGGCTCTCATCTTTAGAATTCTCATCTCATCTCTCTCTCTTTCCTCTTCTCTTTAGAAAAAAAAATTATAAAAATAACTAAAAATTCTCAAATTTTTTCTTGGACAAGGATATCTGGTCGATTAGTGAGAATAGATCCAAACTTTGCATCGAGTCCAATAGACCTTAAGCCCACTATGGGTGAACCCGAACATGAACCTCGAGTCCTTAAAGACCTTTGCTACCTAATTGGGTCAGCCCAACCCTCATGTATCTGACTGCCACAAACTGATGCCAATTTTGAAATTAAACCTCAGATCATAAACATGTTTTTCAAATTCATCAGAATCGAGGATGCATTCATTTTTTGAGAAAATTTGAGAATGTATGCTCCATAATGTGGCTCCAACAGCTCACTGAAGATGCTGTAAAACTTAGGTTGATCAACTTTGCCCTGAAGGATAGTGCCAAAAAGTGGTTATATAATCTTGCTAACCAATCCATAGCATCATGGGAGGGTTTTGTTAAAGTGTTCTTGAAAAAAAAATTTTCGCACCATAAGATTGCCAAATTTAGGAATGAAACTAATTAATTTTACCAATTACCCAATGAGTCTTTTTTGAAGTACTTTGATCGTTTTAAGAACCTTTTGAGTCAATGCCCACATCATGGAATAAAAACTTGAAGACTGTGCCAAATCATTTATGAAGGACTAGACCCAAACTCTAGAACTATGTTAGAATCAATGTGTTAGGATCAATTCATGAATAAAGAGCCTATAGAAGCCTGACAATTTTTAGAGGACCTGGTAGAAAAGAGTCTATAATGAGAGATTATCAGGAAACCCGATAGATTCACACCTTCAAGAGGGAGTGTACGTTAAGTTCAACCTTCTTTAGCTGAAGAGGCTAAATTTGCATCTTTGATCCATAGGATATAGGCCCGAGAACTCAAGGGACACACTCAAGTGAACCAAGTTGCAACATCCATTTGCAATGGGTGTAATGCCACAGACCACATAATGGAAAGATGTCCTTTCTTAATGGGTCCAACCGAGAATGAAGTAGCACCGGTAAGCGCAGCCTATGAAAGACCTACAAATGACCCCTACGCATCAATGTATAATTCAGGATGGAGGAACCACCATAATTTTTTTTGGTTGTAAGAGTCAAACTTTACTAGACCTGCCTTCACTCAACCCAACCTCAGATTCACTCAATCATCAAATAACCCACTAGGTTTTGATAATGATCAAAGGCTTAACTCGCTAGAAAAGAGTATAGAAATTCTAGCAAAATCGACTGCTAACACCACCACTACACTAAACAACTTTATGCAGACCATAGACCAGCTTTTAATTTCCAACACCCAGGCTATTATTCATTTAGAGATGCAGTTAGATCAATTAGCCACAAGCTGTGAGTGAAAGAGAAAAAGGTAAACTACCAAGTCAACCCGAGGCTAATCTTAGGACCTAGAACAATCAAGGACCACAACAAGGAGTCCAGATCAACCAATTAAACATAATTCACATCTTAAGGTCTGAAAAATAAGTAAACAACCATGTCGGTATATCTGATGATCAAGATGACCCATTATCTAAACCACCTAATGAGCAAGTGACTGATCAAACCAAGTTTAAGAAGCCAGATAAGTCTAAAGAGTCAACAGAGATTGACAAACCACTCAAGCCACTTGTAGAATCCACCTCAGGGTTTAAGCAAGTCAAGACATCACCCACCAATCCTGTAGCTCCTTTTTCAAATAGACTAAAGTCCAACATACATTCAACCTATATGGATCAAATCTTAGAGATGTTTAAACAAGTGAAAGTAAAAATATCTCTCTATTAGATTGAAGGAACCAGATCTAGGGTTTCAAGGTTAGATCTTAAAATTTTTTCAAAATCATGTAGCGGAAGACTAAAATAAATCAAAATTTATTTTATAAAATTAGAGAATCCCTAGATTTAAGATCCTATTACATGATTATTACATGGCATTAAATTAGAAATTAAAACATATAGAGAATGAAGTACATGTTGATCATATCAACATATTTCTGTGCTACATCTAATGTATGTAATAAACAATAGATCAGATCTATTACCTTGCAAGTTAGATGTTCTAACCTTACTGATTCGGGCTTGAAGATGATGTTTCAAGCCACACAAGCATCCGACTTCTAAGAGTCATCCATACAAACCCACGAATCTTGATCAGAAGTCCTGCTCCAGAAAATCAGCACAGTATGCTAGTACTGCGCTGATCCTTCTTCGATGGTTGATCAGGTGCCTCCTTCTTCTTGATTTGGAATCATCCAAAGATGAGAAGTAGGAGGAGGAGTTTTAGATCTGAGATGCTCTTAGAAAACTTAAGATGGAGGAAGGAAAGAAGACCCTCTTCTTCTTCTCTTTGCTCTCTCTAGACACCCTATCTTGTGTCTATTATATCTCTACACTCTAACTTTTTTTCTCTCTAATTTTTGGATTCCCCAAAGGTCTCTCTTTGATCTATTTTTTACAAAAATTTTATGAGGAAATTTATTTTATATAGAGAGATATGGTAGAGTTCTTATCTAGGTCAAATACCTAGTCAAGGTTTATCCAAACATGGCAAGATAAGGGGCGCCCAACTCTTGGGCACCCTCTCCTTTTTGTGTGTGGACTAACAGCAAAGGGTGCCTATCAAGTGCCATAAAAGCCACAAAAATCTCAGAAAAAATCTGGATAATATCGGTGCAAAAAGAAAAGAGTTTTGGATTTCTAAAACTCTATCTCATAGAATTTGAAATCCAAACTTATTCCTACTTTGATTTGATCCACAACCATCTTCCATGTAAGAAAGAAGAGAGAAAACCTTTTGGGCATGGTGAAGACCTGGGAGAGGATTTTTGTCACACAAAATAAGAGAAAATTGGCATGGAATAAGAGAGAGGGCGTGGGGGGCTTATGTGGCACAAGGTAGAATCCTAGTCTTACTAGGATTCTATCTTATGACTTGTTTTAATTTGGTTTTTCCAATCAAATCAAACCAAAATTAGATCAATTCAATTAAAATAGATCTTAACTTAATTAAGAACCTAATTTAATCAAATTAAGTTAGATTTAAATTTATTTTAATTTTTTAATCAAATTAGAAATTAGGTTGACCCAAGTCCTAACACACATTGAACTATTTTAATTTTCTTGCACTTGGCTTATCCAATAAACTAATTGAACTTGATCCAATCAAGTCAACACTAAATCTAATTAAATTATATTCAATTAGACTTAATCTCAATCCATTGGCTTAATCAAATTAAGTCAATTAGCAATCGAATTGCTAATCGATCCTCCTGCAACACTTGCATTAGGTTAAATGTCAATCGTATTGATCATTTAATCCTAGAATGATTCTTAATCGTTGATCAACCATCCAATCAGATCGTGAACTCTAATGTGTGTGACCTCATAGGTCTAAACCTAAGTCGGTAGCACAGGAACAAATTTTTGTACCAATCGAAGTGATCATCTAGCAATGGTACCCGATGGCTAGATAGGTCGAATGTGTAGAATAACATCCTTAGAATCCATGTGGATATAGTTTCCATATAATTCATCTCCTTGATCAAAATGATCATAAGACATATCAGAGTTCAACTGTCAACTCAGATCAGGTTGTCCACATTGTATTTCAAAATATAAAATCCAACTGATGGATTATTCTGGTCAAGGTTTTGCTAAATTGAAATACAGCGACTCATTCTTCTCCAACTCTTGGAGTGGTCAATCCCATCTCGATCGTACTCTGACTTCGCAAGTACTTGACTATGCCCAGAAGCCTTCCGTTATTGAATTAGAAATTTAGTTAGTCCATTACCAAAGTACAGTGAGTTGCTTGCAAGTCACTAAGGCGATCTCAGATCTAAGGGACACTTATATCTATATCCCATCAAAGATATTTTTGACAGCAGAATGCTCTAGAGTTGGTCACGTTCAATGACGATGTACCCTTACATCTCATCTGTATGCCATACCAGTGTCTTCACACTCCTTGGTTAAGAGGACAACCAACCCATATGACCTACAGCGACTTATGCTCGATAGAAGCTGTCGTCCTTATTAATAGCCTATCATTTGGTCGTGAAAGGACTAATCGATAAATCCTCTTTTTATCAAACTTAAATAGTCCTAAGGACTTCATCATAACAACGAAGTTCATTAGAAGATGAGAAAACTTATGATGAAAATACCAAAAATATATTTTATTTATTAACAAATCAATTACAATACTTGGTTGCTCAACCGTCAACAGCTTGACGATTGACTTTTGGGATATATTTTCTAACATAGACACGATCCAACAAGTTCCCACATATGCCAAATTTCTCAAAGACCTATGCACAAACAAGAAAACTACCAATATTCCCAAAAAAGCCTTCTTGACGGCCAATGTGAGCTCATATCTATCAAGCCACATGCCTCTTAAGTAAAAGATCTAGGATCTCCTACAATCTCTTATGTCATTGAGAAAACCATCATTGATAGAGCCTTATTAGACTTAGGAGCTAGTGTGAACATCTTATCTTATTCGATCTATGAAAAATTGAGGATAAGAGAATTAAAGCCTACAAAAATTACATTGCAATTGGCAGATCAATTAGTAAGGGTCCCCAAAGGAGTGATGGAGGATGTGTTAATTAAGGTCGACAATTTCATTTACCCTGTGGATTTTGTGATCCTCGAGAGTGAACTAATGATTAATCCAAAAGGTCACATCTCAGTAATCTTAGAAAGATCATTCTTAATAACCACCAACGTCCTAATCAATTATCGCAATGGACTCATGAAGCTCTCATTGGGAAACATGACTATTGATCTTAATATTTTCAATTTTGAAAATAAAAGGGTTCAATTCGTTGATGTAAACCTGATCCAGGATAAGATCTATGAGACCATTGACCTAGGAAAAGAATATTTTGACTATAATCTCTGGCCAGATCAAGAATCTGAAATAGCTTATGAAAGTTTTCCATCTACTGATCAGAAAGTTCATCCACAATGGCAACCACCTATCGAATCACTTGTAAGGATGAATTTTCTTAATGAACCAATTGAAGAAATTCAAGTCTAGGAGGTTAATGCCTTGCTTGATTCACCTCACCCATCTTACCTACTTGAATTTGTCAATCTAATATTTGATACAGGGTAAGTGAGGTAGAATTAGTATGGTCTGGCTGAAGATGGTAAATTTAGCACTTTTTGAGAGGCAACCCAAATTTTTTTACTTTGTTTTAACTGATCTTTATTTCTTTTAGAAATAATAGATCGCTCTGTATGGAAGCACCTGTCAATAGGTGTGGTCCGACTGAAGACTTGAAACTTAGCACTTTGTGGGAGGCAACATAATTCCAACTTTTGCCTTTGCTTTCTTTTGTATTTTGTTTAGGTTAATCGAGTCTTGCTTCGTATCTTTTGTAGGGGTTTAAGGATAATATTGGCTAATTTAGAGGGAGAACCAATTTTGAAAAGACTTCTGTCAAGTCACATCTCTTCTTTTCTTTCTCTTTTTATGCACTCTTTAATTTTTTCTTACTCCATTGAGGACAATATCGATTAAGTTAGGGAGAAGAATAATATAATTTTTTTTAAAGTCCTTAAGTAAGTTAGTATTTAGCATTTAAGTACTTGATTATACTTAAAAATTGAATTAAATCAAGTATTTTTAAAAGAAAATTAATGTATAGATCAGAGAGTTTGTGAGATATTGAGGGATCAAGTTTTAAAAAACTCAATAAAGAGTTAAGTTTAGAACTTAAACAGTTTTCTTTGAGTATTTCTAAATTTTTTTACTAGCATCAAAGAAGAGTTTACTTTCTATGGGCTTGTGTAGGATAACTATATGTTTCTTCATATATATATATAAAAAAAAAAATTTTCAAGTACTTTATGCTGAGTAACCAGGACTCTTTGCCTAAGCAAGCATTGAGTTTCACATCAAAAGGTATGAAAGGCAAAGAAGCTTTGTTGTAAAGCTAGTTTTTAACTCATAGCCTGTTTGATTCGAGTAAATAAGTTCGAGAGGTATTCTATACCTAGTACCCTAAAGTCATCTAATTTGAGAGTCATTGGCTGAAAACTCGCTACATTGATCAAACAGAAAGTTTAAGAGGTTAAAACACTCAATAGCGGTATAATATTAAAAAAAATTAATAAATAAAGAATGGAAGTAACAATATACTTGTCCATATGAAGGTTAATAGTTTCGAGATAAAAGTAAGAATAATTTAAAAAAATTCAGTTAAATGGTATTTAATTCTAAATTTTTTCTTTACTCAAGGATGAGCAACGATTAAGTTGGGGGGGGGTGTAATAAGTGGTATATTTTTATATTTATTGAAGATATTTTTGATAATTTATGGTCTACCATCTTCTTAAAAATTTAATTTTATAAATAAATTAGATTTTTTATAAAAATAAATAATTTAAAAAATATAAAATTAGAGCATATTTATGAAAAATAGATATTGAGTTAATTGAGCAAATTTAAGCACCAAAATGTTGAAGAATTATTGAGAAATTTAATACATATTTTTTTTTTATTTTTAGATAAAAATTGGAGCAAAAAATCAAGCAAAATATCCTAAAAAATATTAAAATTTGCCTTCGATGCATGGTAGACTGGCCGCTCAGTCCACAAATTTAGGGGTGCGGTCCACGGAATAGCTTCACGGTGTACAAACTGGTCTACGATGGTCAGCTCATTTTTGTGTGATCCGATGGTCCAAATTCATCCCAAATGAGGTCTGACGGCTACTGTTCGTTGTCGATTGAAAAGAGAGGTTTTGCGTGATCCAACGGTCAGAATTCAATCTGATGAGTAATTCAATGGTAAAGAACATTTCCAACTATGTTAAAGAGATTAAACACACCGATCGATGGCCTAGATTCTATTCGAGGCACGATCGGATGGCTGTGGTGGATCCTGACTATGATAAAGAGTATAACATGGTTTTCTGGGTTGATCTAGGTAGTCCAATCAAGATCAAACAGTCAGAAAAATTTTTACGGGTATTACACGAATTTTAAGAATTTTGGGACTCTTTTTGCTACCAGAAAAAGGTGAAAAATTTACCTATAAATAAGATATTTAGGAATAAGAGTAGAGAGGAGAAAAGATTAGAGAAAAAGCAAAAAAAAATTAGAAAAAAAAATTAGGGAGCTTTAGGGATCCAAGAGTGGGAGAATATCTAGAGATCTTGATATGCGGCTAAATCTCTTTAATCTAGGAATACGATGAAGCCTGTAAATGAGTTTTAATTTTTTTCTTATATTTAATTTTTATATAATAAAATTATACTTTTATTTCATTTTTTTTTATTTTTTTGAGGTATTGATCTAGCCTACACGGCCTATAACCTCTATTGACGTGTCGTGATCCCTAGATACGGTCTATGCTTAGGAGAGATAGATCATGGTATGTTAGATTAAATCTTATATCTTATAATTAAATTTAGATAGTTTATACTCTAATAAAATAAGTTGTGATCTACTGATACAGTCCATACTCCTTAGAGATAAGTTATACTGATACTTTAATCACAAGAATTAATATTACAACATAAAAAAAAATAAATCTAATTTGCTTGGTGGATTCAAAATTCTTGGGTTATTTCTCTAACTTTTTTTTTTCATAAATTAATTTACACTTTTAATTTAATTCTTGCTATTCTATTTTTTTTAATTCTTCTACAATCAATTCTCTTTTATTTCTTCTTAAAAAAAAAAAGATAATCATCCTAAATCTCTTTGGAAATGATCCCGACTCACCTTATCTATATAGTTTAAGTTAGTTTTTATTCTTAACCACCTACGACAATGATTACATGTACAAGACCAGACGTGGCATACTCACTAGGGGTTGTAAGTAGATACCAATTTAATCTAGGAGAAAATCACTGAAAAGTTGTAAAGACCATCCTTAAGTATTTAAGAAATACTAAGGACCAGTGGTTTATTGATAGTGAAACTGACATGAAACTGATGGGATTCATCGACTCCAGCTTTCAGTCAGACCATGATAATAGTTAGAGTGTGTCAGGATATATTTTTACCTTGAACGATGGAGCAATCTCCTGAAAAATTTCAAGCAGCACACGGTGTCTGACTGTGTTTGCAAGGTGGAGTATATTGCAGCATCTGATACTACAAAAGAAGCTGTGTAGCTATGAAAGTTCATCAGCAAGCTCGGAGTGGGACCCTCCATTGATGGCCCTGTCTTGTTATACTACGAAAATACTGGAGCAATTTCTCAAGCCAAGGAGCCGAAGTTCCATCAGTGCATCAAGCATATTCTGCATTGCTACCATCTTATCTGAGAAATCATGGATCGAGATAATATCGACCTTAGAAGATCGATAGAGAGGAGTATCTAATCGACCCATTTACTAAAACTCTTGGAATCAAGAAGTTCGATGATCACAATCAAAGATGGGTATACGATATTGTATCGATTAGCTTTAGTCTAAGTAGAAATTATTGAGAATTATATCCCAAAACCAATCATCAGCCTGTTGATGATTGTGCTTATATTTGTAAATTATATAATAATTTTTATTAATAAAAATTATTTAATTTTTTCATCATATTTTATCTATCTTATTTGAACTCTTATGTTGTAATGAAGTCCTTAGGACTATATTTAATCGATAAAAGAAGATTTATCATTTAGTTCTTCAAATATGTTTGCGACCAAATGATATGCTGTTAATAGGATGATAGCACTATCAAAGTATAGGTTATTGTGTGTCATATGGGTTGGTTGTTCTCTTAAGCAAGGAATGTGAAGACACTGGTATAGCATACAGGTGGAATGTAAGAGTATATTCGCATCAAACGTGACCAAATGCCAGTACTCTGCGGTCAAGAGTAGCTGCAAAGGGTATGGGTATAAATATCTCTTCAATCTAGGATCACTATGATGACTTGTAAGTAACTCATTGTACTTTGGTGCTGGACTATCTGAATTTCTAATTCAGTGATGGAAGGTTTCTAGGTGCAGTTAAGTACTTATCAAGTCGGTATGTGAGTCAAGATGGGATTGATCCCTTTGAATAAGTAGGAGATAATGCATCAATATATTTTTTCAATTTAGTAAAATCTTGACCAAGATAATCCATGTGATAGATTTGAAAGATTAAAATACAATATGGTCGACTATTTTAGGATTGATAGTTAAACTCTAGGTCACCTTGAGCATTAGGGTCAAAAGGATGAATTATACGATAGCCATACTCCAGTAGGTTCTAGAATATTGCTTTGCAATCTTTCTGTTTGAAATTATGTCCCAAAACTAATTGTTAGCCTGTTGATAATTGAGTTTATTATTGTAATTGTATATGAATTGTAGAATTAATAAATGTTATTTGATTTTGTCATCACTATGTACATCTTATTTTGAACTCCTATTATGTGGTGAAGTCTTTAGGACTATTTGATTCGATATAAAAAGATATATTGTTTAGTCCTTCAACTTTAAGTTCACGACCAAATGACATACTATTATTAGGATGATAACTATATCAATTATAGGTCATTATATGCCATGTATGTTGGTTGTCCTCTTAACCAAAGAGTGTGGAGACACTAGCATGGCATGCAAGTAAGATGTAGGAGTACATCTCACTGAACGTAACTAACTGTTGAGCACTCTGCTATCAAGAGTAGCTCACGAAGGATATGGGTATAAGTATTCCTCCGACTTGAGATCACTATGGTGACTTATAAGTAACTCATTGTGCTTTGGTGCTAGACTACTTGAATTTTTAATTCAGTGATAAAAGATTTTTGGGTGCAGTCAAGTACTTGAAAAGTCAGTATGTGAGTCAAGATAGAATTGACCCCTCTGAATAAGTAGGAGTTAATATATCAGTGTGTTTCAATTCAGTAAAATCTCGGTTGGGGTAATCCATGTGATAGATTTTGAAAATTGAAATACAATATAGATAACCATATCAAAGTTGACAGTTAAACCCTGATCACCTTGAGCATTTGGGTCAAAGAGATAATTATATAGTAACCATATGCCAATAGGTTCTTGAATGATGCTTTGTAATCTTTCGACCTATCTGGACGTTGGGTATCATTGCTAGATGGTCACTTTGATTGGTATAAAAAGATTATTTCTATACTACTGATTTAAATTTGAACCTTTGGGGTCACACTCAAAAGAAGTTTCTAACTAATCATATGGTTGATCGATGATTAAGAATCATTTTAGGATAAAACTGTCAATTCGATTGATGATTAATCCAGTACAAAAGTTATAATAAATTAATTTATAATTATCGATGAATTATAGAAAAATTGATTAGTAATTATATTGCTAATTAGCTTAATTTTATTAAGCATTAAAGTTTGGATCAAATCTAATTGAATTGGATTCAATTTGGTTTGACCCGATTAGGTTGTGAGATGACCTAATCGCTAAGGGTGTTCGATTCTTGATTTGATTAGGATTTGAACTCGATTAATTTTTGATTTAATTAGGATTTAATTGAGGATATTTACTAACTAATTAGATTAGGTTTAGTAGTCCACTAACCTAATTCAGTTGGGTTAAGAATTTAATTGGATGAGAAAATATGAATTCAAATTCTATGCACCACCTTTCTCTGTGCCCTCTTATTCTTTATGCGAAAAATTTTTTTACATGATGTTTTCTCATACCCAAAAACCTTTTTCATATCCTCACCTAATTCTTTTCGAATTAAAAATTGATTGGTTTAAATTTGAGTTCAAATGGATTTGAATTTGAATGAAAATCTAGAGTCTAAATTCAATTGGACTCTTCTCTTCATGCCACCACCTTTCTCCATGCATAAAATATTTTTGCATGAGATTTTTTACACCATTCTGATGTTGGCTGACCACTTTCTGAGTTTCCAAGATAAGGATGAAGTTTGGTTCAAAATTTGATTCAAATTTGATTTGAATTGGTGATAAAGATCAATCAACGTTTGAAATTGAACTGAAACTATCTCTTCCTTATCTTTATCTTCCATGGGAGGCCACCCTTAAGAAGAGATCAGTTTTGTATGAGATTAGAAGTGATTTTTGATATGAAAAATCTGAGAGTTGGAGTATGAAATATTAAAAAATATGTTCCAAAGTCAATCGTTAGACGATTGCGGTCATCTTATAAATTGCATATGAATTTTTATTAACAAAAGTTATTTGACATTTTCATTACAAAATGATCATCTTTGAACTCCTGTGTTGTAATATAAGTCCTTAGGACTATATATATTAATCGACAAAGGAGGATTTGCCGATAAATCTTTAAAATTATTCACGACCAAATGATACGCTATTACTAGGATGATAGTGATATCAAGTGTAGATCATTGTGTGTCATATGAGTTGTTTGTCCTCTTAACCAAGAAGTGTGGAGACACTGTTATGGCATACAGATGGAATGTAGGAGTACATTCGCATCAAACGTGACCATGTGTCGAGCACATGGGTATAAGTGTTCCTCCGACTTGAGACCACCATGGTGACTTGTAAGCAACTCACTATACTTTAGTACTGGACTATCTGAATTTGTAACTTAATGATGGAAGGATATTAGGTGCAGTCAAGTACCTATCAAGTCAGTGTGTGAGTCAAGATGGAATTGATTCCTCTGAATTGGTAGGAGATATGCATCAGTGTATTTTAATTTAGCAAAACTTTGGCTAGAGTAATCTATGAGATAGATTTGAAAGGTTGAAATACAATGTGATCAACTTAATTAGGGTTGACAGTTAAATCCTAAGTTACCTTGAGTATTTGGGTCAAAGAGATGAATTATACGGTAACCATATGCCAGTAGGTTCTAGAAGGTTGCTTTGCAATACTTCAACCCATCCGATCGTCGGGTCATCATTACTAGATAGTTACATCGATTGGTATAGAAAGTTATTTCTATGTTACCAGCTTAGGTTTGAACCAATAGGATCATATGCATTAGAAGATTTGATCAGATCTGATAGCTGAAGAGTCCAATTGGATTGTGACTCTAGTGAGTCCTACTTGGACTAGGACTCTGTGGGAGAGTCGCACAGAGACTGGGACTCTATCATTTATAGAGAATTAATTAGTAATTAGATTACTAGTTGACTCAATTTGATCGAGTAAAGAGCTTTGGAACAAGTCTAATTGAATTAGATTCAGTTCGACTCATATTGAGATTGATATGATCAAACTCGATTACAAGAGAAATTTGATCTTGATTCGATTAGGATTTAAACTTGATTAATTTCTAATTAGATTAGAAATTTAATAAGATATTTAAATTTTTAATTGAGTTAGATTCATTTCTATCAGTGGTTTCAATCCAAATTTGATTTGGATTAGAATTGAATTAGAAATGAAGAGTCCAAGTCAAATTAGGACTTGATCCTTATCTTTTGCACCATATCTGGATCCATGTCAATTTCTCCATGCCTAATTAGATTTGGGTTGTGATTTTTGGCATCATGAGAGAGGATCCAATAAGGGTGGTCAGCTATGGCTAATGAGTCATAATATGATCTTTTGCCTAATTCAATTGCAATCTGAATTAGAGATAAGATGCAGACTAGGAAAGGGTTTTTTTGAGTATGGTATATTATTGGAGTCATATTATTTTTTTCTTAGTTTTTTTAAAGAATCCCTTGGTATATGAGACTAAGATTTCTTCTCCACATCCTAATAATTTTTTTGGAATTTTTGGAGAAGTCAAAAAGGGGTTTTAGTGTTGATTCATGGCAACCTTTCTTGGAAAGTCTTAATTCCTAGTCTATAAAAAGGAGACCCCTCTCTTGGACGTCCCATGATCAATTATCTTATAGATTTTTTATTTCTAGAGCCACTTCTCCTCCTTCTCTCTTCCTCCTCTAGATCTCATATCACTTTGGAATATCCAAGGTGTTAGTAGAAGAAGAAAGAGGTTAGCTGTCGAAGTTGTTCACAGACTAGCATCTCTGAGCCTCTAATCTGCGCCAGCCTTCGTATGGATTTTTCTATAGAGGTCAGATGACTTTGTGTGATTGTGAGTGACTTGAAGAATACCCTCTCGAACCATTGGATCAGAGGAGACCAAGATCAAAATTTATTTGATAATGATCTCTAACTTATTTTGATTCCTATGGTGGATCTAATAGTTAGATCTAGAATTTTAGCATCGATGAGATCGATGTATTTTTTATTTTCAGATCTAAGGCATATATTTTTTATTTCAAAGATCTTGATGTCATAGTCTAAGATTATATCTTATACATGTAATTAGTATTAAATTATTTAATCTATTATTTTCACTACATAAAATTTTTTAATTGCATATACTGCACTATCGAATTTTTTTTTAACTGATATCTGAGCCAGGTTGTTTTGATATGAATTAATATGACTTTAGATCTGATTTTTTATTATTAAATTTGGTTATTTATAATTTAGATTAGATCTAAATGAGTTTATTTTTAGATCTGATTATTATTTATTTAGATTAGATGTTCTGAGTAGCAAAGTACTCGGATTGGATAATCATCAGGCTGTCTGGTCATAGGAGCAAGTATGGTTTCATGACCCTCTCCTCCCATTCAATGAGGTGCTCTTCATGGCATGTAGGGGTGCCACTGTGAGGTCCCACGAAGAAGAAAATAAAAGAAAAAAAATTATTTTCTTATAAAATCTTAGATCTTGAAATCTTAGGTGTTGTTGTATGTGATGCAAGTTGCGAAGATAGTTTATTACATCTAATCTTGTTTAGTCAAAATTATTTTAATCTAAAATCATAAAAAATTTAGATTTGATCTAAAAGATTTTATGACTTGATGTAAAAAATTTACATGAAAAATTATTTTCGAAACCTTAACAATGTTGATGCAAAACATAATTGAGAATTAAGTATCAAGCCGATTGGATCTAGAATTATGATTTATATCTAATGACATTGCATAAAACATGGGGCATGGGTTGGCTCAAATCAGGTCATTCTCTTTAATTGGGTTAGACCTAAGGTTAGAATCAAAGAATTGATTGACCATATAGAGAAATTGATTAAGTCTAACAAAATATTGAATTAGATTAATTAGGATTTCTCTAGTATAATAGTTATAGATGGTTAAGTTCATGTCTTTGATTAGACCAAATGGACATTGATTATGGCTCAATGGTTGAATCCGAATCATTAGGTTGGTCAAATCGAAACTAGTTAACCAATTAGTATCTAAGGTTAGTTTGGTATTTCGATCGGTGATTTTTAATTGAGAGCGGCTTACCTGAATATTTCGATGGTGTCTAAGGCAAGCTCAGCAGATCGTTCAACCGATCTCACTTATCTAGCCAATTTGGTGAACTAGATTTTAATTAGATCGCTAAGTGATTTGAGTTAGTTCATGTCATTAAGGTTGATTAGTATGACTGATCTAGGTGTCAGTTCAATCAGTATGACCTAACCCGATTCAGTGACTTGGTGAAGTCAGTGGAAGGATTATGGTCTACTGATTGATCTTTTCTTCTCTTCTCTCTTCTCTAAATTGATTAAATTTTATAAATTATTAGGTCTTTAAAATAAGCTGGTTATGGTGATAACTAGATCATAACCTCTCATTAAGGTGAGTGATAATGGATCCATTATTTCTGATTGATATTGCTGGCGCCATCCTTCTACTGTTTACTCTGAATGATGGAATTATCATTCATCATATGATGACTCTGATGAACTATCTAATGATGGTTGGGTCGACCAAACCAACCTCAGGCCTGATCACTCATTAGGTAGAATCACTGAGTAGGTTCATATTAATGGTTTGACCTAATCAAAACTTTCAGTGGAGGCCTATCACCTACAGAATAAAATTTGAGGCTAAATTAAATACTATAAGTTGAGAACCTACCCATAGCACATATGGGTTGATCGAGCCATCCTCGAGCCTATATGTAGTCTGTGTGGATTCTAGTACCCGCTAATTAATTAATATAATTCCTCAAATTAGAGGTAGAGGCTATCAATTTATATAAAATAATGGAAGGACCTTTAGACTAAAGTCCAAGTCTTTAGGATTAATAAATTCATATACTAATTAGGTTTTGTTCTTTCTTTGTATGTGCAGATATGACCTCAAACTTGTCACTCCGATCATTGTTGGATAGTGAGAAGCTTATTAGACCGAATTTTGATAATTGGTATCGAAAATTAAAGATTATCCTGCAGCATGAGCGAATCCTTTATGCGATAACGGATCCGACACCTGAGGAGCCTGCTCCTAACACCTGAGGAGCGATCCGAGACATTTATTTGAAGTGGCTCAACAATCACACCATGGTTCGTTGCATCATGTGGGCCTCCATGAACGATGAGTTCAATCGAAAGTTTGAAGAAATGCTTCAAGTATTGAGGGATTCTTTTGGTACTCCTGACGATTTTAAGCGGCACAACACTAGTTGCACTATTTTTAATGCTTGAATGAGAGAGGGTGCATCT
Source organism: Elaeis guineensis (assembly GCF_000442705.2). Classification (NCBI taxonomy): domain Eukaryota; kingdom Viridiplantae; phylum Streptophyta; class Magnoliopsida; order Arecales; family Arecaceae; genus Elaeis; species Elaeis guineensis. The sequence goes on from NC_026003.2 coordinate 59,661,984, forward strand.
GTTACTGATCATGTATAGTACATGATCGAGCAGATTGAAAAATTAAGCAAACTCGGCTTCCCTTTACATGAACAACTGGGAAAAGATGCGATCCTGAACTCTCTCCCCATGTCCTACCTGCCGTTCTTCAGTCATTTCAAAATGACAAAGCCTATAGTCAACTACCATGGTTTGTTAGAATTGCTACAGATTTTTGAGAAAGATCACCAACTTCACAAGGAGACAGTGAATCTAATGGGAGGATCTTCTTCGGGTAGTCGTCATCCCTTTAAGAAAGAAAAAAAGAAGAAGAATAAGAAGGTGCCTGGTGCTGGGAGTCAGTCCCAGAAACTCAAGTTTAAGACTGATCAAAAGTCAGGCAGAGTACTTCTTTTGTAAGAAGCAAGATCACTGGAAGAAAAATTATCCTTAGTATATCGCTTCCCTTGACCCAAACAGACCAAAGAAGAAGAAGCAATCAGTTACTGGATAAGGTACTTATATGATAACATTTTGTAACTTCTCTCTTATAAATACAATGACCTGGGTATTAGATACTGAAAGTCCAATTCATATTTACAATTCGTTGCAAGGCCTTCAGGTTACTAAGAGATTTGGAGAAAATAAGAGATTCCTGAATGTTGGAGATGGAACATCAGCTCCAATTCTAGCTTTAGGAATCATCAAGCATGTATTCGAGTCTCAGTATATTATTCTTAATCAGTGTCATTACTGTCCCAGTTTTCTTTTTAATGTTATTTTTGTAGACCTTTTGGCCAATTCAAATTATGAAATATCAATAAAGAAAAGCTTTTGCGATATCATTTTGAATGGTGTTATAATTTTATGTGGATAGTTGAACAATGGTATCTATATTGTATCTAAGCCTAATATAACATACATTTTAAATAAACGCCCTAGAATAGATGATGTCATAGATGCCTACCTTTGGTATCGTAGGCTAGGTCATATCAACAAGTACAGAATGAATAGGGTGGCTCAAGAAGGAATTCTTAATAAACATGATTATGAATCATTACCTACCTGTGAGTCTTGTTTGCTTGAAAAAATGATCAAGTCACCTTTTACTAGAAAAGGTGAACGAGCCAGTGATGTGCTGGGTCTGATAAATATCGATGTATGTGGACCCATGAGCATATATGTTAGATGAAGGTATAGCTACTTCATCACGTTCACAGACGACTTATCTAGGTATGGGTACATCTACATAATGAAACACAAGTCCAAATCATTTGAAATGTTCAAACAGTTCCGTAATGAAGTAGAAAAATAAACTGAAAAAAGTATTAAAATTCTTCGATCTGATCGAGGAGGTAATACCTTTCTAGTGAATTTTTGACATATCTATGAGAGAATAGGATTCTCTCCTAATGGACCCCTCCAGGGACACCACAACATAATGGTGTCTCAGAAAGGAGGAATCAAACCTCATTAGACATGGTTCGGTCCATGATAGGGTTTGCATCTCTGCCAACCTCTTTTTGGGGATATGCACTTGAAACAGTTTGTCTTGTGCTCAATAATGTTCCAAGCAAATCAGTTAGTAAGACACCATATGAGATATGGTTAGGACGTAGGCCGAACCTCTCTTACTTTAGGGTCTGGGGGTGTCCAGCTTACGTTAAACGATTACAAACTAACAAGCTCGGTCCTAAGTCTGATAAGTGTAATTTCGTAGGGTACCCCAAGGAAACGTGGGGATATTACTTTTACCTACCTGCTGAACAAAATATGTTTATTAGCAGTAAGGCACATTTTTTGGAAAAAAAATTCCTTAGTGAAGGAATAAGTACCTCTAAAATCAAGCTTGATGAAGTTTGACAGGTAGAAGAACTGACACCAATGATTGAATCTGAATCGAATTTGATGAGATCAAATCTGGAGCCTAAAGAACAAACATCCTTAAGGCGATCTGGTAGAGTACCGCATCAATCGGATAGATACTTAGGTTTCTTAGTCCAGAATGGCTATCGAACTTGATGAGAATGATGAGGATCTGATCATCTACATGAATGCAATGAAGAGATCCGACTCTGATAAATGACTTGAAGCCATAAGATCTGAAATGGAGTCCATGAAGGTCAATGAAAAGAGAGGTACAGATGGGTAGGTGGATATCAATAAAGCCCGTTTGGTTGCCAAAGGTTATCGTCAGCATTGTGGTATTGACTATGATGAGATATTTTTTTCTGTGGCAATGCTCAAATCCATTTGGATCATGCTTGCGATAGCAGCATATCTGGACTATGAAGTCTGATAAATGGATATGAAGACAGCTTTTCTAAATGGAGAGCTGAACGAAGAGGTATATATGATACAACCTAAAGGGTTCGTATCCACAGATGAGTCTAAGGTGTGCAAGCTTCAAAATTTTATTTATGGATTGAAGCAAGCATCTCGGAGTTGGAACACACATTTTGATAAGATGATCAGAATGTATGGCTTCGTTAGGAATGGAGAAGAACCCTGCATATATAAGTTTGCAAATAGTTCGATAATTAAATTTTTTATGTTGTATGTGGATGACATTCTCTTAATCGGGAATGATGTCCCTGCATTATAGGGAATAAAAGTATGGCTGTCATCACAATTCTTCACGAAGGATCTGGGAGAAGCAGCCTATATCTTAGGGATGAAAATCTATAGGGATAGATCTAAGAGGCTGCTCGGGCTCTCCCAATCTACGTACATAGATACTATACTGAAATGGTTCAGTATGAAGAATTCCAAGAAAGGCTATCTTTCGATAGGCCAAAGAATTTCTCTTTTGAAAGGAGATTATCCGACAACTCTTCAAGAGAGAGAGCATATGAGTAGAGTTCTATATGCTTCGGTAGTGGGTTCTATTATATATGCCATGATATATACGAGACCAGTCATGGTATACTCATTAGGGATAGTGAGTAGATATCAGTCTGATCTAGGAGAAAATCACTAGAAGGTTGTAAAGACTATTTTTAAGAATTGAAGAAATACTAAAGACCAGTGGCTTATGTATGGTAAAACTAACTTGAAACTTGTGGGGTTCACCGACTCTAATTTTCAGTCAGACCATGATGATAGTAAGAGTGCGTCGGATTATATATTTACCTTAAATGGTGGAGCAATCTGTCGAAAAAATTCCAAGTAGAATACTGTGGTAGACTTTGTTTGCGAAGCAGATTATATCGCGGCTCTGATGCTGTGAAGGAAGCTGTATGGTTACAGAAGTTCATCGACAAGTTTAGAGTGGCACCCTCCGTTGATGGCCCTATCTTGTTATACTGCGATAATACTGAAGTCATTGCTCAAGCCAAGGAGCTGAGATCCCATCAGTGCACCAAACATATTCTACACCATTATCACCTTATCCGAGAGATCGTGGATCGAGGTAACATCGACCTTCAGAAGATCGATGGAAGGGAGAACCTGGCTAACCTATTTACTAAAGCTCTCGAAATCAAAGTTTGATGATCACAAATCGAAGATGGATATACGATACTATACCAATTGGCTTTAGTCTAAGTGGGAGTTGTTAGAAAATGTGTCCCAAAGTCAATCGTTAGATGATTGTGCTCATCTTGTAAACTATATATAAATTTTCATTAATAAAATTTATTTGATATTTTTGTTACAAATTGACCATCTTTGAACTCCTGTGTTGTAATGAAGTTCATAGGACTATATATATTAATCGACAAAGAAGGATTTATCGTTAAATACTTAAAATTGTTCGCGACCAAATGATACGCTATTACTAGGATGATAGCGATATCAAGTGTAGTTCATTGTGTGCTATATGAGTTGGTTGTCCTCTTAACCAAAGAGTGTGAAGACACTATTATGGCATGCAGATGGAATGTAGGAGCACATTCGCATCGAACGTGACCATGTGCCGAGTACTCTACTATCAAGAGTAGCTTGTGAAGGGTATGGGTATAAGTGTCCCTCTAACCTAAGACCACCACGGTGACTTGTAAGCAACTCATTGTACTAGTACCAGACTATCTGAATTTCTAACTTAGTAACAGAAGGATACTAAGTGCAGTCAAGTACTTATCAAATCGATGTGTGAGTTTAGATGGAATTGACCCCTCTGAATTGGTAGGAGATATGCATTAGTGTATTTCAATTTAGCAAAACCTTGACCAGGATAATCCATAAGATGGATTTGAAAGGTAAAAATATAATGTGGTCGACTTAATTAGGGTTGATAGTTAAACCCTAAGTCACCTTAAGTATTTGGATCAAAAGGATGAATTATATGATAACCATACTCCAGTAGGTTTTAGAAGGTTGCTTTGCAACACTTCGACACATCCGATCGTTGGATCATCATTGCTAGATGGTTACATTGATTGGTATAGAAAGTTATTTCTATACTATCGATTTTGATTCGAACCTATGGGGTCACACGCATTAGAAGATTTGATTAGATTTGATGGTTGAAGAGTCCAATTGGATTGTGACTCTGGTGAAGAGTCCTATTTGGACTAAGACTCTGTGGGAGAGTCCCACTGAGATTGAGACTCTATCATTTATGAAGAATTAATTAGTAATTAGATTACTAATTGACTAAATTTGATCGAGTAAAGAGCTTTGGAACAAGTCTAATTGAATTAGATTCAGTTCGACTCTGATTGGGATTGATATGATCAAACTCGATTACAAGAGAAATTTGATCCTGATTCGATCAGGGTTTGGGCTCGGCTAATTCTTAATTGGGTTAAAAATTTGATGAGATATTTAAATTTTTAATTAGATTAGGTTCATTTCTATCAGTGGTTTCAATCCAAATTTGATTTGAATTAGAATTGAGTTAGAAATGAAGAGTCCAAGTCAAACTAGGACTCTATCCTTATTTTTTGCGCCACATCTGGATCCATGCCAATTTCTCCATACCTAATTGGATTTGGATTGTGATTTTTGGCATCATGAGAGAGGATCCAATAAGGGTAGATGGTTAGAGCTGATGAGTCATAATATTATCTCTTGCCTAATTCAAATGCGATCTGAATTAGAGAAAAGATGCAGACTAGGAAAGAGATTTTTTGTATATGATATATTATCAAAGACATTATTTTTTTTCTTATTTTTTTAAGGAATCTTTTGGTGTGTGAGATTTTAGATTTCTTCTTTATGTCTTAATAATTTTTTTAGAATTTTTGAGGATGCCAAAAAGAGGTTTTGGCATTGATTCGTGGCATCCTTTCTTGAAAAATCCTAATTCCTAGTCTATAAAAAGGGGATCCCTCTCTTGGACGACCCATGATCAATTCTCTTATAGATTTTTATTTTCAAAGCCTCTTCTCCTCCTCCTCTCTTCTTGCTCTAGATCTCCTATCACTTTGGGAGTATCCAAGGTACTTGTAGAAGAAGAAAGAGGTCAGCTGTTGAAGTTGTTTGCAGACTAGTATCTCTGAGCCCCTGATCTACGTTAGTCTTCGTGTAGATTTTTCTATAGAGGCCAAATGACTTTGTGTGGTTGTGAGTGATCTGAGGAATACCCTCTCCAACCATTAGATCAGAGAAGATCAAGATCAAAATTTATTTGGTAATGATCTCTAACTTATTTTTATTCTTATGGTAGATCTAATAGTTAGATCTAAAATTTCAGCATCGATAAGATTGATGTGATTTTTATTTTCAGATTTAAAGTATATATTTTTTTATATCAAAGATCTTAATGTAGTAATCTAATATTAGATCTTATACATGTGATTAGAATTAAATTATTTAATCTATTATTTTCACTATATAAAATTTTTTAATTGCATATACTGCACTACCAAAAATGTTCTTCATCAAAAGTTGAGAGTGGGTTGGGCTTCCATGCATGAGAAATAGAAGAAATGTTCTTCCTCTCAGATGTAAGGTGTAGGGTCTAGGGTTTCAACTCTAGATTATGTGAGAAGAAAAATACAAGAGTGAGTCTTGTTGAATCTCCCACACCATCACCTCCTTATAAAGTTTCATCTTCTGATCTGAAGGAGTTTGAGAGATCTGAAGAAAGAAGCTTGGATCGGCCATCCAGAGCTTTTGATGCGAGCTAGCACTCCTGTAAAGGAAGATTCATTCAGGGCTTCGAGTGGATAATCTGTAGATACCAGATGATCTGTGCAGTAGCTCGACATTAGCGAGAGCTTCATACTATGCCACCAATAGTGGAGTTCATCGACCCATGAAATGATGATAAGTTCTGAACTCAACCAATATGATCTAAAGGTTAGATCAGATTCAGGGCATCAATGTGATCGATGTAGATTTCTATTTTATATCAAATTTTATATGTAGATTTTTCATATCATAGATCCTTAATGGTAGTTTAGATCTGATCTAAGGAATATTTAAAAAATTAAAATATTTAATCTTTTATTTTTTCACTATAAAATTTTAAAAATACATACTTTGAACTATCGGTTTTCCCTTCAGATGGTATTAGAGCAAGGTTTCTTATGACATAAACTTTTTACATATAACCTGATATTACATGCATTTATATCTATAATTTTATTTAGATTAGATCTGATATATGATATTTAGATCTAAAATTAATTATAGATCTAATCACACAAACTGATATAAGGTTGTTCTGTTGTAAGATTTACTCCTTATAGTGCAAAGGTTATCCTAATTTGTGCTAATCTTTATAAAATCTAATTTTAATTATTTAGATTAGATCTAAATAATTAAATTAAAATTTGAGTAGTATAGTAATTTGATTAGATAGATCTTCATAGCCATCCGATCATAGAAGAAATTAAGATTTCATAATCTCATTTATCCATTCGATGGGATCTCCTATGGCGTGTAGAGGTGCTGCACAGTCTTTTTCATGATGATGAATAATGAAAAAAAATTTTAAAAATTTATTTTAGATCTAAAATAATATATATTAGATCTAAAATTAAAATTTTGATCGTTAGATAATTGATAGTAAAAATATTTTATAAAATTTAAAATTATTTTCAAATACTGAATCTGAACCCATAACAGTCCAAAACTTGATTAAGAATTAAGTGATCTAGATTTGAGAATCAAAGATCCAAAGCATTAATTTCATAATTCATGAGTTAATGGATTAGCTCGAGTCAAGTCCATTTAACTGGGTTAGACCTAAGGTTAGAAATCATTGATAATGGACTATGTTAGTAATTAATCAAATTTAATTAAAAGTTAATTCTTATTGAGTCAATTTCTTCTCTTGATCAATTTCAATAGTTATAGTTGGTCATGTCCATGCCTTTGATTAGATCAATATGGACTTTGATCATAGCTCCGTGGTCGAATCCAAATCTATAAGTTGATCAAATTAAAAATGACTAACCAGTTGATGTCTAAGGTAAGTATGGCAGCTTTGATCGATGGTCATTAATTGGGAGCTACTCGCATAGATTGAGTCTATATCGAGTTAATGGCATATCCCTCCCATCGATCTCACTTATCTGGCCAGCATGGTAAATTATGTTTTGATTAGATCACTTAATGATTGAAGTTGACCCATGCTAACTAGAAAATTAGTATTATTGATTTAGGTGCTTCTAGTCTTGAGTCCTTTTCATGACTTGGTGAAATCAGTGAGAGGATTTATGACTGATTGGCTAGACCAGTCTATACCTAATCTTCTTTAATCTGACTTGGTGAAGTCAGTGGGAAGATTAAAATTAACTGGTCAAGTCTTTTTTTTTTATCTCTCAATTCAACTAATTAAATCTTCTAAAATTATTAGGTCCCTAAAAATAAAATAATTATGGTGATAATTAGGTCATAGCCTCCCATTAAGTTGGGTGATAATGAGTCTAACAGTTTAGATGATCATTGGTGCCACACGCCTGGTGCTTATCTGGTTGTCAGAATTATCATTCATAATATATTGATTTAGTTGTATCTTTTTGATGATGGTCAGATTGGCCAAGCCACACTTGGACCTGGTCACTTGTTTGTTAGATATACTAAATTCTGGCATGTTAATAGTTGGACCTAATCAAAACTTTCAGTGGAGGCACCACACGCCTACTGAGAAGGTGTTTGGAGCAAAATTAAATACTAAAAATTATTTGATGAAAAATTGGTTAAGAACCTACCCATGGGTGCACAAAGATTGGCCGAGCCACACTCGGATCCATGTGCAGTCTGTGGATTCTAGTACCCATTAAAAAATTAATGTAATTCTTCGAATTGGAGGTACATGTTATCAATTTGAATAAAATAGTGGAAGAACCTTTAGACTAAAATCTATATCTTTAGGCTTAATCAATTCATATACTAATTAGATTTTGATTTTTCTTTCGCAGTTACGGCCACCACTTTGTCACTTCGATCACTATTAGATAGTGATAAACTGATGGGACCAAATTTTGATGGCTGGTATCGAAAGCTCAAAATAGTCTTGGTGCACGGATGGATCTTGTATATGTTGACTGATCCAATACCCGAGGAGCTAGCTCTGAATATATGCGTAGTTCGATCAGATATACTTATCAGAAGTGGCTCAATGATCGGATTATGGTTCGTTGTATTATATTGACGGCAATGAATGATGAATTTAGCCATCGTTTCAAGAATGATCAGCCACAGGACATGTTGCAAATATTGAACGAGTCCTTTAGCACACCCGACGATGTTAGGAGGCACAAAACTAGTTGTGCCATCTTCAACACTCGAATGAGGGAAGGAGCGTCAGTCATTGATTATGTACTGTACATGATCGAGATAATTGAGCACCTAAGCAAGCTTGACTTTTTCATACATGAGCAGTTGGGGAAGATGCTATTCTGAACTCTCTGCCTAAGTCCTACCTCCCTTTTCTTACTCATTTTCGAATGACAAAGCCTGCAGTCAACTACCACAGTTTGCTGGGGTTGCTGTAGAACTTTGAGAAGGATCACCAGCTTTACAAGGAGTCGGTGAATGTTGTAGTAGGATCTTCTTCTAGACGTCGATCCTTTAAGAAAGAGAAGAAGAACAAGAAAAGGGTACAAAGTACTAGGGCACCCAAACCCAATCAGATCAAGAAACTCAAGTCCGATCAGAGTCTAGTGGAATGCTTCTACTCATGAAGCAAGGGCACTGGAAGAGAAATTATCCTCAGTATATTGTCTCTTTGGATCTGAACAGACCGAGAAAGAAGCAAGTTGTTGCTAGACAAGGTAATTATATGATAACACTTTATAATTTTTCAATTTATGATTCTACTACCTGGATAGTAGATACTAAAAGTTCTTTTAATATTTGTAATTCATCGTAGGATTTCCAGGTCAGTAAGAGATTCGAAGAAGGCGAAAGATTCCTTAATATTAGAGATGAAAGATTAGTTCCAGTTCTAGCATTAGAGACTATTAAGCTTGTATTCAAGTCAAATATAATTGTTCTTAGTGAATGTCACTTTTGTCTTTATTTTTTATTAAATATTATTTCTGTAGGCCTTTTGACCATGTACGGTTATGAAATTTTAATAAAAAAAATAATTTTAATATCATTATGAATGATATTAATGTGATGAATAGACAGCTGAACAATGATATTTACATATTGTCACAACCTGTTAGTATAATGTACACGTCCAACAAATGCCCTAGAATTAGTGATGTCTCCAATATCTACCTTTAGCATTGTAAGTTAGGTCATGTTAACAAGAATAGAATAAATAGGTTAATACAAGAGAAAATCTTTGAAGTCAGTGATTGTGAATCACTTTCAACCTGTGAGTCCTATCTTCTTAGAAAAATGATCAAGTCACCTTTTACTGAAAAACATGAGCGAGCCAGTGAAGTTCTAGGTTTGATACATACTGATATATGTGGATCGATGAACACTAGTGTTAGGGGTGAATATTGTTGAAAAATATGTCCTAAAGACAATCATGTGATGATTGTACTCACTATAAATATGTATATGAATTGTAAATAATAAAAATTATTTGATATTTTTTATCATAAAGTTATATCTTCTAATGAACTCCTATGTTATGATGAAGTCTTTAGGACTACTTTGATCGATAAAGAAAGATTTATCGCATAATCCTTAAACTGGTTCGCGACCAAATGATATACTATTACTAGGACGATAGTGATATCAAGTGTAGGTCGTTGTGTGTCATATACGTTGGTTGTCCTTATAACCAAATGGTATGAAAATACTAGTATAGCATGCAGGTGAGATGTAGGGGTACATCATCACTGACGTGACCAACTGCAGAGCACTTTGCTGTCAAAGATAGCTCGTGAAGGTTATAGATATAGGTGTCCCTCCGACCTAAGATCACCACAATATCTTACAAACAACTCACTATACTTTGGTGTTAGACTAAATGAGTTTCTAATTTAGTGATGAAAGATTTTTGTGTGCAGTCAAGTACTTATCAAGTCAGTGCATGAGTCAAGATGGGATTAACCCTTCTGAATTAGTAGGAGATATGCATCAGTGTATTTCAATTTAGCAAAATCTAGACTCAGATAATCCATGTGATAGATTTGAAAAAGATTGAAATACAATGTGGATGATTTATCTAAGATTTATAGTTAAATCCTTAGTCATCCTCGAGTATTAGGGTCAAAGAGATGAATTATAAGGTAACTATACGCCAATAGGTTCTTGAATATTGCTTTACTTTTATTCGATCTATCCGAACATCGGGTCACTATTGCTAGATGGTTACATCGATTGGTTCAAGAATGTATTTTTATGCTACCGACTTAGGTTCGAACCCATGGGGCACACTCAAAAGAAATTTCTAACTGATCACATGGCCGATCAATGATTGAGAATCATTCAAGGGCTTAATCATCAATTCAATTGATGGTTAACTTTATGCAAAAGTTATAATAAATTAAATCATTAAGTGTTAGTAAATTAATAAAAAATAATTAATAATTAAATTATAATTAATTTAGTTTAATTCAATAAAGAGGATTAAATAAAATCTAATTGAATTAGATTCAATTAGGTTTGATCCGATTAGGTTATGAGATGACCTAATCGCTAAGGAAGAATTATACCTGATTTAATCAAGATTTTAGTTTAATCAATTTTTAATTTAATTAAAATTTGATTAAAAATTTATAAACTTAATTAGATTGAGTTTCATATATTTTATTTGGGCTAAACCAGATATGATTTGGTTTGGATTCAAATAAAAAAATTAAGAGTCCTTATTGGAATAGGACTCTTCTCCCTGCGGCAACCCAGATTGTATATCATATACCTCCACGCACAAAATTATTTTGTCTGAGAGTCCTTTCTTACACCAAAGAGTCCTTTCTCTTATCTATCTCACATCCAAATCTAATTTGATTTTGATAAAACAAAGATTCTGAAATTGAATTTCAAAATATTCCTTATCAGGAGAATCTATTCTCATCTAGATCAACCTCTTCATGCCAATAAACTTTTTACTCATTACATGTGCGATATTTTGAGGATATTTTTCATGAAAGATCGGTTAGAGAAATTATATACCATAAAAAAATATGGGAAGGGGCATCCCATATTTTTTTGGCATGTTTTGAGATGAGGAATTATGAAGGAAGGCAGAATCCTGTAAGAGTCCAGGATCACTAGGACTCTTCACCCCACCTCCTTACATGCCTATAAAAGAGACTTTTATGATTTTTTTTATAGGTGTAAGATACAAAAAGAGAGCTCTTCATGTGGTAGAAGTTTGGGCATGATTCATGGTGTGAAAAATAAGGAGGAGGATCCTCTCTCTTGAAATGTGCGTAAAAATCTAAATTTCAGGTTTTTGATTCTAAAGGTTTGGAAAGAAAGAAAAAATTAAAAAAAATATATTTTCTTCTTCATCTTTTTTCTACCTCTTCATCTCTTCTAAAATTTCATCTTTAAACTCTGAAAGATTCTAGAGATTTAAAGAAATGATCCAAATCAGCTAAGAAGAAGGTCTTCATCCTAGCTAGCACTTCCGAGAAGGCTGATCAGATTGGGGCTTCAAGTGAATTTTTCGTAGAGACCGGATGCATGTACGGCAGCGAGCAATCAGAAAGGATCCTCTCCACCATGTCTCTCAGTAATGGAGATCATCGACCCATGATCAGGTATGAAGTTCTGAACTCAAATTAGAAGTAGATGTGATCTATTGCTCACATGCATGCATACTGATTTTATCTTTGAATTATTTCAGATTTTATATGCAACATAACATATCATAGATTGTAAAGTAGGTTGATTTGATGATTAGATCATATGCATGTTAGATTAATTTAATTAATCTAGTTATCTTTCACTATAATTTTTTTGAAAAAATTTCAAAATACATGCATGAAATTATTGAGAAATGTGTTCCAAAGCCAATCGTTAGATGATTGTGCTCATCTTCCAAATTATATACGAATTTTTATTAAAAAATTATTTAATATTTTTATTACAAATTGACTATCTTTGAACTTCTGTATTGTAATGAAGTTTTTAGGACTATTATTAATCGACAAAGGAGGATTTATCGTTAAGTCCTTAAAAATGTTCGCAACCAAACGATACGTTATTACTAAGATGATAGCGATATTAAGTGTAGGTCATCATTGTGTGCCATATGAGTTGGTTATTCTCTTAACCAAAGAATGTAAAAATACTATTATGGCATGCAGATGGAATGTAAGAGTACATTCGCATCGAACATGATCATGTGTCGAGCATTCTGCTGTCAAGAGTAGCTTGTGACGGGTATAGGTATAAGTGTCTCTTCGACCTAAGACCATCACGATGACTTGTAAGCAACTCACATACTTTAATATCGAACCATCTGAGTTTCTAATTTAGTGATGAAGGGATACTGGGTGCAGTCAAGTACTTATCAAGTCGGTGTGTGAGTTAAGATGAAATTGACCCCTCTGAATTTGTAGGAGATATGCATCAGTATATTTCAATTTAGCAAAACCTTATCAGGACAATCCATGAGATGGATTTGAAAGGTTGAAATACAATATGGTTGACTTAATTAGGATTGACAGTTAAACCCTATGTCACTTTGAGCATTTGGATCAAAGGGATGAATTATACGATAACCATATGCCAGTAGGTTCTAGAAGGTTGCTTTGTAACACTTCAACCTATCCGATCGTCGGGTTATCATTGCTAGAAGGTTACATCGATTGGTATAAAAAGTTATTTCTATGCTACCAGCTTAGGTTCGAACCTATGGGGTCACACGCATTAGAAGATTTGATCAAATCTGATGGTGAAGAGTCCAATTAGATTGTGACTCTAGTGAAGAGTCCTACTTGGACTAGGACTCCATGGAAGAGTCCCACTGGGACTGAAACTCTATCAGTTATGGAGAATTAATTAGTAATTAAATTACTAATTGACTCAATTTGATTGAGTAAAGAGCTTTGAAACAAGTCTAATTGAATTAGGTTCAGTTCGACTCAGATTGGGATTGATATGATCAAACCTGATTACAAGGAAAATTTGATCCTAACTCGATCAGGGTTTGGACTCTGCTAATTCTTAATTAGGTTAAGAATTTGATGAGATATTTAGATTTCTAATTGGATTAGATTTATTTCTATCAGTGGCTTCAATCCAAATTTGATTCAAATTAGAATTGATTTAGAAATGAAGAATCCAAGTCAGACTAGGAGCCACATCTGGATCCATGCCAATTTCTCCATGCCTAATTGGATTTGGATTGTAATTTTTGGCATCATGAGAGAGGATCCAATAAGGGTAGTCGGCTATAGCTGATGAGTTATAATATTATCTCTTGCCTAATTCGAATGCGATCTAAATTAGAGATAAGATGCAGATTAAGAAAGAGATTTTTTGTATATGGTATATTATTGGAGCTATATTATTTTTTTTCTTATTTTTCTTGAAGAATCCTTTAGAATGAAAAAATTTGTGTTCCTTCTCCACATCTTTATAATTTTTTTATAATTTTTTGAGATGTCAAAAGGAGGTTTTGGCATTGATTCATGGCACCCTTTCTTGGAAAGTCTCAATTCCTAGTCTATAAAAAGGGGTCCCCTCTTTTGGACATCCCATGATCAATTCTCTTGTAGATTTTTTATTTTCAGAACCTCTTCTCCTCCTCCTCTCTTCCTCCTCCATATCTCTAGTATGCTTACCAGAACCTTGATTGAATCCAAAATTTCAATCAACCTTTTTTAAAAGGGTCCTTGGCCAATTTCTATATGTGTATGATCCATTGGTTCCACATCTAGCCGATAATAGGTCTGGGTATAAGTTGACCAAATTTGATTAGATTTCAATCTAATTGATTTAGGTCCAATCAAGCTCACCCGAGCTCAATAATTAGAATCATTTCTAATTGGCAATTGAATTAAACTCTTTAATTCAGTCAAAAATTTATAAGTCAAGATTGACATCTAGCAACGTATCATGACTATCCAAAAGATGTGAAATTTGATGAAAATACCAAATCTATCTTTTAGTGGTAAATTACTGTGCAATTCAATCCTTCGATCATCCTTGCACCCTGAATATATTCATGAGTATGGAATCATGTCAAACTCAAACACATATTCATGTCGATTCTCAATTAATCAATAATGACTCCAATGAAGAAGCTTAGAAACTCTTTCTAATCTCCTTCCTACTTTTGGCCAAAAAACTTTTCTCGAGTCATCTAGGATTGAGAATACACAGGATGCGATCTCCACTTATTAGGAGTGATTGATTCCATGTTGACCTACTCATAACCTCCATACACACTCCACTATATCCAAAGCACCTCGTATATGTCTTAATGCCATGCCTGGGTATGAACCAAAATATGGATTCATGTACACAAGATTCCATGGTGGTCTCAGGTCTAAGGATCACTTGCACAACTCCCACTTAGAGAACCATCTTTGACAAACAAATAAGGCTTCCATAAGATGTTCTCTTTCATCGAGTCAATTCAGTGGACTCATTTCTCAAATGAGCACCCATATCCTTGTATTAGTGTCTCACACAAGTGGCTAGTGAGATCTGCCACCCTCTCCATTGAGCATACATAGGATGTACCAGTCTATCCAGAACATTGATCCCTGACTCAATGCTCCTACGATCAGGAATATTTAATATTAAAATTCTAGGATTTTAGGTCTCACTAGCATGAGCAATTCATATCTCCTAAAATTATTATCCTAATCTTTAGGGTTCATCATAATCTTAGACATAATAAGATACAGCTAATATGATGAATCAATGTCTCAAATAATAATAAATATCATTTCTTGAGTTGAAAAATTGTAAAGAAAGTCCCATCGCAACACACTTGCGATTGGCTTATAGGGCACTTTTCTTTCAATTGTAAGCTAGGTCATATCAACAAGAATAGGATGAACAAATTAGTTCAAGAAGAAATTCTTGATAAAGACGATTTTGAATGTTACCTATCTGTAAGTCTTATTTGCTTAGAAAGGTGACCAAGTCATTTTTACTGGAAAAGGTGAACGAGCCAATGATGTGCTGGGTTTGACACATACTGATGTATGTGGACCCATGAGCACATGTACCAGAGAAGGGTATAGCTACTTCATTATATTCACAGATGATTTATCTAGGTATGGGTACATCTACTTGATGAAACACAAGTCCGAATCATTCAAAATGTTCAAATAGTTCCGTAATGAAATAGAAAAACAAACTGAAAAAAGTATTAAAACTCTTTGGTCTGATCGAGTAGGTGATACCTTTCTATTGAATTTCTGACATATTTACGAGAGAATAGAATTCTCTCTCAATGGATCCCTCCAGGGATACCACAGCATAATGACATCTTAGAAAGGAGGAATCGAACCTTGTTGGATATTGTTCGATCAATGATGGGATTTGCAGCTCTGTCGATCTTCTTTTGAAGATATGCATTTGAAATAATATGTCTTGTGCTCAATAATGTTTCGAGTAAGTCAGTTAGTAAAACACTATATGAGATATGGTCAGGACGTTGGCCGAATCTCTCTTACTTTAAGGTTTGGGGGTGTCCGACTTATGTTAAACGATTACAAACTGACAAGCTCAATCCTAGGTCGGATAAGTGTCTTACTTTTATCTAGGAAATGAGGGAATATTACTTTTATCTACCTGCTGAACAAAAGGTATTTGTCAGCAGTAAGGCACATTTTTTGGAAAAAAAAAATTTTTAGTGAAGGAATAAGTACCTCTAAAATTGAGCTTGATGAAATTTGACAGGTAGAAGAACCGACATCAATGATTGAATCTAAACCAGATTTGATGAGATCAAACCTGGAGCCCAATAAACAAACATCATTAAGGCGATCTAGTAGAGTACCACGTCAGCCAGATAGATACTTAGGTTTCTTGGTCCGAGACAGGGATTTTGTCGAACTCGATGAGAACGATAAGGATCTGATCACCTACATGGATGCGACGCAGAGGTCTGACTCTGATAAATGGTTTGAAGCCATGAGATCCAAAATGGAGTCCATGAAGATCAATGATGTATGAATATTAGTTGACCCACCTGAAGGGGTTAAACCCATTGGGTGTAAGTGGGTCTTCAAAAGGAAGAAGGGTGTAGATGGAAAGGTGGAGACCTATAAAACCCATTTGGTTGTCAAAGGTTATCATCAGCATTATGGTATTAACTATGACGAGATGTTTTCTCCTATGGCAATGTTCAAATCCATTCAGATCATACTTGCATTAGCAGCATACTTGGACTATGAAGTCTGGTAAATAGATGTGAAGATAGTTTTCCTAAATGGAGAGCTAAATGAAGAGGTGTATATGATACGACTTGAAGGGTTCATATTCACAGATGAGTCCAAAGTATGCAAGCTTCAGAGATCCATTTATGGATTGAAGTAAGCATCTCAGAGTTAGAACATACGTTTTGATAAAGTGATCAGGACGTATGGCTTCATTAGGAATGGAAAAAATCCTGCATATATAAGTGGACAAATGATTCAATAATTATATTTCTTGTGTTGTATGTGGATGACATTCTCTTAATCGATAATGATGTCCCTACATTATAGAAAATAAATGTTTGGCTATCGTCACAATTCTCCATAAAGGATCTGGGAGAAGCAGCCTACATCCTAGAGATGAAGATCTATAGGGATAGATCTAACAGGCTGCTCAAATTTTTTAATCCACGTACATAGATAGCATGCTGATATGGTTCAGCATAGAGAATTTCAAGATAGGCTATCTTTCAATAGGCCAAAAAATTTTTCTTTCGAAAAGAGTTTGTTCGACAACTCCTCAAGAGAGAGAGCGTATGAGTAGAGTTCTATATACTTCAGCAGTGGATTCTATTATATATGCCATGACATGTACGAGACCGACGTGGCATACTCATTAGGAGTAGTGAATAGATACCAGTCTGATCTAGGAGAAAACCACTGGAAGGTCGTAAAGACCATTCTTAAGTATTTGAGAAATACTAAGGACTTGTAGCTTGTGTATGATGAAACTGACTTGAAACTTGTAGGGTTCACCGACTCCAACTTTCAGTCGACCATGACTATAGTAAGAGTGTGTCAGGTTATATTTTTATCCTAAATAGTAAAGCAATCTGCTGAAAAAGTTTCAAGCAGCACACTGTTGCAGACTCTGTTCGCGAAGCAGAGTATATCGCGACATCTGATGTTGCGAAGGAAGCTGTATGGTTATGGAAGTTCATCGATGAGCTTGGAGTGGCACCCTCTATTGCTGGTCTTGTCTTGTAGTACTGTGACAATACTGAAGCCATTGCTCAAGCTAAGAAGCCGAGATCCCATCAGTGCACCAAACATATTTTGCGCTGTTATCACTTTATTCGAGAGATCATGGATCGAGGTGACGTCGATCTTTAGAAGATCGACGGGAGGGAGAACCTGACCGTCCCATTTACTAAAGCTCTCAGAATCAAGAAGTTCGATGACCACAAATCGAAGATGGATATACGATACTGTACCAATTGACTTTAGTCCAAGTGGAAGTTGTTGGAAAATGTGTCCCAAAGCCAATCATTAGATAATTGTGCTCATCTTGTAAATTGTATATGAATTTTTATTAATAAAAATTATTTGGCATTTTTATTATAAATTGACCATTTTTGTACTCTTATGTTGTAATGAAGTCTTTTGGACTATTATTAATCGATAAAGGAGGATTTATCGTTAAGTCCTTAAAAATATTCGTGACCAAACGATACGCTATTACTAAGATGATAGCGATGTCAAGTGTAGGTCATGGTGTGCCATATGAGTTGGTTATTTTCTTAACCAAGAAGTATGAAGATACTGTTATAGCATGTAGATAGAATGTAAGAGTACATTCGCAATGAACGTGACCATGTACTGGGCATTCTGCTGTCAAGAGTAGCTTGTGAAGGGTATAGGTATAAGTATCCCTCCAACTTGAGACCACCACGGTGACTTGTAAGTAACTCACTATACAATAGTACCTGACCATCTGAGTTTCTAACTTAGTGATGGAAGGATACTGAGTGCAGTCAAGTACTTATCAAGTCGGTGTGTGAGTCAAGATGAAATTGACCCTTCTGAATTGGTAAGAGATATGCATCAGTGTATTTCAATTTAGCAAAATCTTGACAAGGATAATCTATGAGATAGATTTGAAAGGTTGAAATATAATATGGTTGATTTAATTAGGGTTGATAGTTAAACCCTACGTCACCTTGAGCATTTGGATCAAAGGGATGAATTATACGATAACTATACGCCAGTTAGTTCTAGAAGGTTACTTTGCAACACTTCAACCTATCCGATCGTCGGGTCATTATTGCTAGATGATTACATCGATTGGTATAGAAAGTTATTCCTATACTACTGGCTCAGGTTTGAATCTATGAGATCACACGCATTAGATGATTTGGTCAGATCTGATGGCTGAAGAGTCCAATTGGATTGTGACTTTGGTGAAGACTCCTACTTGGACTAGGACTCTGTGGGAGAGACCCACTGGGACTGGAACTCTATCATTTATGAAGAATTAATTAGTAATTAAATTATTAATTGACTTAATTTGATTGAATAAAAAGTTTTGAAATAAGTCTAATTGAATTAGATTCAGTTCGACTCAGATTGGGATTGATATGATTAAACCCGATTACAAAAAAAAAATTGATCCTGATTTGATCAGAATTTGGACTCAACTAATTCCTAATTGGGTTAGGAATTTGATGAGATATTTAGATTTCTAATTAGATTAAGTTCATTTCTGTTAGTGGTTTTAATCCAAATTTGATTTGGATTAGAATTGAATTAGAAATTAAGAGTCCAAGTTAGACTAGGACTCTATCTTTATCTTTCGTGCCACATCCGGATCCATGCCAATTTCTCCATGTCTAATTGGATTTAGGTTGTGATTTTTAGCATCATGAGGGAGGATCCAATAAGGGTGGTCGACTATAGCTGATGAGTCATAATATTATCTCTTGCCTAATTCAAATGCGATCCGAATTAGAGATAAGATGCAGACTAACAAAGGAATTTTTCATATATGATACATTGTTGGAGTTATATTTTTTTTCTTATCTTTTTTAAAGAATTCTTTGGCATGTGAGACTTCAAATTCTTTCTCTACATTTTAGTGATTTTTTTGGAATTTTTTAGGATGCCAAAAGAAGGTTTTGGCATTGATTCAAGGCACCCTTTCTTGGAAAGTCCCAATTCCTAGTTTATAAAAAGAAGACCCCTCTCTTGGACATCCCATGATCAATTCTCTTATGAATTTTTTATTTCTAGAGCCTCTTCTCCTCCTCTCTTCCTCCTCTAGATATCTTATCACTTTAGAGTGTCTAAAGTACTTATAGAACAAGAAAGAGATCAACTGTCAAAGTTGTTCGCAGACTAGCATCTCCGAGCCCTTGATCTGTGCCAGTCTTCACATGGATTTTTCTATAGAGGCCAGACAACTTTGTGTGGCTGTGAGTGACCTGAAGAATACCCTCTCTAATCATTGGACTAGAGGAGATCAAGATCAAAATTTATTTGGTAATGATCTCTAACTTGTTTTGATTCCTATGATAGATCTAATAGTTAGATCTAAAATTTCAGCATCGATGAGATCGATGTGATTTTTATTTTCAGATCTAAAATATATATTTTTTATATCAAAAATTTTGATGTGATAGTTTAAGATTAGATCTTATACATATTATTAGAATTAAATTATTTAATCTATTATTTTTACTATACAAAATTTTAAAATTGCATGTACTGCACTATCGTAAATTTTCTTCAGAAATCACTTGCATTCTCCAACAGTGGTATCAGAGCCTGGGTTCATTATGACATGATTTATGTGCATATTAAATCTAAATTTTAATTTTATTTAGATCTGATATATGATATTTTGATCTCAATTTAATTAATGGTTGATCACACAAACTGACATAAGGTTGTCCTGCTATAGGATTTACCCCTTATAGTGAAAAGATTATCCTAGTTTGTGCTGCTCATTGATAAAATCTGATTTTATGTTATGCAATGATGTTTATGATCTGATTAAATATGATCTAAGATTATAATCAAATTTGATATAATTTAGATTAGATCAAGTATATATGATATGTGATTAGATTTGATCTGATTAGCAAGTACTTGGATTGGGTTGATCACCAGACCATCCAGTCATAGGAGCAAGAAGGGTTTAAAGGCCCTCTCTTTCTATTCGATGGGATGCTCTTATGATGTGCAGGGGTGCCATGTGATTAGATCTCATAAAGAAGAATGTGAAAGAAAGAACTTATTTTTCTGCAAAATCTAGATCTTGAAATCTTAGGTTTGTTGTATGTGATACAAAGTTGTATGAAAAATAAGATATCTAATCTATATGATTAAAATTATTTTAATCATGACAAAATAAAATCTCAAATCCTAAAAATTTTAGATATGATCTAAAAGTGTTATGATTGATTTTATTTTAGTGTTATGCAAAATCTTTAGTTCTGAAACTCCTTGAATTGTGCTCACAAAATTACTGAGCCGACCTTGTTTTGAACTGAATTGACCCAGTCTTCTTGTATAGCTGGCTCAATATTGATTGAGTCGACCCAATTTTAGAATAAAAAATTTTTACATAAAATTTATTGTAAATTATTTATAAAATAAAAGTTTGAAATTATTTCAAACCTAAACCTAAACCCATGTTGATACTGAAACTTAATGAAGAATTAAGTATAAAAATGATTAGATCTAAAATTATGAATTAAAGATCTAATATTATTTGCATTAAATATGGAGACATGGGTTGGCTCAAATCAGATCCTCTTAATTGGGTTAGATCTAAAGTTAAAATCAAAGAGTTAATGGACTAACTAGAAAAATTGATTAAATCTAACTAAATATTAAATTAGATTAAATCAGAGTTTCTCTAGAACCAATACAATAGTTGTAGATGGTCAAGTCCATATCTTTGATTAAACCAAATGGACCTTAATCAGTGGTTGAACCCGAATCATTAGGTTGGTCAAATCAAAACTAATTAATCAATTGATGTTTAAGGTAAGTTTGGCATTTCGACTGGTGATTTTTAATTGGGAGTGGCTTATCTGACTATTTCGATGGTGTCTAAGGTAAGCTTAGCAAATCCTCCCATCAATCTCACTTACCTGACTAATTTGGTGGATTATGTCTTGATTAGATTGCTAAGTGATTCGAGCTAATCCATGTAATTAAGGTTGATCAGTGTGATTAATCTAAATGCCAGTTCAACCAGCATGACCTTAATCGAATTCAATGACTTGGTGAAGTTAGTGGGAGGATTGCGGTTTACTGGTTGATTTCTTCTCATTTCTTTTCTAAGTTGATTAAATTCTCTAAATTATTAGATTCCTAAAATGAGCTAGTTATGGGGATAACTAGATCATACCCTCTCATTAAGTTGAGTGATAATGGATCCATTAGTATGATGATCATTGGAGGCCTAAAGGCCTGGTGTTCATCTGCTGTTGGAATTATCATTCAATAATATGATGACTTAATCGAGTCTCTCTATCAAGTTATTAGGTTAGTCGACCAAAGTTAGTCTGATTATTTGATAGTTGGATTCGTAAGTATGATCATATTAATGGTTGGATCTAACCAGGGCTTGTAAAGAAGATCAAAGTCAACTGAAAAGTTACCTGGGGCTAAATCAATTACTAAAAATTATTTGATGAAACAATTGGTTAAGAACCTACCCATAGATGTACATGGGTGAGCTAGCCAAATTAGGCTTATGTGCAATCTATGTGGATTCTAGTACCCGCTAAGGAATTAGGGTAATTCTTTGGATTTAAGGTAGAGGCTACCAATTCGAATAAAATAGTAGGAGAACCTTTAGACTAAAGTCCAAGCTTTTAAGCTTAATTAATCCATAAACATAGAGATCTTGTGTTTTCCTTTCAGTTATGGCTAGATGTCTGTTGCTTCATTCGCTGTTTGACAGTGATTTATTTATAGGATCCAACTTTGATATATGGTATTGGAAGTTGTAAATAGTTCTAGAACATAAATGGATCCTAAATATAATTATGGATCCAGCACCTAAAATTTTTACATCCAAAACACATAATGTGATCAAAAGCACTTATCAAAAGTGGCCATATGATCGTATCACCATGTGGTGTTTTTGAGAGCACAAAGAATATGAATTTAGTTGTAAATTTGTTGATGCTTAGTGGGAGAAAATTATTCAAATGTTGAAGGAGTTCTTTCGCACTTCTGAAGATGTATCTTCAGTGAGGCAATAATTCTTGAAGAAAAAAAAAAGAAAAGAAAAGAAAGGTGCAAAAGAGTCATGCTTGGGCTAATGAGTCCGAATTGATAAAAGAGTCTAAGATTAATCTAGTCTGATAGAGTCCCTTGATTTGAACAGGTAAAGGAAGAGAAATCAGTAAAGGATTGCTGAACAAAGTACTTATATGATAATATTTTGTGATTTCTCTATCTGTGACACTATTACTTGGATATTGGATATCGAAAGTCCATACAAACTATTGCAATGACTTCAGGTTAGTAGAAAGTTTGAAAACAGCAAGAGGTTCCTGAATATTGGAGTTAGAAGTTATGTTCCAATCCTGATTTTAAGAATCATCGAGCCTATTTTCAATTCTAACAATATCAGTTTAGTGATTGTCACTACTATATAATGATTTTGTGATATCATTATGAATGATATCAAAATTATATGAAAAATTAAGAAATGATATTTATAAATAGTCACAGCCTATTAGTGTATTGTACATAATTAAACAAACTCCCTAAAGTAGATAATATCATGAAACCTATCTTTGACAGCTTAGGCTCAGTCATATAAATAAAAATAGGATTAATAGAAAATAATTCTCGAGGTCAATGATTGTGAATTATTGTCAACCTGTTAATCCTATCTTCTTCGTAAGATGACCAAGTCACCTTTTGTTGGAAAAGGTGAACAAGCCAATGATGTTCTGAATCTGATATATATTAATGTATTGGATCTATGAACATATTTGCCATAAATTTGAATTATTTAAAATATTTAAATAATTTATAATAAGATAAAAAAATAAACTGAAAAGAGGATTGAAATCCTTCGATTAGACCAAAGAGGAGAATACCCTTTTGGTGAGTTTTTGACATATCTAGAAGAGAATAATGATTATCTCTTATTGAAATCGATTTTGTTAGACATAGTTCAATCCATGATGGGGTTTACAAGTCTGTCAGTCTCCTTTTAGGGTTATACTTTTAAGACTATTTGTCATGTGTTGAACTGGATTCCGAACAAATCAATCGCAAAGACTCTATATGAGATATGGACTAAGCGTAAGTCGATACTTTCTTACCTTAGGGTTTGAAAGTATTTAGTTTATATCAAGTATTTATAGATCGATTAGCTTGGATCATGGTCCTATATGTATTATTTTGTAGGGTACCCCAAAGAATCTAGGGGATATAACTTCTACCTTGCAAAAGAATAAAAGTTGTTCGGCATTCCTTTCAGAAAAATAGTACCTTAGTGAAGATACTAATGCCTTTAATGTAGAGCTTATAAAGTTGGACAAGTAGAAAAATCGATGCAATCTAGAGAACCCATACAATCGGATTTGATTAGATAAATCTGGAATCCATTGTAGAGGCACCATCAAGAAGATCCGATAGAGTACCGTCTCCATCGGATAAATACTTTGGTATCTAGATCCGAGATGTGATCTTGTTGAACTCGATAAGAACAACAAGGATCTAATCACCTACATGGATGCCATGTAGAGGTTTGACTCTTACTAATGGCTTGGAGCCATAGGTTCGAAATGGAGTCCATGAAGGTCAACGGGGTAAGGGCACTTGTTGATCTATTCGAAGGGGTAAAACTTATAGAGTGTAAGTAGATCTCCAATAGAATCAGAGTAGCACAGATGAGAAGATGGAGATCTACAAAGCTCATCTAGTTGCCTAAGGATATTATCAACATTATGGTGTTGACCATAATGATACAATTTTCTCATGTGGCAATGCTAAATATTTTAGAGTTGAAACGTGTATTTTGATAAGTGATCAAAATGCATGGCTTCATTAAGAATGAAGAAGAATCCTGTGAATACAAATGGGTTAATAGTGCTATGAGTGTATTTTTTATTTTGTATATGAATGAAATTCTCTTAATCGAGAATGATATTCTTTATATTACAGAGAATAAAGGTTTTACTGTTATTATTATTCTCCATAAAGGACTTTCAAAAAAGTATTTTTCATCCTAGAGATGAAGATCTATAGAGATAGATCTACGAGGCTGCTTGAATTTTCTCAGTCCAACATACATAGGGTGTTTATGAGTAAAATTTGTTCTATCATGTACACTATGTATGAGATTGGATATGGTATACTCACTAGGACAGTGAGTGGAAACTTGCAAAATCCAGATGAGAATCACTGAAAAGTCATCCTTAAGTATTTGAGAAATACTAAAGATCGATGACTCAATTATAGAAAATTTGATTTAAAACTTGTGGAGTATGACTCCAGTTTTCAGGTGAACATACAAATAGCAAGAATGTATTGGAATATATCCTTACCTTAAATAAAAGTTATTTGATATTTTCATCATAAGATTACATCTTCTAAAGAACTCTTATGTTGTGATGAAATCCTTAGGACTACTTTGATCGATAAAAGAGGATTTATCGCATAGTCCTTAAACTGGTTCGCGACCAAACGATACGCTATTACTAGGATGATAGCGATATCAAGTGTAGGTCGTTGTATGCCATATGCGTTGGTTGTCTTTGTAACCAAATGGTATGGTGATACTGGTATGACATGCAGGTGAGATATAAGGATACATCACTGAATGTGACCAACTATAGAGCACTCTACTGTCAAAAATAGCTCGCAAAGCGTATGGGTATAAGTGTCTCTCCGATTTGAGATCACCACGGTGACTTGCAAGCAACTCACTATAGTTTGATGTCGGACTAACTGAGTTTTTAATTCAGTGACGAAAAGTTTTTGGGTGCAGTCAAGTACTTATCAAGTCGGTGCATGAGTGAAGATAGGATTGACCCCTCTGAATGTTGGAAAATATATCCCAAAACCAATCGTTAGACAATTGTGCTCATCTTGTAAACTATATATAAATTTTTATTAATAAAAATTATTTAGTATTTTTATTACAAATTGACCATCTTTGAACTCCTGTGTTGTAATGAAATTCTTAGGACTATATATATTAATCAATAAAGGAGGATTTGTCGTTAAGTCCTTAAAATTATTCACGACCAAATGATATGCTATTACTAGGATGATAGCGATATCAAGTGTAGGTCGTTGTGTACCACATGAGTTAGTTGTCCTCTTAACCAAGGAGTGTAGAAATACTGTTATGACATACAGATAGTGTTGGAAATAGTGTCCTAAAGTCAATCGTCAATCTATTGACGATTGTGCTCTTTCCTGTATTAGTATATAAATTATAAATAAATAAAAGTTATTTTGATATTTTTCATCACAAATTATTTCATCTTCTAATGAACTCCTGTGTTGTGGTGAAGTCCTTAAGACTATTTAGACTCGACAAAGGAGGATTTATCATTGAGTCCTTAAACCTGTTCACGATCAAATGATACGTTGTTACCAAGGACAACAATGTTTATCAAGCATAGGTCGTTGTGTGCCATATGAGTTGGTTGTCCTCTTAACCAAGGAGTGTGGAGACACTGGTATGGCATACAGGTGAGATGTAAGGGTATATCTGCACTGAACGTGACCGACTCTGGAGCTTTTTCTACTGTCAAGATTTGCTTCGATGGGATATGGGTATAACTGTCTCTCCGACCTGAGACCACCACAGTGACTTGCAAGCAACTCACTACACCTAGGCACTGGACTATCCAAATTTCTAATTCAGTGATGGAAGATTGCTGGGTGTAGTCAAGTACTTGACTTGTCGGTGCATATGTCAAGATGGGATTGACCACTCCAGTTCAGGAGCTATGTACAGTCGTATTTCAATTTAGCAAAACCTTGGCCGAGGTAGTCCTAGTGAGGAGTCACAAGACTATTTGAGTTGAGCATGATTTGGATGATCTAATCAGGGTTGACAGTTTAACCCTGAGTCGTCCTAAACACAGAGGTCAAAAGAGATGAATTATATAGTAACCATATTCACGTAGGTTCTGAGTGTTGCGATTGCGACTATTCGACCTATCTGGATGTTGGGTACCATTGCTAGATGGTCACTTCGCTTAGTACATGAATTGATTCCTATGCTATCGGCTTAGGTTCGAACCTGCAGGGTCACACACATTAGAGGTTCTTATCTGATCTGATGGCTGATGAAGAGTCCTAATGCTTGTAGACTGTGAGTTCTATGTGTCTGGGACTCTGTGATCGAGAATCAAGATTCTCTGATCATGAGTACCACACATTTTGGATACCGAGGTCAAGAGTCCCACTGGTTTGGGACTTTTTGATCAGTGTTTCATATCGATGGACTTTGATGTCCGATTGCTCATCGAATTTGGACTCAGTATTTATGAGAGATTTAATTAGTGATTTGATCACTAATTAACTCAATTTGATTGAGTAATTATTTTTGGATCAAGTCCAATTGAATTGGATTCAGTTGGGTTTGACCCAATTAGGTTAAGAGTTGACCTAATCACCGAAGTGGTTTGATCACTGATTTGATCAGAGGTTGGGCTTAGTCAATTCTTAATTTGATTAGGATTTTATTGAGCTTAATTAAGTCTAATTGTGTTGGGTTTAATTTAGTCTAATTGTGTCTAACTTATTTGAATAAGGTTGGTTCAATTGGATTTCAAACCACCTTGACTTTTCTCCCTGCGCCACCTCACTTCATCTGCACCCATTTGAATTCACGAGAAACGAGTTCTCACGAATTTTCTCCCACACAAAAGCCATCCCACACCCTCTCTTTGTGCACCATTTTGAATGGATAAGGATGAGATTGGTTGGCCATTCAAATTCAAAAGATGTTTGAATTCGAATGGATAACAAATCTCTACGCCCACCTTTTATCTTGTGCGCCACTTCTTCCACATGAGAAATGGTTTCTCGTGAAAATTATCCATGCACAAGAGAGCCCACGCCCCTCTCTTCTCACTCGTAGAGTGGATAGGAATGAGTTGATTGGCATCTGAATTCAAATTCGATTTGAATTCAAATGAGCAACCACTTATCTTTATCCTCTCACGCGGTAAAAATGCTGCAAAGATGCAGTCTTGCATCGTTTTAAAAAGGGAGATAAGATAGGTGTATGCAAATAACATCTGAGAAAGAAGGGTGGCGTGAAAGAGCTTTCCTGCATGAGAAAAGAAAAGAAAAGGAGAGAAAAGAAAGAAACAAAGTGGGCGCAAGTTTTTTCGGAGTGTACCCTAGGATTTTGGCTTAGGGTTCGGGAAGTAAGAACGTGAGCTACGAGTATCGTGAGCCCATAAAATTTAGGGAGAGCTTCATCAACCTCTCAAGTACATCTGCTGACGATCCGGAGCATCTGAGGAATCGGTAGATCAAGATCGAAGGAGTTCAATCAACATCGACCATCGAAAAGGTTCTACGACGAAAGATAGGGCGTGCGCAAATAACATCTGAGAAAGAAGGGTGGCATGAGAGAGCTTTTCTGCATGAGAAAAGAAAAGAAAAGGAGAGAAAAGAAAGAAACAAAGTGGGCGCAAGTTTCTTTGGAGTGTACCCTAGGGTTTTGGCTTAGGGTTCAGGAAGTGAGAACGTGAGCTACGAGTGTCGTGAGCTCACCAAGCGTAAGGGAGAGCATCATCAACCTCTCAAGTGCATCTGCTAATGATCAGGAGCATCCAAGGAGTTGACAGATCAAGATCGAAGGAGTTCAATCAATATCAGCCATCAAAAGGGTTCAGCCACGAACTAGCACTCGTGAGGAGCCGATCAGATCGGAAGCTTCGTGTGGACGATCCCAGAGGCCAGACACACTGTGTAACTGTGTTGCGATGATCAGACCCTCCCGACGGTGATCAGATTGTGACGATCGACTACCCACACAAAGGTAATGTGTTCTAAACACATAACAGTAAAATGTTTACCGTAGAAGTTTGAATTTCAAATTTAAATGCATGCTATGTATATATATATCATATTTAGATCTTTGTGTAGGGTTGATACATATTAATTAATTAGATTAATTAATAATTTCCACTGTAAAATAGTAATTTTAAAAAGTTTTAAAATTATCGTTTTATCCTTGCATCACTTCAAATGGTATCAGAGCAGATTCTAAAATATGATATATATTTGCATACGTAGATTAAGTTATAATCTAACAGTTTAAATTTAAATTTAAAATTTAAAATTTAAAATTTGAATTTTGAAATTTATTCAAAATTCAAATTCAAATTTTGAATTCAAAATTTGAAATTTGAATTTTAAATTTGAAATTTAAAATTCAAAATTCAAAAATTTAAAATTCAAAATTTAAAATTTAAAATTTGAAATTTGGTTGAAATTTAAAATTTAAAATTTGAAATTCAAAAATTTAAAATTTGAAATTTGAAATTCAAAAATTTAAAATTTGAAATTTGTTTGAAATTTGAAATTCAAAATTTGAAATTTAAATTTTGAAATTGATATATTTAGATATACTTGATCCAAGTAGCAAGTAGTCTAATTGGGTTGGTTGCCATGGTCATCCGGTCATAGGAGAAAAGTAGGATTTAAAGGCCCTCTCCTCCCATTCGATGGGGTTCTCTAATGGCAGTAGGGGTACCACTGTAATTATATCCCATGCAGATGAAGCAGCGAAAGGACTTAATTATAAAGGTTCAATTATAAAATTTATCATGAATGTGTTAGATTAGATCTAAAGGAATATTCATGATTTATTTTGATTGAGTTATTTTCTGTTATTAGCAATAGGATTGTTGTTTATGAAATGTGCTGATCTGTTTGTGAAATGAGTCAACACATTTGGTGAACAAAAAATAAAAACCTTTCAAATTTAAAATTTTTTTTTGAAATACCAAACCCTGACCCATCAACCCAAATACTTAATTAAAAGAATTAAGTGTTGTCTAGTTGGTCTAGAATTGTGAATTAAGACCTAAGACAATTGCATAAACTTGTGGGTCAATGGGTTAGATGGATTAGGTCCATAATTGGGTTAAACCTAAGGTTAGCTTAAAGAAATGGACTAAATTAGAGTAATTGGTCAAATCTAATCAAAAGTTGAATTAGATTAGGTCAAGGATACTCTAGACTCAACTCCAATAGTTGTAGTTGAATGGGTCCATGTCTTTATCTAGATCAAGATGGACTTAATTTATGGCTATGCGGTGGAACCCTATTTACTAAGTTGATCAAATTAAAACTAATGAACCGGTTGGTGTCTAAGGTAAGTTCGGTAGTTTGACCAATGGTTCTTAAGTGGGAGCTACTCGCATTGATTCGATCTCTGACGAGTTAATGGCATATCCCCACCACTGATCTCACTTACCTGGCCAACCTGGTGAGTTAGGTTTTGATTAGATCACTTGGTGATTAGGGCTCACCTATGTCATTAGGTAAATCAGTGTGACTGATTTAGGTGCTCCTAATGTCAGCTTTAATTAAATTTTTTTTAATCTGACTTGATGAAGTCAGTGGGAGGATTGAAATTGGCTGGTTAATTTTTTCTCTTCTATCTTTCATAAAAAATCTTCAAAAATTATTAGGTCCCTAAAATGATTAAGTTATAGTGATAACTAAGTCATAGCCTCCCATTAAGTGAGTGATAATGAGTCTATTAGTTTAATAATCACTGGAGGCCCAATGGCCTGGTGCTTATTGACTAATGGAATTATCATTCATAGTATGATAATTTGGTTGAGTCTTTCTGATGGTGGTCAGGTTGGCCGGCCAAAATCGGGCCTGATCATTTATTGGTTCGATTCACCAAATCAAGTCATGTTAATGGTTGGACCTAACCAGATCTTTTCAGTGGAGGCCAAAGCCTACTGATTTGGTTCTGGGGCAAAATTAATTACTAGAAGTTGTTTAGAGAAACAACTGGTTATGAACCTACCCATAGATGCACATGGGTTGACCAACTAAAGTTGGGCTCGTGTGTAGTCTGTGTGGATTCTAGTACCCACTAAAGAATTAAAGTAATTCCTCGAATTGGAGGTTGAGGCTACCAGTTTGTAAAAATACTGGGAGAAACTTTAGACTAAAGTCCAAGTCTTTAGTATTAATAATTTATATACTAATAAAGGTCTGGTTTTTCTTTATGCAGCCATGGCTACTACCCTACCTCCGGTCATTATTAGATAATGACAAGCTCATGGGACCTAATTTCAATAGCTAGTATCGAAAATTAAAAATCATCCTTGAGCATGAGAGGATCCTTTATGTAATAACAGATCCAACACCTGAGGAGCCAGCCCCGAACGCTAGAGAAGTGGTCCAAGATACTTACCAGAAGTAGCTCAACGACCGCACCACCGTTCGGTGCCTAATGCTGGCGGCAATGAATGATGAGTTCAGCCGCAGGTTCGAGAACGCCCAGCTGCAGGAGATGCTTCAAATGTTGAACGACTCCTTTGGCACGTCTGATGATGTTGAAAACACAAAACTAGTTGTGCCATTTTTAATTTTCGAATGAGGGATGGGGCCTCAGTCACTGATCATGTACTGTACATGATCGAAATGATTGAGCGCCTAAGTAAACTGGGCTTTCCCTTGCACGAGCAGCTCGATAAGGATGCGATCCTTAATTCTTTTCCCAAGTCCTTCCTCCCCTTCCTTACTCATTTTCGGATGATAAAACCTACAGTGAACTACCACAGCTTGTTGGGGTTGCTGCAGAACTTTGAAAAAGATCACCAGCTTCATAAGGAGTCGGTGAATGTTGTGGGAGGGTCTTCTTCTGGACGTCGACTCTTTAAGAAAGGGAAGAAGAACAAGAAGAAGAAGAATAAGAAGGTGCAGCTGCATGCTGGGACGTCTGCACAGGGTCAAACCAAGAAGCGCAAGCCCGACCAGAGCTAGGTGGAGTGCTTTTTTTGCAAGAAGCAGGGGCATTGGAAGAGGAACTGTCCTCTATACATTACCTCCCTGGACCCGAACAGGCTGAAGAAGAAGCAAGGTAATTATCTGATAACACCTTGTAACTTTTTCATTTGTGATACTATTGCTTGGTATTGGATACCGGAAGCCCTTATCATATCTGTAATTTGATGCAGGGTCTGCAGGCCAGTAGGAGATTTGATGAAGGCGAGAGGTTCCTGAACGTTGGAGATGGAAGCAAAGTTCCAATTCTAGCTTTAGGAATCATGAACCTTATAATCAACTCTCGTAATGTAATTCTGAGTGAATGTCACTATTGTCCAAGTTTTTTATTAAATATTATTCTTGTAGGCCTTTTGGCCATGAATAGTTATGAATTTTTAATAAAAAAAAATTTTGCAATATCATTTTGAATGGTGTTACAATGTTTGTTGGACAATTAAATAATAGAATTTACTTACTATCACAGCCTGTTAATATGATTCAAACCTCTAGTAAACGCCCTAGAATGGATAATATGTTAGAAGTCTACCTTTGACATTGTAGGCTAGGTCATATCAATAAGAACAGGATAAACAAGTTGGCTCAAGAAGGAATTCTTGAAGTTGGTGATTGTGAATCATTTCCAACCTGAGTCCTGTCTTCTTGGGAAGATGACCAAGTCACCTTTTACTGAAAAAGGTGAGCGAGTCAGTGAACTCTTGGGTCTGGTACATTCTAATGTATGTGGACCCATGAGCTCAAGTGCAAGAGGTGGATATTTCTACTTCATAATCTTCACAGACGACCTATCGAGGTATGGGTATATCTACTTAATGAAGCATAAGTCGGAGTCATTTGAAATGTTCAAACTATTTCGAAATGAGGTAGAAAAACAAACTGGGAAGTGTATTAAAACTCTTCGATCTGATCGAGGAGGTGAATACCTTTACAATGAGTTTCTGACATATCTTGGGAGAATGAGATTCTCTCTCAGTAGACTCCTCCTGGAACACCACAGCATAATGTTGTATCTGAAAGGAGGAATCGGACCTTGTTGGACATGGTTTGATCCATGATGGGGTTTGCTTGTCTGCCGATCTCCCTCTGGGGATATGCACTCGAATCGGCTTGTTACCTTCTAAATAGGGTTCCGAGTAAGTCTGTAACAAAAATACCATATAAGATATGGATAGGACGTAAGCCAGTACTCTCGCACCTTAGGGTTTGTGGGTGTCTGACTTATGTTAAATGTTTAATTACGGACAAGCTTGGACCTAGGTCTGACAAGTGTTATTTCATAAGGTACCTAAAAGAGACCAAAGGGTATTATTTCTACCTAGCTGATGAGCAAAAGGTGTTTGTCAGCCTTAAGGCAATCTTTTTGGAAAAAGAGTTCCTTGGTGAAGGGACTGTTGCCTCTAAGGTCAAACTTGAGGAAGTTCGGTAGGTGGAAAAACCAACACAAGTAGCTGAACCTGAACCGGATTTGGTTAGATCAAATCCAGAGCCCATTGTTCTTGCACCCTTAAGGCGATTTGGTAGAGTACCACGTCAACCGGACAGATACTATGGTTTCTTGGTCTGGGATGACGATCCTGTTGAACTTGATGAAAACGATGAGGATCCGATCACCTATATGGATGCAATGCAGAGACCTGACTCTGAGAAATGATTAGAGGCCATGAAATTTGAAATAGAGTCCATGAAGGTCAACAATGTGTGGACATTGGTTGACCCACTTGAAGGAGTAAAACCCATAGGGTGTAAGTGGGTCTTCAAGAGGAAGAGGGGCACAGACAGAAAGGTGGAAACCTATAAAGCCCGTCTGGTTGCCAAGGGATATCATCAACGTTATGGTATAGACTATGACGAGACGTTTTCTCCTGCGGCAATGCTCGAATCCATTCGGATTATGCTTGCGATAGCTGCCCATCTGGACTATGAAATTTGGCAGATGGATGTGAAAACAGCTTTCCTAAATGGAGAGCTGGACGAAAAGGTGTATATGATACAACCTGAAGGGTTCACATCCACAGATGAGTCTAAGGTGTGCAGGCTACAGAGGTCTATTTATGGACTTAAGCAGGCATCCTGGAGTTGGAACATACGTTTTGATAGGACAATCAAGATGTATGGCTTCGTTAAGAACGGAGAAGAGCCCTGCATTTATAAGTGGGCTAATGGTCCAGTAGTAGTATTTCTTGTATTGTATGTGGATGACATTCTCTTAATCGGGAATAATATCCCTGCATTATAGGGAATAAAGATTTGGCTGTCGTCACAGTTCTCTCCATGAGGATCTGGGAGAAGTTTCCTACATTCTAGGGATGAGGATCTATAAGGATAGATCTAAAAGGTTGCTTGGCTTATCCCAGTCCACGTACATTGATACTATGCTGAAGATGTTCAGCATGGAGAATTTCAAAAAAGGCTATCTACCGATAGGGCATGAAATTTCTCTCTCGAAGAGGGATTGTCCAACAATACCTCAAGAGAGAGAGCGTATGGATAGAATTCCATATACTTTGACAGTGAGATCTATCATGTACGCCACGATATGTACATGATCAGATGTGGTATACTCACTAGGGGTAGTGAGTAGATACCAATCTGATCCAAGGGAGAATCACTGGAAGGTTGTTAAAATCATCCTGAAGTATTTAAGAAATACGAAGGACCAGTGGCTTGTTTATGGTGAATCGGACATGAGACTTATGGGGTTTACCGACTTCAGTTTCCAGTCTGATCATGATGATAGCAAGAGTGTATCGGGATTTGTTTTTACCCTTAATGGTGGGGCTATCTGCTAGAAGAGTTCCAAGCAGCACATAGTGGCTGATTCAGTTTGCGAGACAGAGTATGTCACTGCATCAGATGCTGCCAAAGAAGCAGTGTGGCTGAGAAAATTCATCACCGAGCTCGGAGTAGCACTCTCCCTTGTTGGTCCAGTTCTGCTCTACTGTGACAGCTCTGGAGCCATTGCTCAGGCGAAGGAACCGAAGGTACACCAGCGGACGAAGTATATTCTGCACGGCTACCATCTCATCCGAGAAATCATGGATCGAGGTGATGTCGACCTTCAGAAGATCGACCGGAGATTGTTGGGAATAGTATCCCAAAGCCAATCATCAGTCTGTTGACGATTGTGCTCTTTCTTGTATTAGTATATGAATTATAAATAAATAAAAGTTATTTTGGTATTTTTCATCACAAATTATTTTATCTTCTAATGAACTCCTGTGTTGTGGTGAAGTCCTTAGGACTATTTAGACTAGACAAAGGAGGATTTGTCGTTTAGTCCTTAAACCTGTTCGTGATCAAATGATACATTGTTACCAAGGACAACAATGTTTATCAAGCATAGATCGTTGTGTGCCATATGGGTTGGTTGTCCTCTTAACCAAGGAGTGTGGAGACACTGGTATGGCATACAGGTGAGATGTAAGGGTACATCTGTACTGAACGTGACCGACTTCAGAGCTTTTTTGCTGTCAAGATTTACTCCGATGGGATATGGGTATAACTGTCTCTCCGACCTGAGACCACCACAGTGACTTGCAAGCAACTCACTACACTTAGGCACTGGACTACCTGAATTTCTAATTCAGTGACGGAAGGCTGCTGGGTGTAGTCAAGTACTTGACTTGTCGGTGCTATGTCAAGATGGGATTGACCACTCCAGTTTAGGAGCTATGTACAGTCGTGTTTCAATTTAGCAAAAGCTTGGCCAGGGTAGTTCTAGTGAGGAGTCACCGGACTGTTTGAGTTGAGCATGATTCGGATGATCTAATCAGGGTTGACAGTTTAATCCTGAGTCATCCTAAACACAGGGGTCAAAAGGGATGAATTATACAGTAACCATATTCATGTAGGTTCTGAGTATTGCGATTGTGACTATTTAACCTATCTAGACGTCGGATACCATTGCTAGATGTTACTTCGATTAGTACAGGAATTGATTCCTATGCTACTGGCTTAGGTTCGAACCTGCAGGGTCACACACATTAGAGATTTCTATAAGATCTAATGGCTGATGAAGAGTCCTAATGCTTGTGGACTATTAGTCCTACGTGTCTGAGACTCTGTGATCGAGAATCAGGATTCTTTGATCACGAGTACCACACAATTTGGGTACCGGGGTCAAGAGTCCCACTGGTTTGGGACTTTTTGATCAAGGTTTCATATCGGTGGACTCTGATGTCCGATTGTTCATTGGATTTGGACTCAGTATTTATAAGAGATTTAATTAGTGATTTGATCACTAATTAACTCAGTTTGATTAAGTAATTATTTTTGGGTCAAGTCTAATTGAATTGGATTCAGTTGGGTTTGATCCGATTAGGTTAAGAGTTGACCTAATCGCCGAAGTGGTTTGATCACTAATTTGATTAGGGGTTGGGCTTAATCAATTTTTGATTTGATTAGAATTTTATTGAGCCTAATTAAGCCTAATTGTGTTGGGTTTAATTTAGTCTAATTGTGTCTAACTTATTTGAATAAGGTTGGTTCAATTGGATTTCAAACCACCTTGACTTTTCTCCCTGCACCACCTCACTTCATCTGCGCCCATTTGAATTCACGAGAAATGAGTTCTCATGAATTTTCTCCCATGGAGAAGCCATCCCACGCCCTCTCTTTGTGCACCATTTTGAATGGATAAGGATGAGATTGGTTGGCCATTCAAATTCAAACATCTCTGGTTGGCCATTCAAATTCAAAAGATGTTAGAATTCGAAAGGATAACAAATCTCTGCGCCCACCTTTTATCTTGTGCACCACTTCTTCCACACGAGAAATGGTTTTTCGTGAAAATTATCCACGCACAAGAGAGCCCACGCCCCTCTCTTCTCACGCATAGAGTGGATAGGAATGAGTTGGTTGGCATTTGAATTCAAATTCGATTTGAATTCAAATGAGCAACTACTTATCCTTATCCTCTCACATGGTAAAAATGCTGCAAAGACGTGGTCATGCATCATTTTAAAAAGAAAGATAAGATAGGGAGTGCACAAATAATATCTGAGAAAGAAGGGTGGCATGAGAGAGCTTTCCTACATGAGAAAAGAAAAGAAAAGGAGAGAAAAGAAAAGTAAAGGAGAGAAAAGAAAGAAACAAAGTAGGCGCAAGTTTCTTCGGAGTGTATGGTTTTGGCTTAGGGTTCAGGAAGTGAGAACGTGAGCTACGAGTGTCGTGAGCCCACCAAACTTAAGAGAGAGCATCATCAACCTCTCAAGTACATCTGCTGACGATCCGGAGCATCTGAGGAGTCGGCATATCAAGATCGAAGGAGTTCGATCAACATCGACCATCAAAAAGGTTCAGCCACAAACTAGCATTCGTGAGGAGCCGATCAAATCGAGAGCTTCGTGTGGATGATCCGCAGAGGCCAGACACACTGTGTGGCTGTATTGTGACGATCAAACCCTCCCGACGGTGATCAGATTGCGGCGATCGACTACCTATACAAAGGTAATGTGTTCTGAACACATAACAGTAAAATGTTTACTGTAGAAGTTTGAATTTCAAATTTAAATGCATGCTATGCATATATCATATTTAGATCCTTGTATAGGGTTTATACATGTTAATTAATTACATTAATTAATAATTTTCACTGTAAAATAGTAATTTTGAAAAAGTTTTAAAATTATCATTTTACCCCACACTGTTTTTCCCACAGATAGAATGTAGGAGTACATTCGCATCGAACATGACTATGTGCGAGTACTCTGCTGTCAATAGTAGTTTGTGAAGGGTATGGGTATAAGTGTCCCTCCGACGTAAGACCATCATGATGACTTGTAAGCAACTCACTGTACTTTAATATCAGTCTATCTGAGTTTCTAACTTAATGACGGAAGGATACTAAGTACAGTCAAGTACTTATCAAGTCGGTGTGTGAGTCAAGATGGAATTGACCCCTTTAAATTGGTAGGAGATATGCATCAGTGTATTTCAATTTAGCAAAATCTTGACTAGAATAATCCATAAGATGGATTTGAAAGGTTAAAATATAATGTGGTCGACAGGTTAAAACCCTAAGTCACCTTGAGCATTTGGGTCAAAGGGATGAATTATAAGTAACTATACGCCAGTAGGTTCTAGAAGGTTGCTTTGCAATACTTCGACCCATCCAGTCGTCGGATCATCATTGCTAGATAGTTACATCGATTGGTATAGAAAGTTATTTCTATGCTACCAGCTTAAGTTTGAACCTATGGGGTCATATGCATTAGAAGATTTGATCAGATCTGATTACTGAAGAATTGGATTGTGACTTTGGTAAAGACTCCTACATGGACTAGGACTCTGTGGGAGAGTCCCACTAGAACTGAGACTCAACCATTTATTGAGAATTAATAAGTAATTAGATTACTCATTAATTCAATTTGATTGAGTAAAGAGCTTTAGAACAAGTTTAATTGAATTAGATTCAGTTCGACTCATATTGGAATTGATCAAACCCGATTACAAGAAAAATTTGATCCTGATTCGATCAGGATTTGGACTTGGGTAATTCCTAATTGAGTTAAAAATTTGATGAGATATTTAGATTTTTAATTAGATTAAGTTTATTTCTATCAGTAATTTCAATTCAAATTTGATTTGGATTAGAATTGAATTAGAAATAAAAAGTCCAAGTCAGACTAGGACTCTATCCTTATCTTTTGCGCCACATCTGGATCCATGCCAATTTCTCCATGCCTAATTAGATTTGGATTGTAATTTTTGGCATCATGAGAGAGGATCCAATAAGGGTGGTTGGCTATAGATGATGAGTCATAATATTATCTCTTGCCTAATTCGAATGCGATCCGAATTAGAGATAAGATGTAGACTAAGAAAGGAATTTTTCATATATGGTATATTATTGGAGTTATATTTTTTTTTATTTTTTTTGAGGAATCTTTTGATATGTGAGACTTCAAATTTTTTTTTGACATCCTAATTATCTTTTTAGAATTTTTGGAGATCCCAAAAAGAGGTTTTGGCATTGATTCATGGCATCCTTTCTTGGAAAGTCCTAATTCCTAGTCTATGAAAAGGGGACCCCACTCTTGGATATCCCATGATCAATTTCCTTATAGATTTTTTATTTTTAGAGCCTCTTATCCTCCTTCTCTCTTCTTCTTCTAGATCTCCTATCACTTTGGAGTGTCCAAGATGCTTGTAGAAGAGAGAAGAGGTCAGCCGTCGAAGTTGTTCGCGGACTAGCATCTCCGAGACCCTGATCTATGCCAGTCTTCGTGTGAATTTTTTTATAGAGGTTGGATAATTTTGTGTGGCTATGAGTGACCTAAGGAATACCCTCTCCAACCATTGAATCAAAGAAGATTAAGATCAAAATTTATTTGATAATGATCTCTAACTTATTTTAATTCCTATGATAAATGTAATAGTTAAATTTAGAATTTCAGTATCGGTGAGATCGATATAAGTTTTATTTTCAGATCTAAAAAGTATATATTTTTCATATCAAAGATCCTGATATGGTAGTCTAATATTAGATCTTATATATGTGATTAGGATTAAATTATTTAATCTATTATTTTCACTGCATAAAATTTTTAATTGTACGTCCGTAAATTTTCTTCAACTAGTATCAGAGTCAGATTATTTTGATATGAATTAATATGTCTTTAGATCTAATTTTTTATTATTATATCTGATTATTTATAATTTTGATTAGATCTAAATTAGTTTATTTTTAGATCTGATTATTATTTATTTAGATTAGATATTTTGAGTAGTAAAGTACTCGAATTGGATAATCACCGGGCTGTTCGATCATAGGAGCAAGTAGGATTTTATGACCCTCTCTTTCAATTCAATGGGGTGCTCTTCATGATGTGTAGGGGTGCCACTGTGAGATCCCATGAAGAAGAAAGTGAAAAGAGAAAACTTACCTTCTTGCAAAATTTTAGATCTAGAAATCCTAGGTGTTGTTGTATGTGATGCAAGTTGCAAAGATAGTTAGTTACATCTAATCTTGTTTAGTCAAAATTATTTTAATCTAAAATTAAAAAAATTTAGATTTGATCTAAAAGATTTTATGACTTGATGTAAAAAATTTACATAGAAAATTAATTTTGAAATCTTAACCATGTTGATGCAAACTTAATTGAGAATTAAGTATCCAGCTGATTAGATCTAAAATTGTGATTTAGATCAATGATATTGCATAAAACATAGGGCATGGGTTAGCTCAAATCAGGTCCTCTCTTTAATTGGGTTAGACCTAAGGTTAAAATCAAAGAATTGATTAACCATGTAGAGAAATTGATTAAGTCTAACCAAATGTTGAATTAAATT
Organism: Elaeis guineensis; assembly: GCF_000442705.2. Lineage (NCBI taxonomy): Eukaryota > Viridiplantae > Streptophyta > Magnoliopsida > Arecales > Arecaceae > Elaeis > Elaeis guineensis. The sequence goes on from NC_026003.2 coordinate 59,701,694, forward strand.
AATCTGGATTTCTCTAGTACAATAATTGTAGATAGTCAAATCCATATCTTTGATTAGATCCAATGGATCTTAATTGTGGCTCAGTGGTTGAACCCGAACATTAGGTTGGTCAAATAAAAACTAGTTAATCAATTAGTGTCTAAGATAAGTTTGGAATTTCGACCGATGGTTTTTAATTGGGAGCGACTTATCTGGCCATTTCGATGGTGTCTAAGAAAGCTTATCTGATCTCACTGATCTCACTTATCTGATCAATTTAGTGAACTAGATTTTGATTAGATCGCTAAATGATTTGAGTTTGCCCATGCCTTTAAGCTTGACCTGTGTGACTGATCTAGGTGCCAGTTCAATCAGCATGACCTAACCCGATTCAGTGACTTGGTGAAGTCAGTGAGAGGATTATGGTCTACTGATTGATCTTTTCTTCTCTTCTCTCTTCTCTAAATTGATTAAATTCTTTAAATTATTAAGTCTTTAAAATGAGCTGGTTATGGTGATAACTAGATCATAGCCTTCCATTAAGGTGAGTGATAATAGGTCCATTACTTCTGATTGACATTACAGGCGCCATCCGTCTAATGTTCTCTCTGAATGATGGAATTATCATTCATCATATGATGACTCTGATGAACTATCTGATGATGGTTGGATTGATCGAGCCATCCTCGGACCTGATTACTCATTAGGTAAAATCACTGAGTAGGTTCATGTTAATGGTTTGACCTAATCAAAACTTTCAGTAGAGGACCATTGCCTACTGAAATAAAATCTGGGGCTAAATTAAATACTAGAAGTTATTTGGAGAAATAATTGATTGAGAACCTACCCATTGGTGCATATGGGTTGATCGAGCCATCCTCGGACCTATATGTAATCTGTGTGGATTCTAGTACCTGCTAAGAAATTGAGACGATTCTTCGAATTGGAGGTAGAGGCTATCAATTCGTATAAAATAGTGGGAGGACCTTTAGACTAAAGTCCAAATCTTTAGGATTAATAAATTCATATACTAATTAGATTTTATTCTTTCTCTGTGTGTGCAGATATGGCCTCAAATTTGTCACTTCGATCACTATTGGACAGTGAGAAACTTATGAGATTGAATTTTGGTAATTGGTATCGAAAATTAAAGATTATCCTATAGCACGAGTGGATCCTTTGTGTGATAACTAATCCAGCACCTGAGTGCTCCTAATGCCCAAGGAGCAATTTGAGACATTTATTTGAAGTGGCTCAATGATCGCACCATGGTTCGTTGCATCATACGAGCCTCCATGAATGATGAGTTCAGCCAAAAGTTTGAAGAAACTCAATCAGAGAAAATGCTTCAAGTGTTGAGGGATTCCTTTGGTACTCCTGACGACATTGAGCGGCACAAGACTAGCTGCACTATTTTCAGTGCCCGAATGAGGGAGGGTGCATCTGTTACTGATCATGTATTATACATGATCGAACAGATTAAAAAATTGAGCAAACTCGGCTTCCCTTTGCATGAACAGTTAGGGAAAGATGCGATCATGACTCTCTTCCCAAGTCTTACCTATCGTTCCTTAGTAATTTCAGAATGATGAAGTCTTACAGTCAACTACCATGGTCTGTTGGGGTTGCTATAGACTTTTGACACCAGTTCCACAAGGAGACAGTGAATCTAGTGGGAGGATCTTCTTCGGGTAGTCATCATCCCTTTAAGAAAGATAAAAAGAAAAAGAATAAGAAGGTGCTTGGTGCAGGGAGTCAGTCCTAGAAACTCAAGTTCAAGACTGATCAAAGTCAAGCAGAGTGCTTCTTTTGCAAGAAGCAAGATTGCTATAAGAGAAATTATCCTCAGTGTCTTGACCCGAACAGATCAAAGAAGAAGAAACAATCAGTTGCTAAACAAGGTACTTATGTAATAACACCTTGTAACTTCTCTCTTATAGATACAATGACCTGGGTATTGGATACTGGAAGTCCTATTCATATTTACAATTTGTTGAAGGGTCTTCAGGTCACTAGGAGATTTGGAGAAGATGAAAGATTTCTGAATATTGGAGATGGAAGATCAGTTCCATTTCTAGCTTTAGGAATCATCAAGCTTGTATTCGAGTCTCAGTATATTGTTGTTAATGAGTATCATTACTGTCCTAGTTTTCTTTTAAATATTATTTCTATAGATCTTTTGGCCAATTTAATTATAAAATATCAATAAAAAAAAATTTGTGATATCATTTTGAATGGTGTTACAATTTTACATGGACAGTTGAACAATGGTATCTATATTGTATCTAGGCCTAATGTAATATACATTTCAAATAAATATCTTAGAATAGATGATGTCACAAATGCCTACCTTTGGTATTGTTGGCTAGGTCATATCAGTAAGAATAGGATGAACAGGCTGGCTCAAGAAGGAATTATTGATAAACATGATTATGAATCGTTACCTACCTGTGAGTCTTGTTTGCTTGAAAAGATGACCAAGTCACCTTTTACTGAAAAAGGTGATCGAACCAGTGATGTGCTATACATGCCGATGTATGTGGACCCATGAGCATTTGTACCCGAGGAGGGTATAGCTACTTCATCATGTTCACAGACGACCTATCTAGGTATGGGTACGTCTACTTGATGAAACACAAGTCCGAATTATTTGAAATATTCAAACAATTTCATAATGAAGAGAGAAACAAACTGAAAAAAATATTAAAATTTTTCGATCTGACCGAAGAGGTGAATACCTTTTCAGTAAATTTCTGACGTATCTAGGAGAGAATGGGATTCTCTCCCAATGAACCCCTCCAGGGACACCACAGCGTAATGGAATCTCAGAAAGAAAAAATCGAACCTTGTTGGACATGGTTCAATCCATGATGGAGTTTGCAACTTTGTCGATCTTCTTTTGAGGATATGCACTTGAAACAGTCTATCTTGTGCTCAATAATGTTCCGAGCAAGTCAGTTAGTAAGACACCATATGAGATGTGATCAGAACATAGGCCGAACCTCTCTTACTTTAGGGTTTGGAGTGTCCAGCTTATGTTAAACGATTATAAACTGACAAGCTCAGTCCTAAGTTCGATAAGTGTAATTTTGTAAGGTATCCCAAAGAAACAAGGGGATATTACTTTTACCTGCTTGCTGAACAAAAGGTGTTTGTTAGCAGTAGGGCATATTTTTTGGAAAAAAAATTCTTTAGTGAAGGAATAAGTGCCTCTAAAATTGAGCTTGACGAAGTTCGATAGGTAGAAGAACTAACACCAATGATTGAATCTGAACCAAATTTGATGAGATCAAATCTGGAGCCCAATGAACAAACATCCTTAAGGTGATCCAATAGAGTACCACGTGAGCCGAACAGATACTTAGGTTCTTGGTCCGAGATGGTGATCCTGTCAAACTCGATAAGAACGATAAAGATCTGATCACCTTAATGGATGCAATGTAGAGATCTAACTCTGATAAATGGCTTGAAGCCATAAGATCCGAAATGGAGTCATGAAGGTCAACGATATTTTCTTGATCCGAGATGGAGATCCTGTCGAACTCGATAAGAATGATGAAGATCTGATCACCTTAATGGATGCAATGCAGAGATCCGACTCTGATAAATGGCTTGAAGCCATAAGATCTGAAATGGAGTCCATGAAGGTTAACGATGTATGGATATTAGTTGACCCACTTGAAGGGATAAAGCCTATAGGATTTAAGTGGGTCTTCAAGAGGAAGAGGGGCGCAGATGGAAAGATGGAGACCTATAAAGTCTATTTGGTTGTCAAGGGTTATCATCAGCATTGTGGTATTGACTATATAATGAGACATTTTTTTTCTGTAGTAATACTCAAATCCATTCGGATCATGCTTGCGATAGCAGCATATCTGAACTATGAAGTCTGGCAAATGGATGTGAAGACAGCTTTTCTAAATAGAGACTGAACGAAGAGGTGTATATGATATAACCTGAAGGATTCATATCCATAGATGAGTCCAAGGTGTGCAAGCTTCAGAGATCCATTTATGGATTGAAGCAAGCATCTTGGAGTTGGAACATATGTTTTGATAAGGTAATCAGAATATATGGCTTCGTTAGGAATGAAGAGGATCCCTGTATATATAAGTGGGCAAATGGTTCGATAATTGTATTTCTTGTGTTGCATGTGGATGACGTTCTCTTAATCAAAAATGATGTCCCTGCACTACAGAGAATAAAAGTGTGGCTGTCATCACAATTCTCCATGAAGGATCTTGGAGAAGCAGCCTATATCTTAAGGATGAAGATCTATAGGGATAGATCTAAGAGGATGTTCAGACTCTCCCAATCTACGTACATGATACTATGTTGAAATGGTTCAGCATGGAAAATTTCAAGAATGGCTATCTTTCGATAGGTAAAAAAATTTTTCTTTCGAAAGAAAATTGTCCGACAACTCCTCAAGAGAGAGAGAGCATATGAGTAGAGTTCCATATGCTTCAGTAGTAGGTTCTATTATATATGCCATGACATGTACGAGATTAGATGTGGCATACTCATTAGGGGTAGTGAGTAGATACCAAATTGATCTAGGAGAAAATCACTAGAAGGTCGTAAAGATCATTCTTAAGTATTAAAGAAATATTAAAGACCAGTGGCTTGTGTATGGTGAAACTGACTTGAAACTTGTGGGGTTCACCAACTCTAGCTTTTCATCAGACTATGATGATAGTAAGAGTGTGTTGAGTTACATTTTTATCCTAAATAGTAGAGCAATCTATTGAAAAAATTTCAAATAAAATACTATGGCAGACTCTATTTGCGAAGCAAAGTATATCGCGATATCCGATACTGCAAAAGAAGCTGTATGGTTGTAGAAGTTCAAGATGAACTCGAAGTGGCACCCTCTGTTGATGGCTCTATCTTGTTATACTGCGACAATACTGGAGCTATTGCTCAAGCCAAAGAGCTGAGATCCCATCAACGACCAAACATATTCTGTACTGTTATCACCTTATTTGGGAGATCGTGGATTGAGGTGACGTCGACCTTTAGAAGATCGATGGAAGGGAGAACCTGACCATCCATTTACTAAAGCTCTCAAAATCAAAGAGTTTGATGACCACAAATCGAAGATGAGTATATGATACTGTACCGATTGGCTTTAGTCCAAGTGAGAGTTGTGGAAAAATGTATCCCAAAGCCAATCGTTAGACAATTGTGCTCATTTTGTAAACTGTATGTGAATTTTTATTAATAAAAGTTATTTGATAGTTTCATTATAAATTGATCATCTTTGACCTCCTGGGTTGTAATAAAGTCCTTAGGACTATATATATTAATCGACAAAGGAGGATTTGTCGTGAAGTCCTTAAAATTATTCGTGATCAAATGGTATGCTATTGCTAGGACGATAGCGATATCAAGTGTAGGTCATTGTGTGCCATATGAGTTGGTTGTCCTCTTAACCAAAGAGTATGGAGATACTGTTATGGCATGCAGATAGAATGTAAGAGTATATTTGCATCAAACATGATTATGTGCCGAGCACTCTGCTGTCAAGAGTAGCTTATGAAGGGTATAGGTATGTATCCCTCTGACCTGAAACCACCACGATGACTTATAAGCAACTCACTATACTTTAGTACCGAACTATCTGAGTTTTTAACTTAGTGACGAAAGGATACTAGGTATAGTCAAATACTTATCAAGTTGGTGTGTGATTCAAAATGAAATTGACCCCTTTGAATTGGTAGGGGATATGCATCAGTGTATTTTAATTTAGCAAAACCTTAGCCAAGATAATCCATGAGATAGATTTGAAAGGTTGAAATATAATGTGGTCGACTTAATTAGGATTGATAGTTAAACTCTATGTCACCTTGAGCATTTGGGTCAAAGGGATGAATTATAAGGTAACCATACACCAGTAGGTTCTAGAATGTTGCTTTGCAACACTTCGACCTATCCGGTCGTCGGGTTATCATTGCTAGATGGTTATATAGATTGATATAGAAAGTTGTTCCTATACTACCGGCTTAGGTTTGAACCTATGAGGTCATATGCATTAGAAGATTTGGTCAGATCTGATGGCTGAAGAGTCCAATTGGATTGTGACTCTGGTAAGAGTCCTACTTGTACTAGGACTCTTGGGAGAGTCCCACTGGGATCGAGACTCTATCATTTATAGAGAATTAATTAGTAATTAGATTACTAATTAACTAAATTTGATTTAGTAAAGAGTTTTGGAATAAGTTTAATTGAATTAGATTCATTTCGACTCAGATTGGAATTAATATAATCAAACCTGATTACGAGAAAAATTTAATCCTGATTCGATCAGGGTTTGGACTCAGCTAATTCTTAATTGGATTAGAAATTTGATAAGATATTTAAATTTCTAATTAGATTGATTAGAATTTAATTAGAAATGAAGAGTCTAAGTTAGACTATGACTCTATCCTTATCTTTTGCGCCACATCTGGATCCATGCTAATTTCTTCATGCCTAATTGCATTTGGATTGTGATTTTTGACATCATGAGAGAAGATCCACAGATTTCTGAATGATTTTTTTAAAAATTTTTGGGGATGCCAAAAAGAGGTTTTGGTGTTGATTATGGCATCCTTTCTTAGAAAGTCGTAATTCCTAGTCTATAAAAAGGGGACCCTTCTCTTGGACATCCCATGATCAATTTTTTTGTAGATTTTTTATTTTCAGAACCTCTTCTCTTCTTTCTCTCTTCCTCCTCCAGATCTCCTATCCTTTCAGAGCCAGCTATCAAAGTTGTTCGCAAACTAGCATCTCTAAGCCCTTGATCTACACCAGTCTTCGTGTAGATTTTCTATAGAGGCCAGATGACTTTGTGTGGCTATGAGTGACCTGAGGAACACCCTCTCCAACCATTGAATCAGAGAAGATTAAGATCAAAATTTATTTGGTAATGATCTTTAACTTATTTTGATTCCTATGGTAGATCTAATTGTTAGATCTAGAATTTCAGCATCGATGAGATCGATATAATTTTTATTTTCAGATCTAAAGCATATATTTTTCATATCAAAGATCCTGATGTAATAGTCTAAGATTAGATCTCATATAGGTGATTAGAATTAAATTATTTAATATATTATTTTCTCTATATAAAATTTTTAATTGCGTGTACTGTACTGCCACAAATTTTTTTCACTGAATTAGTAGGAGATATGCATCAGTGTATTTCAATTTAGCAAAATCTGGGCCTGGACAATCCATATGATGGATTTGAAAAAGATTGAAATATAATATGGATGACTTATCTAGAATTGACAGTTAAATCCTTGGTCATCCTTGAGCATCAGAATCAAAAAGATGAATTATATGATAATTATATGCCAATAGGTTCTTGAATGTTGCTTCACCTTCATTCGATTAATCCGGACATTGGGTCACCATTGCTAGATGGTTACATCGATTAGTTTAAAAAGATATTCTTGTACTATCAACTTAGGTTCAAACCTATGGGGTCACACTCAAAAAAAGTTTCTAACTGATCATGTGGCTAATCAACGATTGAGAATCATTCAAGGGCTTAATCATCAATTCGATTGATGGTTAACCTTATGCAAAAGTTGTAATAAATTAATTCATCAAGTATTAGTGAATTAATGAATAATTAATTAGTAATTAAATTACTAATTAACTCAATTTAATTGAGCAAAGAGAATTAAATAAAATCTAATTGAATTAGATTCAATTAGGTTTGACCCGATTAGGTTATGAGATGACCTAATCGCTAAAGGAGAATTATCCCTAATTTGATCTGAATTTCAATTCAATCAATTTTTAATTTGATTAAAATTTGATTAAAAATTTATGAACCTAATTAGACTAGATTTTATATATTTTATTTAGGCTAAATCAGATATGATTTTGTTTGTATTCAAATAAGGAAATTAATAGTCCTTATTGGAATAGGACTCTTCTCCCTGTGCCAACCCAGATTGCATGCCATATATCTCTACAAACAAAATTATTTTGTATGAGATTTTTTTTATATCAAAGAGTTTTTCTCTTATCTATCTCACATCCAAATTTGATTTAGTTTTGATAAAAAAATATTTTGAAATTGGATTTCAAAATATTTCTTATCAGAAAAATCTATTCTCATCCAGATCAATCTCTCCATGCTAATAAATTTCTTTCTTCTTATATGTATGACATTTTGAGGAGATTGTTCATAGGAGATTAGTTGGAGAATTATTTGACTTTGAAAAAATATGAGAAGGGATGTCCCATATTTTTTTGGTATATTTTGGGATGAGTAATTATGATGGAAGGCAGAATCCTGTAAGAGTCTAGGATCACTAGGACTCTTCACCCCACCTCTTTGCATGCCCATAAAAGAGGCTTTTGTGGTTTTTTTTTTATGGGTGTAAGGTACCAAAAGAGAACTCTTCATGTGGTGGAAGTTTGGGCATGGTTCATGATGTGAAAAATAGGGAGGAGGGTCCTCTCTCTTAGGGTGTGCGTAAAAATCCGAATTTCAAGTTTTTGGTTCTAAGATTTGGAAAGAGAGAATAAATTAGAAGAAAATTATTTTCTTCTTTATATTTCTTTTACCTCTTCATCTCCTCTAGAAATCTATCTTTAACCTTTGGAAAGATTCCAGAGATTTGAAGAAAAAATCTAGATCAGCTAAGAAGAAAGTCTTTGCACAAGCTTGCACTCTCGAGAAGATCGATCAGATCGGAGCTTTGAGTAGATTTTTTGTAGAGATCGGATGCATATGTGGCTATGAGCAACTAGCAAGGATTCTCTTCACCATGTCTCTCAATAGTAGAGATCATCGATCTATGATCACGTATAGAGTTCTGAACTCAAATTAGAAGTAAATATGATCTACTGCTCACATGCATGCATGCTGATTTTATCTTCGGATTATTTTAGATTTTATATATGACATAGCATGTCATAGATCCTATAGTAGGTTAATTTGATGATTAGATTATATGCATGTTAGATTAATTTGATTAATCTAGTTATCTTTTGCTGTAATTTTTTTGAAAAAATTTCGAAATACATGTATGAAATCGCCTGTGTTCTCCAACAGATATTATTACTTCATTACATTTACAGATGACCTATCAAGGTATTGGCATGTCTACTTAGTGACAAATAAATCATAATCATTTGAAATATTCAAATGATTCCATAATAAAGTAGAGAAATAAATTGAAAAGAGTATTAAAACTCTTCAGTCCGATCGAGGAGGAGAATATCTCTTCAGTAAGTTTCTGACATACTTAGAATAGAATAGAATTCTCTCACAATAGACCCCTCCTGAAATACCACAACATAATGTTGTATTGAAAAGGAGGAATCGAATCCTGTTAGACATGGTTCAGTCCATGATGGGCTTTGCAAGTGTGTCGATCTTTTTTTGGGGATATTCACTCGAGTCAGCTTGTTATATTTTAAATAAAATTTTGAGTAAGTCTGTAAGTAAAACACTACATGAGATATGGACAGGATGTAAGCCAGTACTCTCTCACCTTAAGATTTGGAGATGTCTGGCTTATGACAAATATTTGAAAACTGACAAGCTTTGACCTAGATCTGACAAATGTCTATTTGTAGGATACCCAAAAGAGATCAAGGGGTAGAACTTCTACCTTGCTGATAAACAGAAGATGTTCGTCAGCAATAGGGTAGTCTTTCTAAAAAATGAGTTCCTCGGAGAAGGAACTAATGCCTCAAGATTGAACTTGATAAAGTTTGATCGATAGAAAAACGGACACAATCTAGTAAACCCATAGAGTCGGACTTGATTAGATCAAATCCAGAACCTATTGTAGAAACATCTTTAAGGAGATTCGATAGAGTACCATATCAATTGAATAGATACTACAATTTTTTGATCCAAGATGGGGATCTAGTTAAACTTGATGAGAACAATGAGGATCTGATCATCTATATGGATGTGATGTAGAGGTCTGACTTTGATAAGTGACTAGAAGCCATGAAATTCGAAATGAAGTCTATGAAAGTCAACAATATATGGACATTGGTTGACCCACCTGAAGGGATAAAATTCATAGGGTATAAGTGCATCTTCAAAAGGAAGAAGAGCGCAGATGGAAAGATGAAGACCTATAAAGCCCATCTGATTGCTAAAGATTACCGTTAACATTATGGTATTGACTATGATGAAATATTTTCTCCTATGGCAATGCTTAAAATTCATTCGGATCATGCTTGTAATAGCAGCATATCTGGACTATGAAATCTAGCAAATGGATGTGAAAACAACCTTCCTAAATAAAGAGTTAGAAGAAGAGATATATATGATACAATCTGAAAGTTTGATATCTACAGATGAGTCTAAGGTGTGTAAGCTTCAGAGATCCATCTATGGACTTAAGCAGGCGTTTCAGAGTTGGAACATGCATTTTGATAAAGTGATCAGAACGTATGGCTTCATTAAGAATGGAGAAAAATCTTGTATATACAAGTGGGTTAATAACTTTATGATAGTATTTATTATTTGTATGTAGATGACATACTCTTAATCGGGATTGACATCCCTGCATTATAGGAAATAAAAGTTTGGTTGTCATCATAGTTCTCTATGAAGGACTTGGGAGAAGCATCCTTCATCCTTGGGATGAAGATCTATAGAGATAGATCTAAAATGTTGCTTGGATTATTCCAGTCGACGCACATTGATACTATACTGAAAAGGTTTAGCATGGAGAATTTTAAAAAAGACTATCTTCCTATAGGAAAAGAAATTTCTCTCTCGAAGAGTGATTATCTGACAACTCCTCAAGAGAGAGAATGTATGAGTAGAATTCTATATGCTTTAGTAGTGGGGTCTATTATGTATGCCATGATATATATATGATCGGACGTGGCATACTCAGTCCGATCCAAGTGAAAACCACTGAAAGGTCGTAAAGACCATCCTTAAGTATTTGAGAAATACTAAGGATCAGTGACTTATCTATAGAGAATTCGACTTAAAACTTGTGAGGTTTACGGATTCTAATTTTCAGTCAGATTATGACGACACCAAGAGCGTGTTGGGATATATTTATACCCTAAATGGTAGAGCAATTTGCTGAAAAATTTTAAGTAGCACATTATGGCCGACTCTACTTATGAAGCAGAATATATCATGGCATCTGATGCTGCGAAGGAAGCTATGTGGTTATGGAAGTTCATCAACGAGCTTGGAGTGGCACCCTCCCTTGATGGCCCTATCTTACTGTACCATGACAGCACTGGTGCCATTGCTCAAGCGAAGGAACTGAAGTCACATCAGCAAACCAAGCACATTTTGTGCCGCTACCACCTAATCCAAGAGATCATGGATCGAGATGACGTTGAGCTTCAGAAGATCAACATAAAGAAGAACCTGATCGATCCATTTACTAAAGCCTTTAGTGTCAAGAAGTTTGAAGACTATAAATCAAAGATGAATATGCGATACTGTACCGATTGACTTTAGTCTAAGTGGGAGTTGTTGGAAATTATGTCCAAAAACTAATCATCAGCCTGTTGATGGTTGAGCTTATTATTATAATTGTATATGAATGGTTGAATTAATAAATATTATTTAGTTTTTTCATCACTGTGTACATTTTAATTTGAACTCCTATAATGTAATGAAGTTCTTAGGACTATTTGATTCGATATAGGAGGATATATCGTTTAGTCCTTAAACCTTAAGTTCATGATCAAATGTTATCCTATTATTAGGATGATAGCTATATCAAATTTAGGTCATTATGTGCTATGTATGTTGGTTATTCTTTTAACTAAGAAGTATGGAGACACTGGCATGGTATGTAAGTGAGACGTAGGAGTACATCTCACTGAACGTGACCAACTATTGAGCACTTTGCTGTCAAGAGTAGCTTACGAAAGATATGGATATAAGTATTCCTCTGATCTGAGATCTCCATGGTGACTTGCAAGCAACTCATTGTGCTTTGGTGCTGGACTACCTAAATTTATAATTCAGTGATGAAAGATTTTTGGACACAGTCAAGTACTTAAAAAGTCAGTGTGTGAGTCAAAATGGAATTGACCTCTCGAAATAAGTAGGAGTTAATGTATCAGTGTGTTTCAATTCAGTAAAACCTCGATCGAGATAATCCATGTGATAAATTTTGAAAATTAAAATATAATATGGATGATCATATCAGAATTGACAGTTAAATCCTAGGTCACTTTGAGCATTTGGATCAATGGGATGAATTATACGGTAACCATATGCCAATAGATTCTTAAATGATGCTTTGCAATCTTTCGACCTATTCGGATGTCAGGTATCATTGTTAGATGGTCACTTTGATTGGTATAGAAAGATTATTCTTATACTACCAGCTTAAGTTTGAACCTATGGAGTCATGCTTAAAAGAAGTTTCTGACTAATCATATGGCTGATCAACAATTAAAAATCATTCTAGGGTAAAACTATCGATTTGATTGATGATTAACTTTGTGCAAAAGTTACAATAAATTAATTCACTAATTGTTAGTGAATTATAAGAGAATTAGTTATTAATTAGATTATTAATTATCTAAATTTAATTGAGCATTGAGATTTGGATCAAATCTAATTGAATTGGATTTAATTTGGTTTGACCCGATTAGGTTATGAGATGACCTAATCGCTAAGGATGTTCGATTCTTGATTTGATCAGAATTTGAACTTGATTAGTTTTTGATTTGATTAAAATTTAATTAAGACTATTTACTACCTAATTAAATTAAATTTAGTGGTCTAATTGAGTCTAACCTAATTTGATTGGGTTAAGAATTTAAGTGGATGAGAAAATAATTCGAATTCAAATCTCTCATGCCACCTTTCTTTGCGCCCTCTTATTCTTTACGCGAGAAATTTTTTTACATGATTTCTTTTTATACCCAGAAGCCTTTCCATGTCCTCATCTAATTTTTTTTTGAATTAGAAATTGGTTGGTTAAAATTTGAGTTCAAATCAGTTTGAATTTGAATGAAAACCTAGAGTCTAAATTGAGTTAGACTCTTCTCTTTGTTGGAAAATATGTTCCAAAAGTCAATCGTCAACCTGTTGATGGTTGAGCAACCTTGTATTGTAATTGATTCATTAATAAATAAAATATATTTTTGATATTTTTATCATAAGTTTTCATTTTCTAATGAACTCCATTGTTTTGATGAAGTTTTAGGACTATTTAGGTTCGATAAAGAGAAAATTTATCAATTGTCCTTAAAATTGTTCACGACCAAATGATAGGCTGTTAATAAAGACGACAGCTTCTGTCGAGCATAGGTCGCTGTAGGTCATATGGATTGGTTGTCCTCTTAACCAAGTAGTGTGGAGATACTAGTATGACATACAGATGAGATGTAAGAATACATCATCATTGAACGTGACCAACTCCAGAGCATTCTACTGTCGAGAATGTCTCTGATGGATATAGATATAAGTGTCCCTTAGACCGAGATTGCCTCAGTGACTTGCAAGCAACTCACTGTGCTTTGGTACTGGACCAACTAAATTTCTAATTCAGTGATGGAAGGCTTTTGGGCACAGCCAAGTATTTACGAAGTTGGAGTGTGATCAAGATGGGATTGACCACTCTAAGAGTTGGAGAAGAATGAGTCGTTATATTTCAATTTAGCAAAACCTTGGTCAGGGTAATCCATCAGATGGATTTGATATTTAGAAATACAATGTGGAGAACCTGATCAGAGTTGATAGTTGAACTCTGAGGTGTTCTATGAATATTTTGGTCAAGGGGATGAATTATATGAAAACTATATCCGCATGGGTTCTAAGAATGTTGTTCTACATATTCGACCTATCCGACCTCGGGTACCATTGCTAGATGGTCACTTCGATTGGTACAAAAATTTATTCCTATGCTACCGACTAAGGTTCGGACCTATGAGGTCACACACATTAGAGTTCACGATCTGATCGAATGGTTGATCAATGATGAAGAATCATTCTAGGGTTAAACGATCAATATGATTGATATTTAACCTAGTGCAAGTATTGCAGGAGGATCGATTAGCAATTCGATTGCTAATTGGCTTAATTTGATTAAGTCAAAGGGTTAAGATTAAGTTTAATTAAATATTATTTAATTAGATTTGGTTTGGATTTGATTAGATCAAGTCCAATTAGTTTATTGGATAAGCTAAGTGCAAGGAAAAACTAGTCCTAGTTCAAATAGGACTTGGATCAACCTAATTTCTAATTTGATTAGAAAATTAAATCTAATTTAATTTAATTTAATTAGGCTCTTAATTAGGTTAAGACCTATTTTAATTAGGTTGATTTGATTTTGGTTTGATTTGGTTTGAGAAACCAAATTTGAACAAGTCATAGATTTAATCCTAGTAAGACTAAGATTCCACCTTGTGCCACCTTAGCCCCCCACTCCCACTCTCTCTTATCCCATGCCCACTCTCTCTTATTTTATGCAACAAAACCCTCTTTCGCAGGTCTTCACGCATGCCCAAAACTTTTCTCTCTTTCTCTCTTACATGAAATGTGGTTGTGGATCAAGTCAAAGTAGGAATTAGTTTGAATTTCAAATTCTATGAGATAGAGTTTTAAGAAACCAAAACTCTTTCCTTATGGCACTGATTTTACCCAATTTTTTTTTTAGAATTTTTATGACTTTTATGGCACATAATATGCATCCTTTACTAGTGGTCCATGATAGAAAAAGGAGGGGATGCCCAAGAGTTGGGCGCCCCTTGTCTTGCCTTGTTTGGATAATCATTGACTAGATATTTGACCTAGACAAGGACTCTTCATATCTCTCTATTTAAAATAAATTTCTTTGTAACATTTTCATAGATTACAAAGCATTGAGAGTCCTTTGGGGCATCCAAAAATCAAGGAGAAAGAGTCTTAGGGTGTGGAGAGGGTCTTCTTCTAGAGTTGCTGGGTTCATCTATTCTCTTCATCTGTAAGTTTTCTGAGAGTGTCTCATCTAAAACTCCTTCTACTTCTCATCTTTGGAAGAGTCTAAATCAAGAAGAAGGAGGCATCTGATCGACCATCGAAGAAGGATCAGTGCAGTACTAGCATACTGTGCTGATTTTCTGGACTAGGACTTCTGATCGTGATTTGTGGGCTCGTGTGGATGACTCCTAGAGGCCGGACGTATGTGCAGCTCACAACATCATCCTCAAGTCCAGATCAGTAAAGTTAAAATGTCTAACATGCAAGGTAAGAGATCTGATCTATTATATTTTACATACATTAGATGTAGTATAGAAATATGTTGATATGATCAACATGTAGTTCTTACTTTTTATATTTTAATTTTTGATTTAGTGCCATATAATAATCATGGAATAAAATCTTATATCTAGGGATTCTCTAATTTTATAAGATAAATTTTTGATTTATTTTAGTCTTCCGCTGTCTGATCTTGAAAAAGTTTCAAGATCTAATCCTGAAACTTTAGATCTGGTTCCTTCAATTGGTATCAAAGCCTAGATTGTTTATTAAATAATTATTTATACATGCTTAGATTATTTCTTAGATTAGATCTAATTTATAATCTGATTGTTAAATCTAAAATTAAAATTTTTACATCAATCATGAACTGTAGGTTGTCCTGCTGTAAGGTTTACCCCCTTATAGTGCAAAGGTTGTCCTAGTTCGTGTAGATCTATCTTTAATCATAAATTTGTAAGATATGATCTAGATTAAATTTATAATTTATTAGATTTAAAAGATATTTAAATCTAAAATAAAATCTCTTTGTTAATAATTTCCATGCAAAGAACCATCATATATTTGTCTGGAAAATTTGCGCAGTTTAAAGTTAAGATCTAAAGTAGTTTCATACTTATTTCACTTACATTTTGATTATGAATCAAACATACAACTTGGTTGATAGAATCATATTGTAAAATATTTTACAAACTTGAAAATTATTTTTTAAAAGCTGAAACTCAACCTTCAGCCCAAACCTTAATTGAGAATTAAGAAGTTGTTTGATTAGGTTCTAGGATTGTGAATTGAAGAAACTAAGACACAAACCATAACACATTGGGTTAATGGGTTAGTGAGAATTAGATCCATTAATTAGGTTAGATATAAGGTTAGATTAAAGATGGATTTAATTAGAGAATTGACTAAATCTAATCAATTATTGTCTTAGATTAGATCAAAGATTCTCTAGATCAATTACAATAGTTATAGTTGGTCAAGTCCATATCTTTAACGAGAACCAAATAGACTTGATTCTTGGTCAAGCAGTCTAGCACGAACTGTTAAGTTGATCTAATTGAAACTAATTAAACCAGTTGGTGTCTAAGGTAAACCAGATTGGTGGTTTTTAATTGGCAGCCCGCTTACCTGGCCATTTTTTATGGTGTCTAAGACAAGTTTTGGCAGACCCTCCTACCGATCGAATTTACCTGGCCTCTTAATGAAATAATATTTTGATCGGATCACTTAACTACTCGAGCTGACCCATGTCAGCTAAGTAAATCAGTGTGACTGATTTAGGTGCTCCTAGACCAGCCCTTTTAATGGTCTCCCTTAAGCTGACTTGGTGAAGCCAATGGGAGGATCATGATAAGCTAGTTCATCTGACATCCTTCTCTAAATCAATTAAATCTTCTAAAATTATTAAATCCTTAAAATAAAATAGTTATTGTGATAACTAGATCATAGCCTCCCATTAAGTAGATGATAATGGGTCCATCAATTGGATAATCATTGGAGGCCCAAAGGCCTGGTTGATTATCGGCTGATGGAATTGTCATTCATAATATGATTTCTTGACTTATCTTTCTAAATGGTGGTTAGGTTAGCCAACCAAAATTGGGCCTAATCATTCATAGGCTAGATGGACCAAGTATGGTCATATTAATGGTTGGACCTAACCAGACCTTTTCAGTGGAGGCCAAAGCCTACTGATTAAGGACTGGGGCAAAATTTAAATTACTAAAAATTATTTAGAGAAACAATTGGTTATGAACCTACTCTTAGATATACATGGGTTGGCTAACCAAAGTTGGGCTTGTGTGCAGTCTAAGTGGATTTTTGTACCCACTAAGAAATTAGGGTAATTCTTCGAATTGAATGTAGAGGCTACCAATTCGAACAAAATAGTGGGAGAAACCTTTTGATTAAAGTTCAAATCTTTAGGTTTAATGAATCAATTACTAATTAGGTTATGATTTTTCTTTGTACAGATATGGCCACTTCTCTATCGCTCCGATCATTGTTGGACAATGATAAGTTGGTGGGACCCAACTTCAGTAGCTGGTACCGAAAGTTGAAGATAGTCCTGGAGCATGAATGGATCCTATATGTGATAACGGATCCTGCACCTGAGGAGCCAGCTGCCAATGCATATGGATCAGAGACACTTACCAAAAATGACTCAATGACCGGACCACAGTGCACTGTATCATGCTGGCTGCCATGAACAACGAGTTCAGTCACAGATTTGAGATGACTCAACCAAAGGACATACTTCAAGTGTTGGAGGATGCCTTTGGCACACCCGATGATGTGGAGAGGCACAAAACTAGTTGTGCCATCTTCAATACCAAAATACAGGATGGTGCCTCTATCACTGATCATGTATACATGATCGAGCTAATGGAGCGTTTGAGCAAGCTCGACTTTTTCCAGCATGAGCAGCTTGGGAAAGATGCAATACTGAACTTGCTGCCCAAGTTTTATCTTCCATTCCTCACTCATTATAGAATGACAAAGCCTGAAGTGAACTACCACGGGTTATTGGGGTTGCTTCAGAACTTTGAGAAGGATCACCAACTCCACAAGGAGTCGGTGAACTTAGTGGGAGGTTTATCTTCTGGTTCTCGACCTTTTGAGAAAAGGTACAAGTTCAGGCTGGGATATTAGTGCAGGGCCAGACCAGAAAGTTCAAGCCCGATAAGAGTAAAGCTGAATGCTTCTTTTGTAAGAAGAGGGGGCACTAGAAGAGGAATTGTGCTCAGTACATTGCCTCCATGGATCCGAACAGGCAGAGAAAGAAGTAAGCTGTTGCTGGGCAAGGTATTTATATGATAACTCCTTACAATTTCTCTATTTGTGTATAACTGACTGGGTATTGGATATCGGTAGCCCTTACTATATTTATAATTCATTGCAGGGGTTGCAGGTCAGTAGGAGATTCGAGCAAGACGAGAGGCTCCTGAACGTTGGAGATGGAAGATCAGTTCCAATTCTAGCATGAGGAATCTTGAAACTTGTATTTGAGTCCCATATCGTTGTTCTTAATGATTGTCATTTCTGTCCTAGTTTCTTTTTAAATATTATTTCTGTAGGCCTTCTGGTTAAAAATGATTATAAAATTTCAATAAAGAAATTAGTTTGTAATATCATTATGAATGGTGTTATTATTTTTTGTGGATATTTGAACAATGGTGTATATATGTTATCACAACCTGCTAACGTAGTCCATTTCACTGGTAAGCATTTTAGATTAGATAGTGTATCAGATATCTACTTATGGCACTGTAGGCTAGGTCATATAAACAAGAATATGATAAACAGGTTGACTCAAGATGGAATCCTCGAAGTCAATGATTGTGAATCACTTCCAACCTGTGAATCCTGTCTTCTTGATAAAATGACCAAGTCACCTTTTACTGAAAAAGGTGAGAGAGCTATTGAGCTCCTGAGCCTAGTACATACTGATATATGCGGGCCCATGAGTACAAGTGCTAGAGGTGGATATTTCTACTTCATCACTTTCACGGATGATCTATCCAGATATGGATATGTCTATCTGATAAAACATAAGTTGGATTCATTTAAAATATTCAAACGATTCCGAAGTGAAGTAGAAAAACAAACTGGGAAGAGTATTAAAACTCTTCGGTCTGACCGAAGAGGAGAATACCTTTCTGGTGTGTTTCTCACATATCTAGGAGAGAATGAGATTCTCTCCCAATGGACTCCTCCAGGAACACCACAGCATAATGGTGTGGCTGAAAAGAGAAATCGGACTCTAATAGATATGATCCGATCCATGATGGATTTTGCCAGCTTATCGATATCCTTCTGGAGATATGCACTCGAATTGGTCTGTTATCTATTAAATAGGGTTCCAAGTAAGTCTGTAATTAAGACTTTATATGAGATATGGACAGGACGTAAGCCAGCACTTTCACACCTTAGGGTCTGGGGATGCCCAGCCTATGTCAAACGGTTAGTTACAGATAAACTTAGACCTAGGTTTGACAAATGCACATTCACAGGGTACCCCAAAGAGACCAAAGGATATTTTTTCTACCATGTTGATGAACAATAGGTGTTCATCAGCCTTAAGGTAATCTTTTTAGAAAAGAAGTTCCTTGGTGAAGGAATCGTTGCCTCTAAGGTTGAACTTGATGAAGTTCAACAGGTAGAAGGACTGACACCAATAGCTGAACCTGAGTCGGATTTGATTATATCAGATCCGGAGCCCAATGTACCTGTACCATTAAGACGATCCGATAGAGTACCATGTCAGCTAGACAGATACTATGATTTCTTAATCCGGAATGGTGATCCATCAAACTTGATGAGAACGATGAGGATCCGATCACCTATATGGTGAAGGAAAAACTGCCTTTTTCCTGTGTAGGATATTCCAGATTTCATCAAATCTGGGGCGGAATAAATTAAAAATTTTTATCCTATGCTATTTCAGATATAATGTCTATTAGATCTAATTTTATTATCTGATATTTAAAATCTAAAATTAAATCTAAAAGTATGAGAAATATAGACATACCTCAAGGGTAATCTAATTACCCTGTAGATGATCGCAGCACTGCCTGAGATTCTGATGTAGCCACGCAAGCACCTGGCCTCTACCAGTATCCACTCAGGTAGGATCTAGAATGTCTTCTCCTCACAATTCTACGCTTCAAAAATTAGATCAATATCTGATTTGGAAGTACTTCAGAACTCCTTCTGAAGTTGGAGCAGCAGCCTGTCGAAGATGTCCTGCAGCATTCTGTTCCAGGCGTCACCATGCCTTGTACCTTTGCCAGATGAATGTCCAACTTCTTGGACGTGAAGAGGGGAGAAAGGAGAGTAGGGAGGATATGGAGAAGAGGGGAGGGGGTGGCAGCTAATGAGTTTTTTGCATAAAACAAGTTCTATCTCGAAACCCTAGGTGCAGCAGCGTTTATATAGATCATGTATGCTGCGCAGTGCCACATCATTCGACCAATCAGAAAATTCCAATAAATTCTGAAAAAATTCTGATTGGTGGAGTGATGTCAGGATAAGCACAAATAAGGTGGCGCCAAAGAGTCCAAGTTTATCAGGACTCTTTGGTTCTTATCCATTTGGGGCGCCCACTTAATCCAATTGAGCTCACGCCATAATCTGATTATGGTGCCCAATTTGAAGTGGTTTGGATATGTGGACACTCCATAAAAATCCTCCAATGAATCCTCTTCAGTTTAAGACCCATATGTCAACTTTTGACAGATGTCCTAAAATGAAATTGGCAGGTGCTAGAAATTAGCAGGTGTTGTCTTAAATTCATCTCATGAATTAAGACAAGCCTTTTCTGAGCTAGACAAGCTTCAATTAGACTGAGAGAAACTTTCCCAAGGTTCTCTGGATGAGTCAGATCATATTTGGCTTAGTAGAGACAGAAAAGATTACACGAAGAGAAAGTTAGGTTCAATCGAGTGCTAGCACGATTTCCTTGAACCTAATTGAATCTTATCCAAATCAATTGGGGTAGCCCAATTGATGACATCCAGACCCTAACCTTTGTTTGTATGATCCAGTTAGGTTCAATTCTGTATGGTAATGAGACATATCGTGATCTCATCATCGACATCATCGAAACTCCTTTCGATGGATCAGAACTCTTCTGATTCAGACAATTAGAATGATCGATCATCAAAATCATTCTAATTGCTCCCAAAATCCACCAGTGACACCTAGCAGTATATGGTGGCAACCCATCATAACTGAAGACGAACCTCTTGGTACAGCTACCCGTGGATTGAGTTCCTCTATCATGAGTCCTGACTGAATTAGGGTTAAGGTGAACTCATCAAATCCAACATCAGTCACATGAATCAATCGATCGATCCGAGTCCGATGTAAAACCCAATGAAAATTTTTTTCCATTATTTCACTCTGCCATTACCATGGGCTTAAGGACTTGATCTTTCGATCATCATAAGACTACTCCTCTCATCTATCGAGGTTGATAGATCCCATCTTGGTGCGATCTAGTTCCTACAATGGATATGCTACAACCAATATACACCTCAGGGTTTCGAATAGCTAGGAGATTGAGTTATGGTGTAGTCAAACTATAACACACTTAAGGTGAACCGTCGATGCACCTCAGGTCAAAAAACTAGACACACAACTGCAGCATCGAGCTAGTCATTGACGAGAAGGTAGACTTCCTTATGACTGCTCGAAGTGGTTACGCTCAGTACTCTCATTCTCAACGAATACCTACACTCTCACTCCAGTGTCTCCACACCGTAGACTCAAGACTTATCTATCCTAAGGAAGCGATTGTACACCAATCTTCCGGATCAATCACTATCCTCATGATGATCCTATGGTCAAGAGCAGTTTATGAGTTAGTTATGTAAATTCATGCCTTAAATTTTTAACTCTTGAAAATATGAATTTACATTCCCACTAACTCAAAGGATGTATCACAAACACAATGTACACAATATGATAAAAGAATAACCCTTTTATTTATTTATAGTCAAAATTATAAATTTACCCTTAGTTCTGTACAGGAATGTGTCAGCCGATCCGACATTTAGGGCACACAACTAACAAACTTCACTTGACCTAATGCCAATTGGCTACATATCTAAGTCCCATCTTCTCAAGGTGGGCTTCGATTTTCTGTTGGCCCAATGGCTTAGTCAGCAGGTCTGCCACATTGTCTGTGGAGTCGACTCTTGACCTCGACATAACCTTTTTCGAGGTAATCACGGATCAGATGGAATCGCCGCTCAATGTGCTTGGACTTCTGGTGAGACCTTGGCTCCTTAGCTAGGGCTATGGCATCATTATTGTCGCAGTAAAGAGGTATGATATCCAATGACATCACTCCAAGCTCTGTGGCAAATTTCTTGTACCAGAATACCTCCTTTGCAGCTTCCGATGCAGCAATATACTCTGCCTCCATGGTGAAATCTACAATTACCATTTGCTTGAAACTCTTCCAGCTAACTGCACCACCATTGCAAATGAACAGACTCCCAGATGTTGACTTTCGATCATCTATATCAGACATAAAGTCTGAGTCTGTAAATTTCTGAATCTGGAGTTCTCCATTCCCAAAGACTAGAAACATATCCTTAGTCCTTCTCAAGTACTTAAGGATACGTTTCACAGAAGTCTAGTGCTCTTCGCCTGGATTCAACTGATATCTGCTTGTGACACTCACAGCATGGGCTATATCAGGTCGTGTACATAACATGGCATACATGAGGCTCCCTATTGCTGAAGCATAAGGGATCTTGCTCATGCGTTCAATCTCCTCAGGTGTACTAGGGCACATCTTCTTGGAGAGATGAATGCCATGTCTAAAAGGCAATAAACCTCTTTTGGAGTTTTCCATGGTAAACTTTTTTAGCACCTCCTCTATGTACATCTTCTGTGAAAGTTCCAGCATCCTATTTGGTCTATCTCTATAGACCTTAATATCCAGTATAAAGGATGCCTCTCCTAGATCTTTCATAGAGAACTCCTTAGACAACCATACTTTAACTGAGGTCAACATGGGAATGTCATTCCCAATTAGGAGGATGTCATCCACATACAATATGAGGAAGACAACTGCGCTCCCACTGACCTTTTTGAACACACATGGTTCCTCATTCTTGATGAAACCAAATATTTTGATCACATCATTGAAACGAGTATTCTAACTCCGAGATGCTTGCTTAAGTCCATAAATAGACCTTTGCAGTTTGCAGACCTTGTGATCATCATCACTGGATGTGAAACCAAGCGGCTGTTCCATATAGATATCTTCCTCAAGATATCCATTTAACAATGTCGTTTTCACGTCCATCTGTCATATTTCATAATCGAAATAAGCTGCAACAGCAAGCAACGTGCAAATGGATTTTAGCATGGCTACGGATGAGAAGGTATCCTGATAGTCAATGCCTTCACGCTGACTATAACATTTCGCTATGAGCCTAGCCTTGAATGTCTCCACATTCCCATCTGCTAACATAGTCCATTCCACTGGCAAGCATTTTAGATTAGATAGTGTATCAGATATCTACTTATGGCACTATAAGGTCATATAAATAAGAACATGATAAACAGGTTGACTCAAGAGGGAATCCTCGAAGTCAATGATTGTGAATCACTTCCAACCTGTGAATCCTGTCTTTTTGGTAAAATGACCAAGTCACCTTTTACTGAAAAAGGTGAGAGAGCTATTGAGCTCTTGAGCCTAGTACATACTGATATATGCGGGCCCATGAGCACAAGTGCTAGAGATGGATATTTTTACTTCATCACTTTCACGGATGATCTATCCAGATATGGATATGTCTATCTGATGAAACATAAGTCGGATTCATTTGAAATGTTCAAACGATTCCGAAGTGAAGTAGAAAAACAAACTGGGAAGAGTATTAAAACTCTTCGTTTGACCGAAGAGGAGAATACCTTTCTGGTGTGTTTCTCACATATCTAGGAGAGAATGAGATTCTCTCCCAATGGACTCCTCCTGGAACACCACAGCATAATGGTGTGTCTGAAAAGAGAAATCGGACTCTGTTAGACATGATCCGATCCATGATGGATTTTGCCAGCTTATCGATATTCTTCTGGGGATATGCAGTCGAATTGGTCTGTTATCTGTTAAATAGGGTTCCAAGTAAGTCTGTAATTAAGACTTTATATGAGATATGGACAGGACATAAGCCAGCACTTTCACACCTTAGGGTCTGGGGATGCCCAGCCTATGTCAAATGGTTAGTTATAGATAAACTTAGACCTAGGTCTGACAAATGCGCATTCATAGGGTACCCCAAAGAGACCAAAGGATATTTTTTCTACCATGTTGATGAACAAAAGGTGTTCGTCAGCCTTAAGGTAATCTTTTTAGAAAAGAAGTTTCTTGGTGATGGAATCGTTGCCTCTAAGGTTGAACTTGATGAAGTTCAACAGGTAGAAGGACCGACACCAATAGCTGAACCTGAGTCGGATTTGATTTAGATTAGATCCGGAGCCCAATGTACCTGTACCATTAAGGTGATCTGGTAGAGTACTATGTCAGCTAGACAGATACTATGATTTCTTGATCCGGAATAGTGATCCCATCAAACTTGATGAGAATGATGAGGATCCGATCACCTATATGGATTCAATACAGAGATTTGATTTCAAAAAATAGCTTGAAGCTATGAAATCTGAAATGGAGTCCATGAAGGTCAACGATGTATGGACATTGGTTGACCCACATTGGGTGTAAATGGGTCTTCAAAAGGAAGGGGATGCAGACGGAAAGATGGAGACCTATAAAGCCCGTCTGGTTGCCAAGGGGTGTCGTCAATATTATGGTATTGACTATAACGAGATGTTCTCCCCTATGGCAATGCTCAAATCTTTTTGAATAATACTTGCAATAGCTGCCCATCTGGATTTTGAGATCTGGCAGATGGATGTAAAGACAGCTTTTCTGAATAGAGAGCTGACCGAAGAGGTGTATATGATACAACCTGAGGGGTCTACGTCCACTGATGAGTCCAAAGTGTGCAAGCTTCAGAGATCCATTTATAGATTGAAGCAAGCTTCTCGGAGTTGGAACATGTATTTTGATAAGGTGATCAAAATGTATTGCTTCGTTAAGAACAGAGAAGAGCCCTGCATCTATAAACGGGCAAATGGTCCAGTTGTGGTATTCTTTATCTTGTATGTGGATGACATTCTCTTAATCGGAAATGACATCTCCGCAGTATAGGGAATAAAAGTTTGGTTGTCATCGCAGTTCTCTATGAAGGACTTGGGTAAAGCATCCTACATCCTAGGAATGAAGATCTATAGGGATAGAGATCTAAAAGGATGCTTGGGTTATCCCAGTCCACGTACATAGACACTGTGCCGAATAGGTTCAATATGGAGAATTCTAAGAAGGACTATCTACCGATAGGCCATGAAATTTCTCTTTAAGAAGGATTGTCCGACAACTCCTGAAGAGAGAGATCGTATGAGTAGAGTCCCATATGCTTCAATCGTGGGATCTATCTATACGCCATGACATGTATAAGGCCAGATGTGGCATACTCACTAGGAGTAGTGAATAGATACTAATCTGACCTTGGAGAAAACTACTGGAAAGTGGTTAAAGCCATCTTTAAGTATTTGAGAAATACTAAGGACCAATGGTTGGTTTATGGCGAGTCAGATCTGAAACTTATGGGGTTCACAAACTTCAGCTTTCAATCTGACCATGATGACAGCAGAAGCGTGTCGGGTTATATCTTTACTCTGAATGGTGGAGCCATCTGCTGGAAGAGTTTCAAGCAGCATATTGTGGCAGACTCTGTTTGTGAGGTGGAGTACATCGTAGCATCGGATGCCGCGAAGGAAGCTATGTGGCTGAGGAAATTCATCATTGAGCTCAGAGTAGCACCATCCCTCGATGGTCCGATCCTGCTCTACTGCAACAGCACTGGTGCCATAGCTCAAGCGAAGGAACCCAAAGCATACCAGCGGACGAAGAACATTTTGCGTCGCTTCCACCTGGTCTGGGAGATCGTGGATCGAGGTGACGTCAACCTTCAGAAGATCGACGGAAAGGAGAACCTGATCGACCCCTTCACTAAAGCCTTGACGATAAAGGAGTTCAACAACCACAAGTTGAAGATGGGTATTAGATACTATGCTGAGTTGCTTTAGGATAAGTGAGAGTTGTTGGAAAATATGTCTCAAAAGCCAATCATCAACCTGTTGACGGTTGAGCAACCTTGTATTGTAATTGATTTGTCAATAAATAAAATATATTTTTGATATTTTCATTACAAGTTTTCATCTTCTAATGAACTCCGTTGTTGTGATGAAGTCCTTAGGACTATTTAGGTTCGATAAAGAGATGATTTATCGATTAATCCTTAAAACTATTCACGACCAAATAATAGGCTGTTAATAAGGACAACAGCTTCAATCAAGCATAGGTCACTGTAGGCAATATGGGTTGGTCGTTCTTTCAACCAAGGAGTGTATGGAGACACTGATATGACATACAGGTGAGATGTAAGGGTACATCATCATTGAATGTGACCAACTCCAGAACATTTTGCTGTCAAGAATGTCTTTGATGGGATATAGGTATAAGTGTGCCTTAGACTTGAGATCACCTCAGTGACTTGCAAGCAACTCACTGTACTTTGGTACTGGACTTACTAAATTTTTAGTTCAGTGACGGAAGGCTTCTGGGCACAGTCAAGTACTTGCGAAGTTGGAGTATGATCAAGATGGGATTGACCACTCCAAGAGTTGGAGAAGAATGAGTCGTTGTATTTCAATTTAGCAAAATCTTAGCCAGGGTAATCCATCAGATGCATTTGATGTTTTGAAATATAATGTGGACAACCTGATTAGAGTTGACAATTGAACTCTGAGGTGTCCTATAAACATTTTGGTCAAGGAGATAAATTATATGGATTCTAAGGATGTTATTCTATACATTCGACCTATCCAGCTGTCGGGTGCCATTGCTAGATGGTCACTTTGATTGGTACAAAAATTTATTCCTATGCTATTGGCTTAGGTTCAGACCTATGAGGTCACACACATTAGAGTTCACGATCTGATCGGATGGTTGATCAATGATTAAGAATCGTTCTAGGATTAAATGATCAATATGATTGACATTTAACCTAGTGCAAGTGTTGCAGGAGGATTGATTAGTAATTTGATTGCTAATTGGCTTAATTTGATTAAGCCAAAGGACTGAGATTAAGTCTAATTAAATATGATTTAATTAGATTTGGTTTGGGCTTGATTGGATCAAGTTCAATTGGTTTATTGGATAAGCCAAGTACAAGGAAAAACTAGTCCTAGTTCAAATAGGACTTGAGTCAACCTAATTTTTAATTTGATTAGAAAATTAAATCAAATTTAAATCTAATTTAATCTAATTAAATTAAACTTTTAATTGGGTTAAGATCTATTTTAATTAGGTTGATTTGGTTTGAGAAATCAAATTTGAACAAGTCAAAGATTGAATCCTAGTAAGATTAGGATTCCACCTTGCGCCACCTTAGCCCCCCACGACTACTCTCTCTTATCCCATGCTCACTCTCTCTTATTTTGTGTGACAAAACCCTCTCTTCAGATCTTCACGCATGCCCAAAATTTTTTTCTCTTTTTCTCTTACATGGAATGTGGTTGTGGATCAAGTCAAAGTAGGAATTAGTTTGGATTTCAAATTCTATGAGATAGAGTTTTAAGAAACCCAAACTCTTTCCTTATGGCACTGATTTTATCCAATTTTTTTTGAGATTTTTGTGGTTTTTATGGCACATAATATGTGCTCTTTTCTAGTGGTCCACGGTAGAAAAAGGAGGGGATGTTCAAGAGTTGGGCGCCCCTTTTTTGCCTTGTTTGGATAATCCTTACTAGGTATTTGACCTAGACAAGGACTCTTCATATCTTTCTATTTAAAATGAATTTCTTCTTGAAACTTTTGTGAATTATATAGCATTGAGAGACCTTTTGGACATCCAAAAATTAAGGAGAAAGAGTCTTGGAGCGTGGAGATCTAATAGACACAAAATTAGGTGTCTGGGTTAGAGCAAAGAGAAGAAGAAGAGGGTCTTCTTCTAGAGTTGCTGGGTTCATCTATTCCCTTCCTCTATCTGTAAGTTTTCTGAGAGTGTCTTATTTAAAACTCCTTCTCCTACTTCTCATCTTTGAAAGAGTCCAAATCAAGAAGAAGGAGGCATCTGATCGACCATCCAAGAAGGATCAGTACAGTACTAGCATATTGTGCTGATTTTCTGGACCAGGACTTCTAATCGTGATTCGTGGGCTCGTGTGGATGACTCCTAGAGGTTGGACGTATGTGAGGCTCACAACATCATTCTCAAGCCCGGATCAGCAAAGTTAGAACGTCTAACTTGTAAGGTAATAGATCTGATCTATTATATTTTACATACATTAGATGTAGTATAGAAATATATTGATATGATCAATATATAGTTCTTGCTTTTTATATTTTAAATTTTAATTTAAATCTATGTAATAATTGTGTAATAGAATCTTAGATCTAGGGATTTTTTAATTTTATAAGATAAATTTTTGATTTATTTTAGTCTTCTGCTACCTGATCTTGAAAAAGTTTCAAGATCTAACCCTGAAATCCTAGATCTGGTTCCTTCACTCTTCATGCCACCACCTTTCTCCATATATAAAGAATTTTTGCATGAGATTTTTAGCACCATTCTAATGTTGGATGACCACTTTCTGAGTTTTCAAGATAAAGATAAAGTTTAGTTCAAAATTTGATTCAAATTTGATTTGAATTGGTGATAATGATCAATCAATGTTTAAAATAGAACCGAAACTACCTCTTTCTTATCTTTATCTTCCATGGATGCTACCCTTAAGAGGAGATCAGTTTTGTGTGAGATTAGAAGTGATTTTTGGCATGAGAAAATTGAGAGTTGGGGCATGAAAAGTTGAGAGCGGGTTGGGCTTCCATGCGTGAGAAACAGAGGAAGTGTTCTTTCTCTCGGACGTGAGGTGTAGGGTCTCTGGGGTTTCAACTCTAGATTGTGTGAGAAGAAAAATATAAGAGTGAGTCTTGTTCAATCTCCCACACCACCACCTTCTTGTAAAGCTTCATCTTTTGATCTGGAAAAGTCCAAACGATCTAAAGAAAGAAGCTTGGATCAACCATTTAGAGCCTTCAACGCGAGCTAGCACTCCCACAAAGGAAGATTTATTTAGGGCTTCAAATGGATGATCTATAGAGGTCAGATGACTTGTACAGCTATTCGACATCAATGAGAGCTTTGTACCATGCCTACCAATAGTGGAGTTCATCAACCTACAAAAAGATGATGAGTTCTGAACTCAACCAATATGATCTAAAGGTTAGATCAGATTCAGGCATCGACGTGATCGATATAGTTTTATATTTTATATCAGATTTTATATGTAGATTTTTCATATCATAGATCCTTAATTATAGTTTATATCTAATCTAAAGTATATTTAAAAGATTAAAGTGTTTAATCTTTTATTTTTTCACTATAAAATTTTAAAAATATATGCTTTGAACTACCGATTTTTTCATCACTTTTGGCCTATCCGGATATCAGATCCCATTGCTAGATGGTTACATCGATTAGTATAAAAAGTTGTTCCTATGCTACCAGCTTAGGTTCAAACTTATTGGGGTTACACACATTAGAAGATTCGATCTGATTGGATGGCTAAAGAGTCCCACTGGATTAGGACTCTAGTAAAGAGTCCCACTAGATTGGAACTCTAGAGGAGTCCCACTGGACTGGGAATCTACTGTTAATGGAGGATTTTAGCAATTAAATTACTGATTGACTCAATTTGATTGAGTAAAGAGGTTCGGATTAAGTTTAATTGAATTATATTCATTTTGACTTGGATTGGATTTGATTAGATCAAGCCAAATTATAAAAAAAAATTTGTTCCTGATTTGATCAGAACTTGAGTTCATTAATTTTTAATTGGATTAGAAATTTATTGAGGTGATTATATTTCTAACTAGATTAGGTTTCTTTCTCTTATTGGGTTCAAACTAGATATGATTTGATTAGAATCAAATTGGAAATGTAGAGTCCCAGTCAACTAAGACTCTCTCCCTTGCGCAAGCCCTAGGTCCCACACCATTTCTTCAATGCAAAAATTTGTTTTGTGTGAATTTTTTTGGACATGAGAAAAGAGGGTGTAGAAAGGGGTGGGCAGCATTCTTGATGAGTCATAGATCTTATCTCTTTTCTGATTTGAATTTGATCAAAATCAAAGATAAGGAGATAAGAAAGAAAGAGATCGATTTTGTTTAAAAAGTTGGGTGGTGCCAAAATATTTTTCCCTATGCGCATTGGAGTTTTGGTTAGTGTGAGAAAGATCTGATTTCTTTCTCATGCCATCACAAAATTTAACAAAAATTGGGGCACCCCATATGGTGGTTGGCATGGAGAATTATGGCGGCTCCTCTTAACCCAAAACTCTAACACCCATCTATAAAAAGGGGGTCCAATAGTTGAATGCCCCCATATGAGAATTGTTGGGTTCTGGTGGAGTAGCAGAAGGGTTAGGTATTTAAAATTTTTATTTGAAACATCTGACGCACTGAAAATCCTAATATCCAAAAACTCTTGACTAAATTAATCAATGTATAATTAAAATAAATTTGGATCAGAAAAATACCTACAGTGCTAATCCCAATTTTTACGAGCGTCTATGTGTCCACCCTCTAATGGTGATCCACATGAAAATTGAACCAAAAACAATGCTCTTTCTTCTCCTTGCTTCAAGAGTTCTAGTCCCTAGAACTCGACTAGCCCTATATCGATCAGGTTTCTCCAAGAACCTAACTCAACCCTCTAAGATTGTCCTCTAGACTTTTGATTCTCCTTCTTTAGGACCCTCACAACCCTTGTTTATATCAGAAGATAAGATTTTATCTTAAATCCCAAAGCCTTGTCCAAAAATAAAGATAGGTTGTAAGAAAGAAAGGAAAGCAACGGAGAGAAATTGAAAACTTTTTTGAATACCTCAGACACCCAGTGCCCCGGCCATTTTATAGCCACCAGAGGGATGCCAAAAGAGCCGTCACACACCCTATAAGAAAGTTTTATCTAATCTGATTATCAGAGATGAGAGTTCCTTCAAGCAGAAGGATTTTTATCAATGATACAACGATCAGCACCCTCATCTGCATGTGCAACCAGAGAAGGGATGTTTTTGCATCCCTTCTCAAATTAAAAAGATCCACAAAAATCCATTTGGATAAGGGACTCATTTTTAATTTCAAAAAATCTAAAATGGTGATAAAATTCTAATGGAAGGATGCTATCCTTGCACCTCTTCATGTGATTGCTGATCACCATGTGCGTGCGCATGCGAGGAAGCTTCCAGCATCCATTTGGCCATATGATAAGTCTGAAAAAATTCCAAAAAAATCATCAAAAATAGATTATCAAATGTGGAACATTATCTAAAATGGTTCTTCTAATTTGAAGGCATTTGATTAGGACAAGAACTATCCAAACCACAAAGAGATGCGATGCTTCATTCCGCATGCACGAGACATCCTTCACTTTTCTAATTTTTCTCCACCCCAAAAATTTTAGAAAAAATCCATCTCATTCTTTGAGATGTGCATCAGAGGATGGAAGGTGATATGGGCTACCACATGCATCTTAATCTCACACTAAAAGGACTTTTCCTTCTACCCACACCAACACTTCCATGCAAAACCTATTTTTGCACCAAGAGTCCTTCACAACTTGGACTGTTCATAAATGGTCTTAATTTAAGATTTGACACCCCAATTTGGGATGCTTCCAGATGGTACGACCTGACTCAAATATCTACTAACTTGAGCTAGCTAATTAGCAAGAGATGAAACCAAATTGATCTCCAAAGGAGCTAGAATTTCACACATACTAGCATGCTTATGAAAACCCTGATTGAATTCAAAATTTCAATCAACCTTTTTCAAAAGGGTTCTTGGCCAATTTTTATATGTGTGTAACCCATTATATTATACATCTAGCCAATAATAGGTCCGAATATAAGTTAATCTAATTTGATTAGATTCTAATCTAATCGATTAAGATCTAATCGAGCTAACCCAAGCTCAACAATTAGAATCCTTTCTAATTGGCGATCGAATTAAACTCTTTAATTTGATCAAAAATCTATAAGTCAAGATTGATGTCTAGCAACGTATTATGACTATCTAGAAGATATAAAATTTGATGAAATATCAAATATATCATTCAGTGGTAAGTTACTATGCAATTCAATCCTTCGATCATTTCTGCACCATGAATATGTTCATAAGTATAGAATTATGTCAAACTCAAACACATATTCATATCGATTCTTAATTAACCAATGATGACTTTGATAAAAAAGTATTAAAATTTTTTTCTAATCTCCCTCTTGCTTTTGGCTAAAAGATTTTTTTCGAATCATCTAGGATTGAGAATACATAGGATGTGATCTCTTCTTACTAGGAGTGATCAATTTTTTATATTGACCTACTCACAATCTTTATACACACTCCACCATATCCAGACCATCCCATACGTATATTAATGTCATGCCTGGATATGAACCAAAATATAGATTCATGTGCACAAGATTCCATGGTGGTCTCAAGTCTAAGGATCACTTACACAAATCCCACTTAGAGAATCATCTTTGACATGCAAGTAAGGCTTCCATAAGATGTTCTCTTTCATCGAGTCAATTCAGTGGACTCATTTTCCAAATGAGCACCCACATCCTTATATTAGTATCCCATATACAAGTGGCTAATGAGATCTTCCACCCTCTCTATCGAGCATGCTTAGGATGTGTCAATCTATCCAGAATATTGATCTCCAATTCAATGCTCCTACGATCAGGAATATTTAAGATTAAGTTTTAGAGTTTTAGGTCTCACTAGCATAATCCATTTATGTCTTCAAAAATCATTATCCTAATCTTTTTGGGTTCATCATAATCTTAGACATTATAAGATGTAGGTAAAATGATGAATCAATACCTCAAATAATAAATATCATTACATGAGTTAAAAAATTATAAAGAAAAGTCCCATCGTAATATACTTGCGATTGGCTTATAGGGCACTCTTCTTTCAATCTCTCACTTGCCCTAAAACCAATCGCCTTTATATCTCAATTCCATACAATCACGATAGCGATCAAATAGCTGCTGTGGTATGGCCTTAGTGAATGGGTCTGCTATATTGTTCTTTGTATCTACTCGTTCAAGAGCAACATCTTGTCTTTCTACAATTTCTCGAACGAGATGGAAGTATTTGAGGATGTGCTTGGATCTTTGATGAGACCTAAGTTCCTTAGCTTGAATAACAGCCTCAGTGTTATCACAATAGAGTGGCACCGATTCTTCAATCTCAAGAACTACTCCTAAATCCATGATGAACTTCTTCATCCAGACAGCTTCCTTAGTGGCTTCACTAGCAGCGATGTACTCTGCCTCAGTAGTTGAGTCAGCTATTGTTTGCTACTTACAACTCTTCCAACTTACTGCCCTACCATTGAGGGTAAACACGTATTCTGATATTGACTTACTATCATCTAGATCAGATTGAAAACTAGAATCTGTATATCCCTCTAGTTTCAACTATGATCATCCTCCATATATAAGAAAAATATCTTTAATTTTTTTTAGGTACTTCAAATTATTTTTCACAGCTTTCCAATAATCCTCCCCTGAATCAGTCTGAAATCTACTAGCTATACCCAAAGCATAAGCTACATCAGGTCTAATACATAGCATGGCATACATAATTGATTCCACAGCCAAAGCATAAGGAGATTTCACTCATCCTCTTTCTCTCTTCTGGTGTCTTAGGATATATTTTTTTAGATAGACATATATCATGACTTGCAAGCAGGTATCCTCTCTTACTAGCCTCCATATTAAACCTTTTTAATATGAGATCTATGCACCGTGACTGAGATAAGACTAACATCCTTTTAGATCTATCTCTATAGATTTTTATACCTAGGATATAGGATGTTTCACCCAAGTCTTTCATAGAAAATTTATTCGATAGCTAAGTTTTGACTGATTGCATCATTGGGATATCATTTTCAATGAGCAGTATGTCATCGACATACAGAATCAAGAAGATAACAGTACTCCACTTATCTTTTTATACACACATGGTTCATCCTTATTTTTGATAAAGCTAAACTCTTTGACTGTCATATCAAATTAGATGTTCCAACTCCTCGAAACTTGCTTCAATCCATAGATGGATCTCATTAGCTTGCATACTTGATTTGTCCTCCCACTTGAGATAAATCCCTTTGACTAAGTCATATGGACCTCTTTCTTAAGATTATCATTGAGGAAAGTAGTCTTGACATCCATCTGCCAGATCTCACAGCCGTAGTATGCCACTATAGCAAGTAAAATCTTGATGGACTTGAGCATAGCCACTGGTGAGAAAGTTTCATCATAGTCAATTTCTTGCCTTTGTTTGAAACCCTTTCACCACCAATCTAGCTTTGTAGGTTTCTATTTGGCTATCTGCTCTGATCTTCTTTTTGAAAACTCACTTGCACTTTATTGGGATCACACCCTCAGGTGCATCAACCAAAGTCCATACTTGATTGGTGTACATTGAGTCTATCTCAGATTTTATGGCTTCCAGCCATCTGTCTGAGTCTCTACTTATGATAGCGTTTGAATAGGTCAGCAGATCATCATCTTGAATGATGTTAATTATATTGTTATTCTCAATGACAAAACCATATCTCAGAGGTGCTTGACGCACTCTATCTGACCTTCAAAGAGGAGGTGTGTATTATGGATGTACCTCATCCTTGGATATTTCTGATTGAGGACCTTCTTGTGGTTCAACCATAGATATTTCTGGATTGATTTGTAGATTATGAACTTTCATAAGTTCAATATTTCTCCCACTGCCTTCTTCTTGGATGAATTTATTTTTCAAGAAAATGGCATGCCTACTAACAAATACCTTTTGTTCAGTAGGGTGGTAGGAGTAGTATCTATTAGTTTCTTTAGGATACCCTACAAACCTATATTTGTCTGATCTAGTACTAAGCTTATGTCTAAAAATATTTTTGACATAAGCAGGACAGCCTCAAATCTTAAAATATTTAAGATTAGGTTTCCTTCCCTTCCACATCTCATATGGTGTGCTTGCAATAGACTTTGAAGGCACCCTGTTTAAAATATATGTGGCAGTCTTTAGGATATATCTCCGGAAAGATATTGGGAGATTAGTGAAGCACATCATGGACCGCATCATATCCATCGAAATGAGATTCTTCCTTTCTGCTACATCATTTACCTGGGGTGTATAAGGAGGGATCCATTCAGAGAGAGTACCTTTACTTTTAAGATGATCAAAAAATTCTCTGGATAAATATTCTCCTTCTCGATCAGATCAAAGAATCTTGATACTTTTTTCAGTTTGTTTCTCGACCATACATTGATACTCCTTGAACTTATCAAAGACTTTAGATTTATGTTTCATAAGATACACATATCCGAACCTTGATAAATCATCTGTAAAGATAATAAAATAGGAGTATCCTCCTCTGACCAGAGTTGTCATCAATCTACATATATCTGTATGTACCCTAATAACTCATTCATCCTCTCTCCATGTCTAGAAAATAGTCTTGATCATCTTACCCATGAGACAAGATTCATAAGTTTCTAATGATTCATAATCACATGGGTCAAAAAATTCTTCTTTGTATAACTTGTTTATCCTGACTTACTAATATAACCAAGACAGCAATACCAGAGATATGTGATATTCACATCTTTTCTCTTTCTTTTCATATTTCTTTCAATATGAAAATTATTTTTGTTGAGTGCAAGATTAAAAGATTGTTATCAATATAACTATTGCCATAAAATTCATTAGAAAAAAAAATGGAGCATCCATTTTCCATTAGCCTTATTTCATAACCTTGTTTTAACAATAAAAGTATAGAAATAATATTTCTAATAACCTTTGGTATGTAATAACAGTCTTTCAATTCTAAAGGTTTATCCGAAGGCAAATCAAGCATACAGGTTCCCACAGCCTTTGCGTTAATGGACTCTCCACTTGTGCTATAAAGTTCAAGGTCATCTCTTTTCAGTCCTTTGATATTCTGTAGTCGCTGTAATAAATTGTATATATGCGATCTATAGATGGTATCCAATATCCAAGTATTAGAGTCTGAGTCACTCAATAAAAAATAGGTCTGTATCATATATACATCTTTTGGTGCTATACTTGCACCCTGCTTCAAACTTATAAGATAATTCTTGTAATTATTCTCCCAATATCTAAATTTACCACAAATAATATCCATATGGATATTTTTTGCCTTCTTATTATTACTAACCAATCTAAGGTTAGAAATATCTAGATTATCGAAGTTCATCTCTGATACAAACCTAATTTGCATGTTCCTCAACTAATCCACATAGTTGAGATCGGTTAATATATTTTTATTCATGGTTTCATGCAGTGAGAATAAAATAGCCATAATGTAGACTTAAATCTACATAAAGAATAATAGTATAAGCAGATCACTCATGTTTGACATGCATAACTAGATGAGATCTTTTAATCTAGTTATGTCTCCCACTATTTTTATCAGATACCATAGCCTTCTCTTATGGTAAACGAGAAACCCTAATCTAGTTTCTTAATGGGGTTGAGATCCTAATCCTTTAATGAAGTCTTATGGATATCACAATAAATCTCAATGAGTTCAAAGGTAGAAAAATCTATTCAATTGCATCTCATGTAACTCTCAATATAATCTTTGCCTCTAAAAATACTCATAGTCTTATGGATATCACAATAAACTATAGTATTTTTAGTTAAGTCAGACCCTTCATTTTCATAAATACTGCCCTTGTGGATATCACAACAAAGCAATATATTCAAAATATACCGTAAAGCATTTAATATACACCAAGACAAATCCACATCAATTTTCATAGCAAGTCTTGTGGATATCACAACAAACCTACTATGATTTTTGACAGAGTATCGACTAGGCATGAAGAAAGGCATATATAGTGTTCAAAATATCGAGCAATCTTTATTCAAGATTCGAACTAATCCAATTGACCAGAAAATTGTTAAGATTGGTGGGGGTCCCCCCGTTACTTTTCTAAGACATCAATAAAATTGATCAGGCCAGCAATGAAACCAATTAAATAACCACATCACTTAAAACACTCTTTAGACACCAAATGATTAATCGATTCAAGAAATAAGTCAGCTACTAGTTTACAACACTATGACTTAATATGATTTTTATGAGGGCTTTAATGGTCTCAAGCACATCCTAATTCAATCAATCACAATGACATACTATTATAGTTGTATCTTAACAATCATAACAACTAATCATAGCGTCCAATCATATCTCTAAGATATGAAAACATAATCATATAACATGATTATAAGTAAGCATCTCAAGCATGTCATATATACATTAAGTTCTAATAACATGCATGAATACAAAAAAACTCTTTTCACGATTCTTCTTCTTGGGACATCACAGTGACACCCCTACATGCCATAAGAGTACCCTATGGAATAGAAAGAGAGGATCTATGAACCCTACTTGCTCTTATGATAAGATATTCTGGTGATGAATCTTAATTAGAGTACTAAGCTACTAAGAAAGATTCTATACATACATCATGCATTTTATATTTAAAACATATCTCTAAGACATGCTAGGGTTTTGATGTTCAATCGGGTTCAACCCTTGACCCGATTTGAACCAAATCGAAAACCCATGCTTGATCACTATTAAGACCATAATTTAACCTTTGATTATATAGATCAAGGTATGCTCTGATACGACTGTTGGATTTTGATCGTGCAGTAGAAGGGTTAGGTATTTAAAATTTTTATTTGAAATACCTAACGCACCGAAAATCCTAATGCTCAGAAACCTTTGACTATATTAATC
Organism: Elaeis guineensis; assembly: GCF_000442705.2. Classification (NCBI taxonomy): domain Eukaryota; kingdom Viridiplantae; phylum Streptophyta; class Magnoliopsida; order Arecales; family Arecaceae; genus Elaeis; species Elaeis guineensis. The sequence continues at coordinate 59,739,359 of NC_026003.2, forward strand.
AAAGTACAATCAAAATAAATTTAAATCAGAAAAATACCTATAGTGCTAATCATAATTTTTACAAGGTATCCAAATATCTGCCCTCCAATGGTGATCCATATAAAAATTGAACCAAAAACAGCACTCCTTCTCTTTGCTTTAAGAGTTTTAGCACCTAGAACTTGACTAGCCCTGTATCGGTCAGGTTTCTCCAAGAACCTGACTCAACCCTCTAAGATCCTCTTTTGAACTTCTAATTTCTCTTCTTTAGGACCCTCACAACCTTTGTTTGGATCAGATAAGGTTTTATCTTAAATCCTAAAGCTTTGTCCTAAAACTAAGGTTGTAAGAAAAAAAGGAGAGCAACGGAGAGAAATTGAAAACTTTTCTGAATGCCTCGGACACCCAGTGCCTTGGCCATTTTATAGCCACTAGAGAGATGCCAAAAGAGAGAGACACACCCTACAAAAAAGTCTTATCTAATATGATTATCAAGATAAGAGTTTCTTCAAGCAGAAAGACTCTTATCAATGATACGTCGATCATCACCCTCATCTGCATGCGCAACCAGAGAAGGGATGTTTTTGCATCCCTTCTTGAATTAAAAAAATCCACAAAATCCATGTGGATAGGGGACTCATTTTTAATTCTAAAAAATCTAAAATTGTGATAAAATTCTCATAGAAGGATGCTATCCTCTCACCTCTTCATGCAAGTGCTGATCACCGCACGTGAGCGCGCACATGAGGAAGTTTCCAGCATCTGTTTGGCATTTGATAAGTCTAAAAAAATTTCAAAAAAATTAATAAAAATAGCTTATCAAATGTGAAATATTATTAAAAAAAATTGTTCTAATTTGAAAGTATTTAATCAGGAAAGGACTCTCCAAACCATGAAGAGATGTGACGCTTCATACTGCGTGCGTGGGACATCCTTCTCTTTTCCAATTTTTCTCCACCCTAAAAACTCCAAAAAAAATCTATCTCATGCTTTGAGATATGCAACAGAGTATGGAAGGTGATATGGGCTGCCACACGCATCTTAATCCCACACCAACACTTGCACACAAAACCTATTTTTATGCCAAGAGTCCTTCACAACTTGGACTCTTCATAAATAATGTTAATTTAGGATTTGATACCCTAATTTGGGCTGCTTTCAGGTGGCACGACCTGACCCAAATGCCCACCAAATTGGGCTAGATAATTAGCAAAAGATGAGACAAAATTGATCTTCAAAGGAGCCAAGATTTTCACACGTGTTAGCATGCTTACCGAAATCCTGAATGAATCCAAAATTCTAATCAACCTTTTTCAAAAGGGTCCTTAGCCAATTTCTATATATGTGTAATCAATCAGGTTTCACATCTAGTTAGTAGTAGGTTTGGATGCAAATTGACCTAATTTGATTAGATTTTAATCTAATCGATTAAGGTCCAATCGAGCTAACCCAAGCTCAACAATTAGAATCTTTTCTAATTGACAAATCGAATTAAACTCTTTAATTTGATCAAAAATCTACAAGTCAAGATTAATATCTAGCAATGTATCATGACTACCCAGAAGATATAAAATTTGATAAAAATATCAAATATATCCTTCAGTAGTAAGTTACCATATAAATCAATGCTTCAATCATTCTTACATCCTAAATATGTTCATAAGTATGGAATCATGTCAAACTTAAACACATATTCATGTCGATTTTTAATTAACCAATGATGACTCCAATAAAGAAGTATTAGAAACTCTTTCTAATCTCCTTTCTGCTTTTGGCCAAAAGACTTTTTTCGAGTCATCTAGGATTGAGAATACATAGGATGCGATCTCCTCTTACTAGGAGTGATCGGTTCCATATTGACCTACTCACAATCTTCATACATACTCCACCATATCCAGAACACCCCGTACATATCTTAATGCCATACCTGGGTATAAACTAAAATATGAGTTCATGTGCATAAGATTCCATGGTGGTCTCAGGTCAAAGAATCACTTGCACAATTCCCAATTAGAGGATCATCTTTGACATGCAAGTAAGACTTTCATAAGATATTCTCTTTCATCGAGTCAATTCAGTAGACTCATTTCCCAAATAAGCACCCACATTCTTGTATTAGTATCTCATATATAAGTGGTTAGTGAGATCTACCACCCTCTCCATCGAGCATACATAGGATGTGCCAGTCTGTCCGAAATATTGATTTCCGACTTAATGCTCCTACGATTAAAAATATTTAAAATTAAAATTTTAAGATTTTAGGTCTCACTAGCATGATCCATTCATGTCTCCTAAAATTATTACTCTAATCTTGAGGATTCATCATAATCTTAGACATTATAAGATATAGCTAAAATAATGAATCAATACCTCAAATAATAAATGTCATTACATGAGTTGAAAAATTACAAAGAAAAGTCCCATCGCAACACACTTGTGATTGAATTATAGGACACTCTTCTTTCAAGAATTAGTTGAAAGTTGTTTTTTCTATATAGCTCTCTCCTCTCTTCTCTTCCTCCATTAATTCTTCTTCATCTTTAGAGCATCTAAGAGATCAAAAGAAGAAGAAGAAGATCAGGCTTCAAAGATTCTTGCGAGCTAGCACTCCCGAGGAGCCTGATCAGCATCCATTCTTCATGTAGATGATCTGTAGAGGTCGGATACTTTTGTGTGACTGCGAACAATCTAAAAGAACTTCTATCTATGCGATACACTTATGGAGATCAGCAACCCATGCTTTGATAAAGAGTTCAGAACTTGTTAGATCATGTTTGATTAGATCTAAAGGTTAGATCTAATCTACAATGTCGATATAATTGATGCAGATTTTTATTTTTTTAGTTCTTAATTTCATATTTTAATCATATCATAAGTCTTAGCATGGTAGTTTAGATTAGATCTTGTGCATGTAATATAGATTAAATTATTTGATCTATCAAGATCTGCAACAAAATTTTAAAATTACATGCATAAAATTATCAATATTTTCTTCAGTGATTTAGCCACAGAAGGACTCCTCTATGCCAAGAATCAGATCACAAACCTTCGTAGATTTTTTTACTATGAAACAAAAGGATAAGGGAAAGGGGCATCCCATCCTATGGGAGGCCAACTTAAAAATTGTGCACAAAAAATTCACCATGCGCCAGAGAAGATCTCTGGTGTGTGGGATGCCAGATTTGTGGCACCAACACCATGGTTCAATCAGCCAAGTGTTAACCCAATTTAGAACCAAATCTAATTTGATCTTAATTGGATTTAATTAGTCCAATCTGAACCAATTTCGAATCCGATTTGAAATAAGAAGCTAGGATTTACAACATGTGCTAGCATGTTCACCTTGCAAACATAATCTAATCTAATTAGACCCTTGATCAATTCTCTTTGTGTATGATCCATTGGGTTCCACAACTAGCCAGTAGTGGGTTTGCATGTAAGTTGATCTGATTTGATTAGAATTCAATATAATCGATTTAGGTCAAATCAAGCTAACCCAATTTCAGCAATTAGAACCCTCTCTAATTTGCAATCGAATTAAACTCTTTAATTCAATCAAACCTATAAGACAAGATTGATGTCAGTAATATATCATGTTTATCTAAAAAATATAAAATTCTAATAAAAATATCTAAAGTATCTTTCAGTGGTAAGTTACCGTACAATTCGATCCTGCGATCAACTTGTATCCTGAATATAACTCTGGATATGAAATCATGTCAAACCCAATATCATATTCATATTTCTCTTAATTTTATAATGATGATTCAATTAATGAAACATTAGAAACTCATTCTAATTTTCATTCCACTTTATCAAAGACTCTTGAATCATCAGTCGATTAGAGCAAGTAGGATGCGATCTCCTCTTACCAGGAGTGATCGATTCCATGTTGACCTACTCACAACCTCCATACATATTCCACCATATCTAGAATACCCCATATATGACTAAGTCATGAATGAGTATGAATCAAAATACAGTTTCATGTATACAAGGTTCTATGGCAGTTTCAGGTCAAATGATTACATGCACAACTCCCACTATAAGAAAACATCTTTTGACGGATAAGTTGATTTCATAAGATATTTTTTAAGTCGAATCAATTCAGTGAACTTATTTTCTAATGAGCACCCACATCTTTGTATTAATGTCTCACACAAGTGGCTTATAAGATCAGCCACCCTCTCCATTAAGCATACACAAGAAGTGCCAGTCTATCCGGAACATTGATCCCCTAATCAATGCTCTTATAACTAGGAATATTCTAAATCAAGATTTTTAAGATTTTAGGCCTCATAGATATGATCTCATCATAATCCTAAAATCATTAGCTTGATTTATGGGGTTCATCATAATTATTATGAATGTAAGATGCAGCACATGATGAAAAATAAATGCCTTTTATTTATAAAGTGTTAATTACATGAATCTGGAAGATTATAAGAAAAATCCATCCAAATATAAATTTCGATTGGCTTGTAGGGCATGTTTCTTTCAATCTCCCACTTGCACTAAAACCAATCACCTTTATATTTTATCCTCATACAATCAAGGTGGTGATTGAACTGCTGCTGTGGTAGAGTCTTAGTGAACGGGTCTACTATGTTATTCTTTATATCTACTCATTCTATGACTACATCTTGTCTTTCGACTATTTCATGAATGAGGTGGAAGTACCTTAGAATGTGCTTGGATTTATAATGAAACATCGGTTCCTTAGCTTGAGCAACTGCTCCAGTATTTTCACAAAAAAATGGTACTAGATTCTCAATCTCAGAAACAATATCCAATTCAATGATGAACTTCTTTATCCAGACAGTTTCTTTGGCGGCTTCACTTGCAGCTATGTACTCTATCTTAGTGGTTGAGTCAGCTACAGTCTATTACTTAAAATTTTTTTAACCTACTGTTCCACCATTTAGAGCAAAGACATATCCTGAAGTGGACTTGCTATCATCATTAGGGTCTGATTGAAAACTAAAGTCAGAATAGCCTTCTAGTTTTAGATCAGATCTTCTATATATCTGAAAAATAACTTTTATTCTTCTCAAATACTTAAGAATATTTTTTACTACTTTTCAATAATTTTCATGTGAATCAGCCTGAAATCTACTAACTATGCCTAAGGCATAGGCAACATCAGGCCTGGTACATAGTATAGCATACATAATTGATCCTACCGCTGAAGCATAGAGAATAGAACTCATTTTATTTCTCTCTTTTGATATTTTAGGAGACATCCTTTTTGAGAGATGTATGCCCTGATCCATGGATAAGTAACCTCTTTTATTCACATCTATGTGGAACCTTTTCAGCATAGGGTCTATGTATTTGGACTAGGACAAACCCAACATCCTTTTAGATCTATCTCTATAGATCTTTATACCTAGTATATAGGATGCTTCACCCAAGTCTCTCATGGAAAACTTACTTGATAGCCATGTTTTGAGCAATTGTAACATTGGGATATCATTTCTAATGAGAAGTATGTTATCTACATATAAAACTAAGAAGACAATGGCACTCCCACTAGTCTTTTTATACACACAAGGTTCATCCATATTTTTGATAAAGCCAAACTCTTTGACTGTAATATCAAAGCAGATGTTCCAACTCCTAAAGGCTTGCTTTAATCCATAAATAGATTTCTTAAACTTGCATTTTGCTCTCTCACTTGAGACAAATCCTTCTGATTGAGATATGTAAACCTCTTCCTCAAGATAATAATTAAGGAAGGTGATCTTTATGTCCATTTATCAAATTTTATAATCATGGTATGCTGCTATTGCAAGTATAATCCATATAATTTGAGCATGGCAACAAGTAAAAATATTTTATTATAATCAATACCCTATTTTTGCTTGAAATCTTTAGCCACCAATCTAGCTTTATAGATTTCGACTTGACTATCTGCTCCAATCTTTTTCTTATATATCTATTTACATCCAATAGGGATTACACCCTCGGTGCATCAACCAAAATCCATACCTGATTGGAGTATATTGAGTCCATTTCGGATTTTATAACCTCTAGCCATTTATCTGAGTCTTTACTGATAACAGTCTCCGTATAGGTCAGAGGTTCATCATTCTCAATGATGTGGGCTTTATTATTCTCAATAATGAATCCCGTACCTTAAAGGTGCATTTCGTACTCTTTCTGACCTTTAGAGAGGAGGTGTATTTTGTAATTGTACCTCATCAATGGATACTTCTGGTTGAGAAGTATCTTGTGCTTCTATTTGTAGGTCATGACTTCTTCAAGTTCAATTTTCCTTCCATTGTCTCTTTGTAGGATAAACTCCTTTTCCATAAAAGTGGTATATTTACTGATAAAAATCTTTTGTTCAGTAGAATGGTTAAAGATATATCTCATACTCTCTTTAGGATAACCTATAAATAAGCATTTATCTACCTTAGTACTTAGCTTATGTACAAATTTTTTTTTTTTTTACATAAGGGGGATAGCTCCAAATCTTAGAATACTTAAGATTAGGCTTTTTACCTCTCTATATCTCTTATGGAATGCTTGGTACAGATTTTAAAGGTACTCTATTAATGATACAGATAGCAGTCTTTAGGATATATCTCCAGAAGAAAATAGGCAAATCTGTAAAGTGCATCATGGGACCGCATCATATCTAATAAAATGTGATTCTTCCTTTCAGCTACACCATTCAACTGTAAGGTATATAAGGAGGGGTCCATTCTAAGAGAATTTCTTTTTTTTTAAGATGATCTAGAAATTCACGGGATAAGTATTCTCTTCCTTAATCAGATCAAAAAATTTTAATATTTTTTTTAATTTGTTTATCGATCATACTTTGATACTCTTTAAATTTATCAAAGGCTTCAGATTTATGTTTCATAAAATACATATATCCAAACCTAGATAGATCATCAGTGAATGTAATAAAATAAGAGATCCTCCTCTGGCTTTAGTTGTCATAGGACCACATATGTCTGTATATACAAGTCCTAATAACTCACTTGTCTTTTCTCCATGTCCGTTAAATAGAGTCTTGATTATTTTACCCATAAGATAAGATTCATAAGTTTCTAATGATTTATAATCATAAAGATCAAAGAACTCTTCTTTGTATAACTTGTTAATTCTTGTCTCACTTATATGACCAAGTCAATAATACCAAAGTAAAGTTTATTTACATCATCTCCCTTTCACTTTTTACTTTTATTAACATGAAAAATATTATCATTAAGAGATAGAATCAGAAGACCATTATCAAAAATACCATGACAAAGAATTTCATTAGAATAAGAAATTGAGCAACTATTACTCTTTCTATTTATTTCAAATGCTCGTTGCAATAATAATGGTATAGAAATAATATTCCTAATGATCTTAGGCATATAATAATAATTTTCTAGCTCTAAGATCTTTTCAGAAGGTAACTTTAAGATATATGTTCCCACAGCTTCTGCCTGGATGGACTCTCCTCCAATGCCGTAGAGCTCGAAGTCACCCTTCTTCCAAACTCTAATGTTCTGCAACCCCTGTAATGACTTGCATATATGAGAACCGCATATCCAATATCCAAAACTCTAAATTATGTATCTCATACATACCTTTTGATGTGTTGCTTACACCAGCCTCTACAGATGTAAGGTAATCCTTGCAATTCTTTTTCCAGTGTGCTGCTTTGTCGTAGTGAAAGTAGGTACCTTGTTTGGAAGCTTTCTTCCCTTCCCTCTTCATTGCCACCTTTAGGGTTCAATGCTTTTTTTGAATCCTTCGTGCCTGATTTCTTCTTAGAGGTCTTTCCCATAAGAAGAACTAGAGTCTTGTCCTTTTTATTATGGCTCTCAGCTGTTTTGAGCATGTTTAATAGCTCAAGCAAAGAGATATTCAGTTTGTTCATATGATAATTCATAATAAACTAAGTGAATGATTCAGAGAGAGATTACAGAATCAAATTCTAATTTAATTCTCTATACATCATAAAATCCAATTGACCCAATCTAGTGATCAAGTCAATGACCTTAAGAACATGATCTTGTATGGATGACCCTTCAGTCATTCTAGCACGGAATAATTGCTCAAATATCTCATATTTAGTAGTCCTACTTTGTTCTCCATACAACTCCTTAGGATTGAGGAGTATGGATTGAGTATCCATGCTTTCATACTTCCTCTATAATTCATTATTCATAGAAACCAGTATGATACATTTGACAGTTAAATTATCATTCTTTCACATCCTGTATGTGGATACCTCTTTCTCCATAGCATCATCCCCAACCTCTTGTGGTTCAGGGACATCAAGAATACAAGAAAGCTTCTCCTGAGTGAGTACTATCTTTAAATTCTTCAACCAGTCCATATAATTGGGATCGATCAATTTGTTGGAATCTAAAATTTCTTACAGTGATACTGAAGATGCAATTTATAGAATTTAATCTATATAAAATAAAAAATATAATATAAACAAATAACTAATGATGACATACATAATTAAATAAGATCTTTTGTTTAATTATGTCTTCCACTATTTTTATTGATTATTATAGCCTTCTACTACGATGAACGGGATATATAAAAATTTATACCTTAGTGGAATTGAGACCTTAATTTCTCATAATGATCTTACAGTAACACAATAAATCCTTATGAGTTCATAGTTAAGAAACTCTTTTCAATTGTATCTCATGCAATTCTCAACTTTATCTTAGTCTCTAAAATATTAATAGCCTTGTGGTAATACAATAAGCTATAATGTTTAAGTTATGTAAGATCCTTTATCACCATGCAGTCAAATTTGAATATAACTGCCCTTGTGGTAACACAACAAAGCAGCAAATCCAAAATTGTTGTAAGCATCTAATATGCATCAGGAATATATTATATCAGTCCCATAGCAAGTTTTGTGGTAACACAACAAACTTATCATGGTTCATAATGTAACATTAATCTAGCATGAAAGAAGGCCCCTTATAGTGTTTTTCAACATTAGGATTTTTTTAATTTTAAGATTGTTAACCAAATTGTCCAAGTAAATAGATGGAAGTCCCTCTGTTGCTTTTCTTAGACACCAATAAATTGGCCAGATCAGTCAACGGAACTAATTAAAGAACCACCTTTAGCACTTTTCTAGACACCAATTTATCAATTGATCAAGAATTGGTTAACCCATAGTTGCCATCACTACTAAATATAATTTTTACGAGGACTTTATTTGATCTCATGCACATTCTAATTTGATAACACTAATGCACACTAATATATATTAGCATTAATTATTTTGTATGTGCCAGTGTGATATATGAACATTCATCATGCTAGGACAACCTTACAGTACAACCCCATTATACTAGGACAACCTTATTTCAGAATGATGAAGTGGTGGATCAGACATAATCGATTTATGTCATCATATGAAAGGATGATTAAAGCATAATTCATAGCACAATTAATTTTTAAACTATGAACATCTGCATAGTATGAATCATAGCATGCATTACATGAACATTATCTTATATATGATTGAACCAAACAAGGCTAGCTCTGATACCACTATAGGATTATGATGGTACAGCAGAAGCACAGATTTCAAAAAAATTAAACTATAAAAATCTTAAATATTAAATCCTAAATCAAGACCTCCTTGATAATTAACAATCGTATGAAATATTTTCATAACATATAAGAAGGTATAAAAAATACCTACAACGCTATATCCTAAACTTCGGCGAAATCTCCATTAGGCACCTATGTGTTCGTTCTCCGATGTTGATCCACACAAGACTTTGATCAAGACATTGACTCCTTAAGATGGTTCCTCCCTTTGAATTCTTCCTCTAAGAACTTCTTTGGATAGCAAAACCTTAGGGCTTCTTTTTCCTCTTTCCCCAGTCTTCCTATCTCTACCTTTTTTTCCTCCTTGTCTTTTTTAATTCTCTTCCTAGACTCTTGTCCTAAATCAAACTTGTTCTTACTATTTTAAGACTTATCCTAACAAGAAAAGAAAGAGAGCTATTCAGACTACCTAGGAGACTTGTAAGAAAAAAGAGACAAATTTTTTTCTCGATGGATCAGAATACCCGGTGCAGCACCCTATTTATACTTAGTGACCGAATGCCATTAGAAACAACTTGTGCCTTCTCCACGCAACAACTCACACCCAACCAGAATTTCTCATGCCTCCAACCAATTTCACATGCCCATCAGCAATCCAGGGACATGTGGCAACAATCATCGAAAAAAATCCAAGAGATGCTTCGCACAGAAAGACTCTTTGGAGAAACTTTTTTTGATGTTTTTCTGAGATGTCGCGAGGCTTCTCTTAGGCATCACAATTCTCCATCTTAAATCAGTGCACTTTGGCCATCCAAGGGCCCACAAGGGAGGTACTAAACTTAGTTGGGTGTGAAAAAAAATCCAAAGAAAAATATTGGCGTGCAACATTTTTAAGAGACCAAAACAACTTGGACTCCAAGTGGCACATGGATTAGGTTTGGCTAGGGTTTGATTTTTATCTAATTTCCAATGTTAACTCATGAAGTGATTTAGCCAAAGAAGGACTCCTCTGTGCCTAGAATCAGATCACAAACCTTTGTAAATTTTTTCACCATGGAACAAAAGGATAAGGATGAGGAAGCCAACTTGAAAATTGCGCACAAAAAATTCACCACACGTCAGAGAAAATCTCTAGCATATGGGATGCCAGGTTTGTGGCACCAACACCTTGGTTCAACCAGCCAAAGGTTAATCTAATTTAGAACCAAATCTGACTTTATCTTAATTGGATTTAATTAACCCAATCTGGAACAAATTTTGAATCTGATTCGAAATAAGAAGCTAGGATTTGCAATATGTGCTAGCATGTTCATCTTGCAAACATGATCTAATCCAATTAGATCCTGATCAATTTTCTTTGTGTGTGATCTATTGGATTTCACATCTAGCCAATAGTGAGTCTGGGTGCAAGTTGATCTGATTTGATTAGAATTCAATATAATCGATTTAAATTCAATCGAGCTAACCCATTTTAGCAATTAGAATCTTTTCTAATTTATGATCGAATTAAACTCTTTAATTCAATCAAACTCATAAGATAAGATTGATGTCTAGCAATGTATCATGTCTATCCGAAAGATATAAAATTTTGATAGAAATACCAAAAATACATTTCAGTGGTAAGTTACCGTATAATTCGATCCTGCAATCATCCTGTATCCCAAATATAACTCTGGATATGGAATCATGTCAAACCCAATATCATATTCATATTTTTCTTAATCTTATAATAATGACTCAATTAATAAAATATTAAAAGTTTTTTCTAATTTTCATTCTACTTGGATCAAAGACTCCCTGAATCATCAGTCGATTAGAGCAAGTAGGATGCGATCTCCTCTTACTAGGAGTGATCGATTTTATGTTGACCTACTCACAACCTTTATACATATTCCACCATATCTAGAATACCTTGTATATGACTAAGTTATGAATGAATATGAACCAAAATATAGATTCATGTATATAAGGTTCTATAGTAGTCTCAGGTCAAAGGATTACATGCACAACTCTCACTATAAGAAAACATCTTTTGACGGGTAAGTTGATTCCATAAGATATTTTTTAAGTCAGATCAATTCAGTGAACTCATTCTCTAATTAGCATCCACATCCTTGTATTAGTGTCTCATATAAGTGGCTTATGAGATCACCCACTCTCTCCATTAAGCATGCACAAGAAGTGCCAGTCTATCTGAAACATTGATCCCCTACTCAATGCTTCTATAACTAGAAATATTCTAAATCAAAATTTTTAAAATTTTAGGTCTCATAGGTATGATCTCATCATAACCCTAAAATTATTGTCTTGATTTATAGAGTTCATCATAATTATTACAAATGTAAGATGTAGCATATGATGAAAAATAAATATTTTTTATTTATAAAATATCAATTATATGAGTTTGAAAGATTACTAGAAAAATCTATCAAAATATAAATTTTAATTGGCTTGTAGGATATATTTCTTTCATAGAGGATGTTTGGCGGATGCGACTTTGTATTCGATGTTAGAGGAGAGGATCTCAAAAGATTTGTGGATGAAGTTGCCACCATGTATATGGAGAAAAATATGTCCAACAAGTTGATATTGAAGAAGAGATTGTACAGCTTTCGAATGCAAGAAGGCGAAGATGTCTTAGGTCACATCCAAAAATTCGACCAAGTGTGCAAGGAGTTATGGAACATCAGGGTGAAGATGGAGGAGGAAGATAAATCATTGCTATTGCTATGCTCACTGCCCCCTTCTTATGATCCATTGGTGACGATGCTGCTCTATGGCAAGGAGCCTCTAGAGTATGAAGATATGGTCTTGATGCTGCAATCCATTAAACAGCGAGAGAAGATGACCAAAGAAGGTGCTTCCTAGGAAGGCTTGGCCATGGTGAGAGATTAGAAAGAGGATGTTGGGTTCTGACCACACAGCAAAAGTGATTTTTAAAATTTTAAAATCAAATAAGTCAAGAGCTTTAACAGTTAAAACTATGTAGCCAAAACTCAAACCCTAGAATTACCTTATCAATGTCGATCAAAACAAAACAAGCAAGCAAAAGGGATAAAATTTTTACTTTCACCAAAAATATAATGTGGCATGTTGGTGATCTCCACAAGACTCCAAAGTAGAAGCCCTCCCATGGTGATCCACACGAAAGTTGGTCAAGGTCCTTCCTAACCGGTGTGTTACCGTAGCCTTGTCTTCTCAAGAATACTACCAGCTTTGAACTCAAGGAACGAACACACCAAAGCCCAATTGCTTTTAATTTTGCCACCAGAATCATGCCAAGAAGACACTCTTCAAATGTCTCATAACTTAGGATTTGATTTTGGGCTCCAACATATGAAAAAACCAAACCCTAGGGCACACTAGCAACACTTGCTAATTCTCTCACCACCCTTCCTAAAACTTTTGCCACTCAATTTTTTCTTTCCATTTTCTCAAATTTTTTCAAAATTTTTTATCTAATTTATACACCTCTTATCTTTGGTTTCCATCCAAAAATCTAGCACCTGGGCCATATGGGACATCCCATTTAAATAAGAGATCAAGGGACATTGGAAGGACCAAGGGGTGTCAACCTTTGGTGCTCCACTTTCTCACATGGTGAATAAATTCATCGTGTGGAATTTTTGGTGCAAGAGAGCCTTCACATAGAAGGACTCCTCTTTTTCTACATCTCATAAAAATCTTATATTAATTTGGTATTAAATCAAAAGAGTTCTGGTTGAGCATTTAAGCAACGCATTAAGATAAGATCCTTCATAAAGAAGGACTCTTCATCTTCACATGCTAAAAAGAGTAGGGCAGCAATTTATTTTTTGTGTTTCATTTGGTGGGCATAGAGGAGTCCTTCTCCACTTGAAATAATTTCAAGTTGGGTAAGAATCCAATCAAAATAGATCCAATCCCATTAGGTCAAAGACAACTAGTCAAGATTAGCTCAAATACTTTGATCTAAACCAATTTAGAAACTTGGGTTAATACAATATACTAGCAAATCAAATTAACCCATAAAATTTATATTAAATCCTAATTAAATTAGATCAAGGCTAAATTTCAAAGTGTGTGACCCATTGAGTTTTAAATCTAGCCAATAGTGGACCCAGACTTTCGACATAATTTTAATCCAATCAGATTAGGTCATCCGAAGAGTCCCAATCAATTAGAAACTCTTCCTAATTGATTTCTGAATTAAACTCTTTTAATTTTGATGAGTCTATAAATCAAGATTGGCATCTAACAATATATCATGACTATCCAAAAGATTTAAAATTTTGATAGAAAATTATCAAAATATCCTTCAATGGCAAGTTACCGTGTAATTTAATCTTTCAGTCAAACAACATCCCAAATGAGCTATAGGCATAGAAATATGTCAAATCAAATCACTTATCTATATGCATCTCGATCAAAAAATGATGATTCAGTTGATGATATATTAATTTTTTTTAATTATCATCATGCTTTAGCCAAAGACTTTCAGAATCACCGACCTTTGAGATCATACAGGATGTTCACTCTCCTTATTAGGAGTGATTGATCCCTTATTGATCACTTACAACGTCCATGCATACTTTATCATATCCAGAACACTCCATATAAGGATCAAAGAACCAAGTTAGAAAATGAACCAAAATATAAATTCATATACACAAGGTACCATGGTGATCTCAGGTCAAAGGATCACTTACACAACTCCCACTAAAGAATCATCAGTTAACATGTAAATAAGACTCTATCTGATGTTCTCTCATAGGTTTATTCAGTGAACTCATTCTCTAATGAGCATCCATATCCTTGTATTAGTGTCACCACACAAGTGATTGTGAGATCAACCATCCTCATTTCTGAGCAAAATACATAGGACATGCCAGTCTTACCAGTACCATTGATCTCTGACTCAATGAACCAATGACTGAAAATATTTTAGATCATGGCTAAGGATTTAGGTCTCACTGGCATGATCTCATCACGACCCAAAAACTATTGTCTGGACCTATAGAGTTCATTATAATCTTAAGAATAAAAAGATGCAGCATATAATGAATCAAAAATATCTATTTTATTAATATATTAATGTCAATTACATGAGTCTGAAAGATAAAATTACAGAAAATATCCTATCGTATCTCGTATGCGATTGGCTTATAGGACATTATTCTTTCAATCTCTCATTTGCACTAAAGCCAATCGCTCCTATACTTGATGCCCATGCTATCAAGGTGGCAGTCAAACTGCTGCATTGACAAGACCTTAGTGAACAGGTCCGCTATATTATTCTTGGTATCAACTCGCTCCACGATCACATCACATCTTTTGACTATCTCCTGAAAGAGGTGGAACTGTCTTCGGATGTACTTGGATTTATAATGTGACCTTGATTCTTTGGCTTGAGCAACTGTCCCAGTATTATCACAATAAAGAGGCACTGGTTGTTCAATCTCTAAAACCACATCCAATTCTATGATGAATTTCTTCATCTGGATGGCCTCCTTAGCAGCCTCACTAGTAGCAATATACTCAGCCTCAGTGATCGAGTCAGCAACAGTTTGCTATTTGAAATTTTTTCAATATACTACACCACCATACAGAGTGAATACATATTTAGATATAGATTTGCTATCATTCGAATCAGATTGAAAACTAGAATCAATATAACTTTTCAGTTTTAAATCAGATCCTCCATATATTAGAAAAATATCTCTAGTCCTTCTCAAGTACTTGAGTATATTTTTTATAGCATTCCAATGATCCTCCCCAGGATCTGCCTGAATTCTACTTACAATGCTCAAGGCATAAGCCACATCAGGCCCGGTACATAATATAGCACACAAAATTGATCTTATAGTCGAAGCATAAGGAATAGAACTCATTCTATTTCTTTCTTCCGTGTCTTAGGAGACATCTTCTTAGAGAGTTATATGCCATGACCTATGGGCAAGTAACCTCTTTTACTTTCCTCTATGTTGAATCTCTTTAACACAAGGTCATATACCTAGACTGGGACAAGCCTAGCATCCTTTTTGATCTATCTCTATAGATTTTTATATCAAGTATATAAGATGCTTCACTCAAATCTTTCATGAAAAGTTTTGACTGATTGCAATATCAGAATATCATTCTCAATGAGCAGTATATCATCTACACACAAGATCAAGAAGCAACAATATTGCCACTTATCTTTTTGTACACACAAGGCTCATCTACATTTTTGATAAAGCTAAATGATTTGACTATCTCATTAAAATAGATGTTCCAGCCCTTCGATGCTTGTTTAATACATAAATAGATCTATTCAGCTTGCATACCTGATTTGCTCTCTCACTAGAGACAAATCCCTCTGGCTGAGTCATATAAATTTTTTTCTTAAGGTTTTCATTAAGGAAGATAGTTTTGACATCTATCTGTCAGATCTCATAGGCATGGTATGCTGTAATAGCAAGTATTATCCGAATAGACATGAGCATGGCTACCGATAAAAAGGTTTCTTCATAATCAATACTTTATTTTTATTTAAAATCTTTTGCCACCAGCCTGGCCTTATAGGTCTCTACCTGGCCATCTACTCCAATCTTCTTTTTAAAGACCCATTTGCAGTCTATTGGGATCACACCCTCAAGCGCATCAATCAATGTCCAAACTTGATTGGTATACATGAAGATCATTTTGAATTTCATGGCATTAAGCCATTTGTTAAAGTAACGATTCATGACAGCTTTCGAATAGGTCGTGGGATCATCATTGTTAATGACGTGGGATGTATTGTCATTTTCAATGATAAATCCATACCTGAGCAGTACATTACGCACTCTCTTGACCTTCGAAAAGGAGGTGTGTATAGTGACTGTGCCTCAACAATGGACACATCTGGTTGAGAATCAGTTTGTGAATCTTGGATGGGTTGTAGGTTTTGAACTTTCACAAGTTCAACAGACCTCCCACTGCCACCTTCTTGGATAAACTCTTTCTCTAAGAAAATAGCATGCCTACTAATAAACATCTTTTGTTGAGTAGGATGGTAGAAGTAGTATCCTATACTCTCCTTAGGATAACCTCAAAACCTGTATTTTTTTAATCTAGCATCCAGCTTATATCCATCAATATTTTTCACATAAGCTGGGCAATCCCAAATCTTAAGATGCTTAAGACTGGATCTTTTTTCTTTCCATATCTCATATAGATGCTAGAAATAGATTTAGAAGGCACTTTATTTAAGACATATGCTGCGGTCTCGAGAGCATATCCCCAAAAAGATATCAGAAGATCCGTAAAATATATCATGGACTGCACCATATCTAATAAGGTGCGATTCCTCCTTTCTGCAATTTCAATTAATTATGTAGTATAAGAAGGTATCCATTGAGAAAATATTTTTTTTTATTTTAAATAATCAAAAAACTCACTAGATAAGTATTCTCCTCCTCAATCAGATTGAAGAGCTTTAATATTTTTATCAGTTTATTTCTCAACCATTCTTTGATACTCTTTAAATTTGTCAAAGGCTTCGGATTTATATTTCATTAAATTTTTCCTTCGAGATAACTGCAAGTGACAAATTTCCCTTCGAGATATAAGCACGTTGAGCACTGGATTGGATCTCTTCACAGTTTACATCATTTTCTGAGTGCTACATTTGATGTTTTTATAATCTTCATAAGACTAAATAAGCAGCTAGTTCTTGCTGATTTCTCCTTTTGATTTACCGGCTTACAACTTTTTTGTTTTGATTGTCTGATTAGTTCGACCAGGAAGCATGCATGGTAAAAGGTTTATCCTTCGTAGTTATTTGCAACATGACAGACCAAGCCCCATACTATAATGCCTTTTTGCAATCCTGACCT
Organism: Elaeis guineensis; assembly: GCF_000442705.2. NCBI lineage: Eukaryota > Viridiplantae > Streptophyta > Magnoliopsida > Arecales > Arecaceae > Elaeis > Elaeis guineensis. The sequence goes on from NC_026003.2 coordinate 59,756,713, forward strand.
TCATCTTAAGATTTGCAACATAGTTTCATCATCAAATAACCTTGTGACAATACCAAAATATATATGTTGGCATTTTCTCAATACCAAAAATACATTCCCAAGCGGCAGAAATATTTTAGGGGACATAGCAGGAGACGGGCCTAAGAAGATATCATGCACTTAGAGCATAAATGAGATGGCCTTCTTATATTACTTCTAGCTAATTTTGTTATGGTAGATTGAGCTGTATGACAAATAGCTATACTTTTTATACCATCTCGTATGAGGAATTGTGTACCATTATATTGGTAGGAATGTCATTGGAGATGGTGTCTTAATTGATTCTGAGATGAGGTGCTATAAATATTTGTTTTTCCTTAATATTGCAAATAATGCTAATTAAATTCAAAGCAGAAACAATAGAGAACTAAATTTAAGGGCAAAATATATGTTTTCCTTGCACGTTGTATTTTTTACAAGGCTATCAACCTTGTATTTTTTTTTCACAAGTATTCCACAAATATGTTTTATTTCCTATAAATACTCTTTTCAGCTCTGTCTTTTTTTTGAATTGGTATTATCATGAACTGAATTAAATTGGTATTATCATGCAATTATATGATTAATTTTCCGACTTACGCATTCATTAATGTATATGCTTTTGTACTTTTAAATACTAAATTATCATGTTTTGGTACGGCATACCCATGCTTAATCCACAAGGAAGTGCATTACAAAACAGAACCATATGATTCCTTTGAATCAGAACAAATGGGTAGAAGAAGAAGAGGAGGAGGGAGAGGGAAGAAGCTGGAAGAAAATTGAGATTTAATGAACATACATTGGCTATTAGCTGAGGTGACATGACGGTGGAGCAAAGAAGAATGGGTGTCATAAGGAAGTAGCACGGATAAGGGCTCAAGCAGAGTCAAAGAAAGGATACATGGATTTGAGGCATAGCGAAATCATTTCCAACACTCAGTTGCAGATTGCAAAGCTTCTTCTGACTTAGACTATAGAGCCAACGAAATGGGTATCTAATCTGTAATAGTACATCACATAACTAATTATTTTTTCAAATAATAAATAATTATTTTTCCAAAGAATACGGTAGTTTTGATTGGATCTCTTCACAGTTTACATCATTTTCTGAGTGCTGCATTTGATGTTTTTATAATCTTCATAAGACTAAATAAGCAGCTAGTTCTTGCTGATTTCTCCTTTTGATTTACCTGCTTACAACTTTTTTGTTTTGATTGTCTGATTAGTTCGACCAGGAAGCATGCATGGTAAAAGGTTTATCCTTCGTAGTTATTTGCAATATCCCCGTACTATCCCATTTAACTGTACTATCCCATAAAAGGTTTATGTTAACATTTTTTCAATACCAAAAATACATTCCCAAGCGACAGAAATATTTTAGGGGACATAGCAGGAGACGGGCCTAAGAAGATATCATGCACTTAGAGCATAAATGAGATGGCCTTCTTATATTACTTCTAGCTAATTTTGTTATGGTAGATTGAGCTGTATGACAAATAGCTATACTTTTTATACCATCTCGTATGAGGAATTGTGTACCATTATACTGGTAGGAATGTCATTGGAGATGGTGTCTTAATTGATTCTGAGATGAGGTGCTATAAATATTTGTTTTTCCTTAATATTGCAAATAATCCTAATTAAATTCGAAGCAGAAACAATTGAGAACTAAATTTTAAGGCAAAATATATGTTTTCCTTGCACGTTGTATTTTTTACAAGGCTATCAACCTTGTATTTTTTTTTCACAAGTATTCCACAAATATGTTTTATTTCCTATAAATACTCTTTTCAGCTCTGTCTTTTTTTTGAATTGGTATTATCATGAACTGAATTGAATTGGTATTATCATGCAATTATATGATTAATTTTCCGACTTACGCATTCATTAATGTATATGCTTTTGTACTTTTAAATACTAAATTATCATGTTTTGGTACGGCATACCCATGCTTAATCCACAAGGAAGTGCATTACAGAACAGGACCATATGATTCCTTTGAATCAGAACAAATGGGTAAAGAAGAAGGAGAGGAGGGAGAGGAAAGAAGCTAGAAGAAAATTGAGATTTAATGAACATACATTGGCTATTAGCTGAGGTGACATGAGGGTGGAGCAAAGAAGAATGGGTGCCGTGAAGAAGTAGCACGGATAAGGGCTCAAGCAAAGTCAAAGAAAGGATACATGGATTTGAGGCAAAGCGAAATCATTTCCAACACTCAGTTGCAGATTGCAAAGCTTCTTCTGACTTAGACTATAGAGCCAACGAAATGAGTATCTAATCTGTAATAGTGCATCACATTGCTAATTATTTTTTCAAAGAATAAATAATTATTTTTCCAAAGAATACGGTAGTTTTGATTGGATCTCTTCACAGTTTACATCATTTTCTGAGTGCTGCATTTGATATTTTTATAATCTTCATAAGGCTAAATAAGCAGCTAGTTCTTGCTGATTTCTCCTTTTGATTTACCGGCTTACAACTTTTTTGTTTTGATTGTCTGATTAGTTCGACCAAGAAGCATGCATGGTAAAAGGTTTATCATTCGCAGCTATTTGCAACATGACAGACCAAGCCCCGTACTATCCCATTTAACTGCAATGCCTTTTTGCAATCCTGACCTTCATCATAAGATTTGCAACATAGTTTCATCATCAAATAACCTTGTGACAATACCAAAATATATATGTTAACATTTTTTCAATACCAAAAATACATTCCCAAGCGACAGAAATATTTTAGGGGACATAGCAGGAGACGGGCCTAAGAAGATATCATGCACTTAAAGCATAAATGAGATGGCCTTCTTATATTACTTCTAGCTAATTTTGTTATGGTAGATTGAGCTGTATGACAAATAGCTATACTTTTTATACCATCTCGTATGAGGAATTGTGAACCATTATACTGGTAGGAATGTCATTGGAGATGGTGTCTTAATTGATTCTGAGATGAGGTGCTATAAATATTTGTTTTTCCTTAATATTGCAAATAATCCTAATTAAATTCGAAGCAGAAACAATTGAGAAATAAATTTTAGGGCAAAATATATGTTTTCCTTGCACGTCGTATTTTTTACAAGGCTATCAACTTGTATTTTTTTTCACAAGTATTCCACAAATATGTTTTATTTCCTATAAATACTCTTTTCAGCTCTGTCTTTTTTTTGAATTGGTATTATCATGAACTGAATTGAATTGTTATTATCATGAATTATATGATTAATTTTCCGACTTACGCATTCATTAATGTATATGCTTTTGTACTTTTAAATACTAAATTATCAAGTTTTGGTACGGCATACCCATGCTTAATCCACAAGGAAGTGCATTACAGAACAGAACCATATGATTCCTTTGAATCAGAACAAATGGGTAAAGAAGAAGGGGAGGAGGGAGAGGAAGAAGCTAGAAGAAAATTGAGATTTAATGAATACATTGGCTATTAGCTGAGGTGACATGAGGGTGGAGCAAAGAAGAATGGGTGTCGTCAGGAAGTAGCACGGATAAGGGCTCAAGCAGAGTCAAAGAAAGGATACATGGATTTGAGGCATAGCGAAATCATTTCCAAGCGAAATCATTTCCAACACTCAGTTGCAGATTGCAAAGCTTCTTCTGACTTAGACTATAGAGCCAACGAAATGAGTATCTAATCTGTAATAGTGCATCACATAACTAATTATTTTTTCAAAGAATAAATAATTATTTTTCCAAAGAATACGGAAGTTTTGATTGGATCTCTTCACAGTTTACATCATTTTCTGAGTGCTGCATTTGATGTTTTTATAATCTTCATAAGACTAAATAAGCAGCTAGTTCTTGCTGATTTCTCCTTTTGATTTACCGGCTTACAACTTTTTTGTTTTGATTGTCTGATTAGTTCAACCAGGAAGCATGCATGGTAAAAGGTTTATCATTCGTAGTTATTTGCAACATGACAGACCAAGCCCCGTACTATCCCATTTAACTGCATTGCCTTTTTGCAATCCTGACCTTCATCTTAAGATTTTCAACATAGTTTCATCATCAAATAACCTTGTGACAATACCAAAATATATATGTTAACATTTTTTCAATACCAAAAATACATTCCCAAGCGACAGAAATATTTTAGGGGACATAGCAGGAGACGGGCCTAAGAAGATATCATGCACTTAGAGCATAAATGAGATGGCCTTCTTATATTACTTCTTGCTAATTTTGTTATGGTAGATTGAGCTGTATGACAAATAGCTATACTTTTTATACCATCTCGTATGAGGAATTGTGTACCATTATACTGGTAGGAATGTCATTGGAGATGGTGTCTTAATTGATTCTGAGATGAGGTGCTATAAATATTTGTTTTTCCTTAATATTGCAAATAATCCTAATAAATTCGAAGCAGAAACAATTGAGAACTAAATTTTAGGGCAAAATATATGTTTTCCTTGCACGTCGTATTTTTTACAAGGCTATCAAACTTGTATTTTTTTTCACAAGTATTCCACAAATATGTTTTATTTCCTATAAATACTCTTTTCAGCTCTGTCTTTTTTTTGAATTGGTATTCTCATGAACTGAATTGAATTGTTATTATCATGAAATTATATGATTAATTTTCCAACTTGCGCATTCATTAATGTATAGGCTTTTGTACTTTTAAATACTAAATTATCATGTTTTGGTACGGCATACCCATGCTTAATCCACAAGGAAGTGCATTACAAAACAGAACCATATGATTCCTTTGAATCAGAACAAATGGGTAAAGAAGAAGAGGAGAAGGGAGAGGGAAGAAGCTGGAAGAAAATTGAGATTTAATGAACATACATTGGCTATTAGCTGAGGTGACATGAGGGTGGAGCAAAGAAGAATGGGTGTCGGGAGGAAGTAGCACGGATACGGGCTCAAGCAGAGTCAAAGAAAGGATACATGGATTTGAGGCATAGCGAAATCATTTCCAACACTCAGTTGCAGATTGCAAAGCTTCTTCTGACTTAGACTATAGAGCCAACGAAATGAGTATCTAATCTGTAATAGTGCATCACATAACTAATTATTTTTTCAAAGAATAAATAATTATTTTTCCAAAGAATACGGTAGTTTTGATTGGATCTCTTCACAGTTTACATCATTTTCTGAGTGCTGCATTTGATGTTTTTATAATCTTCATCAGACTAAATAAGCAGCTAGTTCTTGCTGATTTCTCCTTTTGATTTACCGGCTTACAACTTTTTTGTTTTGATTGTCTGATTAGTTCGACCAGGAAGCATGCATGGTAAAAGGTTTATCATTCGTAGTTATTTGCAACATGACAGACCAAGCCCCGTACTATCCCATTTAACTGCATTGCCTTTTTGCAATCCTGACCTTCATCTTAAGATTTGCAACATAGTTTCATCATCAAATAACCTTGTGGCAACACCAAAATATATATGTTAACATTTTTTCAATACCAAAAATACATTCCCAAGCGACAGAAATATTTTAGGGGACATAGCAGGAGACGGGCCTAAGAAGATATCATGCACTTAGAGCATAAATGAGATGGCCTTCTTATATTACTTCTAGCTAATTTTGTTATGGTAGATTGAGCTGTATGACAAATAGCTATACTTTTTATACCATCTCGTATGAGGAATTGTGTACCATTATACTGGTAGGAATGTCATTGGAGATGGTGTCTTAATTGATTCTGAGATGAGGTGCTATAAATTTTTGTTTTTCCTTAATATTGCAAATAATCCTAATTAAATTCGAAGCAGAAACAATTGAGAACTAAATTTTAGGGCAAAATATATGTTTTCCTTGCACGTCGTATTTTTTACAAGGCTATCAAACTTGTATTTTTTTTCACAAGTATTCCACAAATATGTTTTATTTCCTATAAATACTCTTTTCAGCTCTGTCTTTTTTTTGAATTGGTATTATCATGAACTGAATTGAATTGTTATTATCATGAAATTATATGATTAATTTTCCGACTTGCGCATTCATTAATGTATATGCTTTTGTACTTTTAAATACTAAATTATCATGTTTTGGTACGGCATACCCATGCTAAATCCACAAGGAAGTGCATTACAAAACAGAACCATATGATTCCTTTGAATCAGAACAAATGGGTAAAGAAGAAGAGGAGAAGGGAGAGGGAAGAAGCTGGAAGAAAATTGAGATTTAATGAACATACATTGGCTATTAGCTGAGGTGACATGAGGGTGGAGCAAAGAAGAATGGGTGTCGTGAGGAAGTAGCACGGATAAGGGCTCAAGCAGAGTCAAAGAAAGGATACATGGATTTGAGGCATAGCGAAATCATTTCCAACACTCAGTTGCAGATTGCAAAGCTTCTTCTGACTTAGACTATAGAGCCAACGAAATGAGTATCTAATCTGTAATAGTGCATCACATAACTAATTATTTTTTCAAAGAATAAATAATTATTTTTCCAAAGAATACGGTAGTTTTGATTGGATCTCTTCACAGTTTACATCATTTTCTGAGTGCTGATTTGATGTTTTTATAATCTTCATAAGACTAAATAAGCAGCTAGTTCTTGCTGATTTCTCCTTTTGATTTACCGGCTTACAACTTTTTTGTTTTGATTGTCTGATTAGTTCGACCAGGAAGCATGCATGGTAAAAGGTTTATCATTCGTAGTTATTTGCAACATGACAGACCAAGCCCCGTACTGTCCCATTTAACTGGAATGCCTTTTTGCAATCCTGACCTTCATCTTAAGATTTGCAACATAGTTTCATCAACAAATAACCTTGTGACAAGACCAAAATATATATGTTAACGTTTTTTCAATACCAAAAATACATTCCCAAGCGACAGAAATATTTTAGGGGACATAGCAGGAGACGGGCCTAAGAAGATATCATGCACTTAGAGCATAAATGAGATGGCCTTCTTATATTACTTCTAGCTAATTTTGTTATGGTAGATTGAGCTGTACGACAAATAGCTATACTTTTTATACCATCTCGTATGAGGAATTGTGTACCATTATACTGGTAGGAATGTCATTGGAGATGGTGTCTTAATTGATTCTGAGATGAGGTGCTATAAATATTTGTTTTCCCTTAATATTGCAAATAATGCTAATTAAATTCATAGCAGAAACAATAGAGAACTAAATTTAAGGGAAAAATATATATTTTCCTTGCACGTTGTATTTTTTACAAGGCTATCAACCTTGTATTTTTTTTTTCACAAGTATTCCACAAATGTGTTTTATTTCCTATAAATACTCTTTTCAGCTCTGTCTTTTTTTTGAATTGGTATTATCATGAACTGAATTGAATTGGTATTATCATGCAATTATATGATTAATTTTCCGACTTACGCAATCATAATGTATATGCTTTTGTACTTTTAAATACTAAATTATCATGTTTTGGTACGGCATACCCAGGCTTAATCCACAAGGAAGTGCATTACAAAACAAAACCATATGATTCCTTTGAATCAGAACAAATGGGTAAAGAAGAAGGGGAGGAGGGAGAGGGAAGAAGCTGGAAGAAAATTGAGATTTAATGAACATACATTGGCTATTAGCTGAGGTGACATGAGGGTGGAGAAAAGAAGAATGGGTGTCGTGAGGAAGTAGCACGGATAAGGGCTCAAGCAAAGTCAAAGAAAGGATTTGAGGCATAGCGAAATCATTTCCAAGCGAAATCATTTCCAACACTCAGTTGCAGATTGCAAAGCTTCTTCTGACTTAGACTATAGAGCCAACGAAATGAGTATCTAATCTGTAATAGTGCATCACATAACTAATTATTTTTTCAAAGAATAAATAATTATTTTTCCAAAGAATACGGTAGTTTTGATTGGATCTCTTCGCAGTTTACATCATTTTCTGAGTGCTGCATTTGATATTTTTATAATCTTCATAAGACTAAATAAGCAGCTAGTTCTTGCTGATTTCTCCTTTTGATTTACCGGCTTACAACTTTTTTGTTTTGATTGTCTGATTAGTTCGACCAGGAAGCATGCATGGTAAAAGGTTTATCATTCGTAGCTATTTGCGACATGACAGACCAAGCCCCGTACTATCCCATTTAACTGCAATGCCTTTTTGCAATCCTGACCTTCATCTTAAGATTTGCAACATAGTTTCATCATCAAATAACCTTGTGACAATACCAAAATATATATGTTAACATTTTTTCAATACCAAAAATATATTCCCAAGCGACAGAAATATTTTAGGGGACATAGCAGGAGACGGGCCTAAGAGGGCTGTGGGGGCACATATGGGCGTTGCAGGGCCTCTCCCCCCATCCGGTCTAAAGAGAACCGGGCCTTCGACTTTGCTCAAGTTAGGGTGAGGTTCTCCTCCTGTCCCTAACAGGGCTGTGGGGGCACATAGGGGCGTTACTTGGCCTCTCCCCCCATCCGGTCTAAAGAGAACCGGGCCTTCGTCTTTGCTCAAGTGAGGGCGAGGTTCTCCTCCTGTCCCGAACAGGGCTGTGGGGGCACATATGGGCGTTGCTTGGCCTCTCCCCCCATCCGATCTAAAGAGAACCGGGCCTTCGACTTTGCTCAAGTTAGGGCGAGGTTCTCCGCCTGTCCCTAACAGGGCTGTGGGGGAATATATGGGCGTTGCTTGGCCTCTCCCCCCATCCGGTCTAAAGAGAACCGGGCCTTCGATTTTGTCGAGATGAAGTTCTCCTCCTGCTTCCGACACGACTTGTTTTGACTGTCCTGTCGATATAGGCTTGTGCCAAGAGAGGAGACATGTAGATATGCAACTTTTATTTAAAAAAAAGTTATCGGTAATACATTCGTAGGTTTTCCAAGCTCCATGGTCGCGGGAGGTATGCTCCTCCGAGCTCTTTGAGGTAATAAGTTCTGGGCCGGACTACTTCTTTGACTTCATACGGGCCTTCCCAGTTTGGGGCGAGCTTCACTCGATCCTGAGGTTGCGTGACAGTGGCTCGTCGAAGCACTAGATCTCCGACTCTAAAGACTTTATTCTTGACCCGAGAATTGTAATAGCGGGCGATTTTCTGTCTGTAGGCTGCCATCCGAACTTGAGCTACCTCCCGCTTTTCTTCCAATAAGTTGAGGTTGGCTTTAAGACCCTGCGAATTGTGATGTTCGTTGAATGCCACGACTCGCGCCGATGGGAGTTTGAGCTCAATTGGGATAACAGCCTCCGTTCCGAAGGCTAAAGCAAAGGGGGTCTCCCCCGTGGGCAGTCTTTGGGTAGTTCGATATGCCCACAGCATATGATAAAGTTCGTCTACCCAAGTTCTCTTCACCTTTTCGAGCCTTGTCTTGATCTCTTGCAGTAGGGTTCTGTTGGTCTCTTCAGCTTCGCCATTCGCTTGAGGATGGGCTACTGATGTGAAGTTGTGGGAGATATTTAGATCTTCACAGAATTCGGCGAATCTTGCTCCCGTGAACTGCCGCTCGTTATCAGTGATTAGGGTTCTTGACAGACCGAACCTGCAAACGATTGACTTCCAGACGAAATCTTGCACTTTAGCTTCTGTGATTTTCACCAGTGGTTCGGCTTCGACCCACTTGGTGAAGTAGTCAATCGCTACCAGGAGAAACTTCCTCTATCCCGACGCCACGGGAAAGGGTCCAAGGATGTCCACCCCCTATTGCGCAAAAGGCCATGGGGCACTCAAGGGTGTAAGTTCAATGGCGGGCTGTCCCTGGATGTTGGCATATCTCTGACATCGGTCACACTTTCTGACGTATTCAATCAAGTCATGATACATCGTCGGCCAGTAATATCCTTGGCGGAGCAACTTGTGGGATAAAGATCTAGCCCCCAGATGGCTTCCGCAGATTCCTTCATGCACCTCCCACAAGGCGTAGTTAGCTTCTGAAGGCCGGAGACATTTTAGAAGGGGCAAAGAGTATGATCTCTTGTACAACTTGCCCTCATAAAGGATGTATCGGGAGGCTTGATTTCTGCGCTTCCGAGCTTCTTTTGCATCCTGAGAGAGAACACCGTCTCTAAGATATGTTATCAGTGGGTCGATCCAGCTGGGCTCATGGTCGATTTCCATCACGGGCCACGATTCTTCCGTACTCGGACACTTTAGAACTTCCAAGAGAACACTCTTGGGCAATTCGGCTGGAGCCAGCATTGCCAGCTTGGAGAGAAGGTTGGCTCTGGTATTTTCCATTCTCGGAATCTGCCTGATGTTGAAGCTACTGAAGGCGGGGACGAGCTCCTTTACCTTTTCAGGATACTTAGCCATGCTGTCCTCCCGTGCTTTGTAGTTTCCATTGACTTGTCCCACTACTAGTTGGGAGTCGTTGTGGACCTAGAGCCGATCTACTCCTAGCTCTTTGGTGATCTTCAGTCCTGCGATCAGAGCTTCATATTCTGCTCCATTGTTTGTTGCGGGGAACTCGAAGCGCAGAGCGTACTCCGCGACGATTCCCTCTGGACTGATCAAAATCAGGCCCACACCTGCGCCTGACATGTTGGAAGACCCATCCACGTAGAGGGCCCAAAAGCAACCAGAGGGATCTGCTTCTTCTTTGGGGGAGTTCGGTCGGGACTCCAGGCCGTCAATTTCACCTTGTTCAGGTTCGGCCTCCTCTGGGATAGTACACTCCACTATGAAATCTGCCAATATCTGGGCCTTCACTGCTGGCCTGGGTCGATAGTTGATGTCGAATTCTGTGAGCTCGATTGCCCATTTTGCCATCCTCCCGGAGGCATCAGCCCGGTGTAGAATCGCCTTGATCGGTTGGTCGATGAGCAACGTTACGATGTACCCTTGAAAGTAGGGTCGGAGCCTCCGGGCTGCAATCAACAGGGCGTAAGTCAGTTTTTCTAATTTAGTATACCTGATCTCGGTGTCTCTCAACGTGCGACTGACGTAGTAGATCGGCCGTTGGACTTTTGCTTCTTCCTTGACAAGGACTGCCGTGAGAGCCATGGGAGAGACTGCCAGGTATAAAAATAGTTCCTCTCCAGGCTCTGGCTTCGCCAACAACAGAGGTGAACCGAGGTAGCTCCTTAGTTTTTCGAACGCCTGTTGGCACTCAGGGGTCCAACAGAAGTTCTTCGGCCGCTTGAGGGTTTGGAAGAAGGGTAAGCACCGTTCGGCCGACCTCGCGACGAAGCGATTCAGGGCTGCTACCCTGCCTGTAAGGTGCTGAACCTCTTTTATCAACTTCAGGGCAGCCATCTCCTGGATGGTGCGAATTTTCTCTGGGTTGGCTTCGATTCCGCGTCCCGATACCATGAAGCCCAAGAACTTTCCTGAGGTCACTCCGAAAGCACATTTAGTCGGGTTCAGCTTCATCTTATATTTCTAGAGGCCGCTGAAGGTCTCCTCGAGGTCGGCGACGTGGTTCATGGAAGATTTGCTTTTCATGAGTATGTCCTCTACGTAGACCTCCATATTGCGGCCGATCTGTTCCTTGAAGATTTTGTTCACCAGCCATTGGTAGGTTGCACCTGCATTTTTTAGGCCGAAAGGTATGACCCTGTAACAGTAAAGGCCACGGTTAGTAATGAAAGCAGTCTTTTCATCATCTTCCGGTGCCATCCTGATTTGATTATAGCCGGAGAATGCATCCATAAAGGTGAGGAGCTCATGGCCCGAGGTCGCATCCACCAGTTGATCAATTCTGGCAGAGGGTAGCTGTCCTTTGGGCAGGTTTTATTTAGCTTTTTGAAGTCTATGCACATCCTCCACTTGCTGTTTGCCTTTTTGACTAGGACGATGTTGAAAATCCAATCAGGGTAATTGACTTCTCTAATGAATCCGGCTTTCAGGAGTTTGTCCACTTCCTCGGCTATCGCTTTCTGCCTCTCTAGTGCATGACCTCGGATTTTTTCTTTCGTCGGTCGATGCTTTGGGTCGACGGCCAGACGGTGCTCCATGACTTCCGTGTCAATCCCCGGCATGTCTGCTGAAACCCAAGCTAAAACGTCCGCATTCTTTCGTAGAAAATTGGTGAGATGCATCCGCACCTCTTCTCCGAGGTTGGAGCCGATCATCACCACATGCTCCGCATTCCCGTCGTTCAAAGGGATCGAAACCAGATCTTCGATTGGGCCACCCCTCTCCTCAGTGAGGTCGTCGCGGGCATCCAGCCCATCAACTGGACAGGGGTCGGATTGGTCACTTCTTTGCAAGGCCATGTTGTAGTAGTGTCTGGCTAGGGCTTGGTCTCCTCTGACCTCTCCGATCCCCTGGTTGGTAGGAAATTTCAACTTCAAATGGTAGGTTGACACGATGGCTCGGAGAGCATTGAGGCCAGGTCGGCCGAGGATCGCGTTGTAGGCTGACGGTGCCTTCACCACCAGGAAATTCACCAGAGCCCTGGATTGTCTTGGATATCGACCCGTAGCTACAGTCAAAGTTATCACTCCCTCCACCGGGACAGCGTCGTCGGTAAACCCTACTAGAGGGGAGCTAATCGGCCTCAAATGGCCGTCAAGGATGGACATTCTTGAGAAGGCATCGTAGAACAAAATGTTGGCCGAACTTCCATTATCGACAAGAATGCGGCGGACGTCGTAATTAGCAATATTCAAGGAAACTACAACCGCATCGTTATGAGGAAATTGAACTCCCTGAGCATCTTCTTCGGTGAAAGTTATGGATTCCTCGATCTTTTGCCGCTTGGGAAGTCTGGCCAACACGCCGGTCGCTCCCCACCGAGATTCTTCTGAGATGGTGTTGGCGAAATCCGTCGGAGGCCGATTGTCCGACCACTCCATGCCGGGGGCCGTTGCCGGAGGATGTGGGGCCTGAGAAACTGGAGGCGAGGCCGAAGCCTGAGATCTGGCCGCGGAGGCCGTGGGTCACCACGTGGATGCTTCGCGAGAAGGCATCGGGCGAGGATCTAGTGGGGGAAGGAGGAGAAGACGTCGGAAAAGATGACTGGAGGCGGTCCCGTTGAGCGCTCCTTTAAGAACAAGGGTACTGCGAAGACACAACCCCTTCCTCTAGCGCCAATCCTGTTGGTGCAAAAATCCGCCTGCACCGGAGAAGCTAGAGTCGAGGGAGTCGCGGTCGCCGCTGGGACCTGCAAAAGAAGTCTAAACCGGAGGTAGGGTTGCTCCGGCAAGACCCTCCGACACTCAAGTCAGTTCTCTGCCTCAACAAGAATGGAGTGCTCGAACAGAAATTTTAGCAGAGTTTTGGGATAAAATTTTGAGCTTAGAGAATAACGTATCTGGGGTCTCCCTTTTATAAATGGGGGGAGCAAAGGATTGATAGCGACTGTTTAAGATCGCCTGGTCGTGGGCCGTACGGGGCCAGGAGGAATTTATCATGAAGAGTAATGGGGTGGAGTTGTGGCTGTCACCATGGCTCGCCACGTGGAATCAGTTGCGGGGAGTGGAGCAGCGTCCGTTGTCGCGACTCGCTAGGGAGTGGTGGAACTGCACAGGATCCGTTGCAGGAAGTGGAGCAGAATCGTGGCCGTTACTGTGGCCTGCCAGGGAGTGATGGAGCCACGTGGGATCCGCCGCAGGGAGTGGAGCAGAATCGTGACCGTTACTGCGGCCTGCCAGGGAGTGATGGAGCCGCGTGGAATCCGTCGCAAGAAGTGGAGCAGAATCGTGGCCGTTACTGCGGCCTGCCAGGGGGTCTAGGCCTGTTGGCTGAAGTTCGGCTGGAGTCTCTGGCGGAGAGAGGTGGTTAGCTATCCGTCTGAGAGGAGCTCAGAGTCCGGCTCCCGTAGGAGTCCAGACGAAGTCTTCCTTTAATCGAAGTCAGGGACGAGGTCCGGCTCCCATGGGAGTCCGAACGGAGTCTTTCCGCAGCTGGAGTCGGAGACGAGATCTGGCTCCCGTAGGAGCCCGGACGAAGTCTACCTGCAATCAAAGCAAGGGGCGAAGTCCGGCTCCCTTAGGAGTCCAGACGAAGTTTACCAGCAGTCGAGGTCGAGGGCGGAGCCCAGCTCCCGTAGGAGTCCGGGCGAAGCCCTCCAGCAGTTGGGGTCGGGGATGAAGTTCGGAGGGAGTCTTCCTGCAATTAGAGTTGGGGGCGAAGTCCGGCTCCCGTAGGAGTCCGGACGAAGTCTACCTGCAATTGGAGTCGTGGGCGGAGTCCGGCTCTCGTAGGAGTCCAGACGAAGTCTGCCTGCAATTGGAGTCGTGGGCGGAGTCCGGCTCCCGTAGGAGTCCGGACGAGGTCTTCCTACTGCTGAAGTCCAGGATGGAGTCCGGCTCCCGTAAGAGTTCGGACGAAGCCTCCCTGTAGTTGGAGACAGAGATGAAGTCTGGCTCCCGTAGGAGTCCGGATGAAGCCTTCCTGTGATTGAAGTCGTGGGCGAAGTTCGGCTCCCTTAGGAGTCCGGACGAGGTCTTCCCGCTGCAGAAGTCGAGGACGGAGTCCGGCTCCCGTGGGAGTCCGGACGAAGCCTTCCTGTAGTTGGAGTCGGAGACGAAGTCCGGCTCCCGTAGGAGTCCGGATGAAGTCTCCCAGCCGCCGTAGGTTGGACGCCGGTAGAATCCCCGAGGGGTCACTCTTGACATGGACTTCGGCTGGGGGGGGTTTTACACCAACACATGATTATGAATCATTGAAAACTTATAAATCTTATCTCATGGTTAAGATGACCAAGACTCTATTTTCTGAATATGGAGAGAGGACAAATGAGTTGTTAGCCCTAGTACATATAGATATATGTGGACCAATGACAGCTCAGGCCAAAGGAGGATACTCCAATTTTATCACCTTTACAAAAGATTTATCAAGGTTTGGATATGTGTATCTTATGAAACATAAATTCAAAACCTTTGATAAGTTCAAAGAGTATCAATGTATGATCAAAAAATAAACTGAAAAAGGTATCAAAGTTCTTCGATCTGATTGAGGCGGAGAATACTTATCCAGTAAATTTTTTGATCATCTTAAAAGTAAAGGTATTCTCTCTGAATGGATCCCTCTTTATATACCCCAGTTAAATGGTGTAGCAAAAGGAGGAATCGCACTTTGATGGATATGGTGCAGTCCATAATGTGCTTCACTGATCTTCCAATATCTTTTTAGAAATAATGCCTTAGAGACTGCCACATACATATTAAACAGGATACCTTCAAAGTCTGTTGCAAACACACCATATGAGATATAGAAGCGAAAAAAGCCTAATCTTAAACATCTTAAGACTTGGGGCTGTCCTGCTTATGTCAAAAATATTTTTGGACATAAGCTTAGTGCTAGATCAGATAAGTGTAGGTTTGTAGGATATCTTAAGGAAACTAATGGATACTACTACCACCTACTGAACAAAAAGTGTTTGTTAGTAGGCACGCCACTTTTTTGAAAAATGAACTCATCCAAGAAGGTGGCAGTGGAAGGAATATTGAACTTACTGAAGTTCATGATCTACAAATCAATCTAGAAATACCAGTGGTTGGACCACAAGAAGATCCTCAATCAGAAGTATCTAAAGATGAGGTACATCCACAATACACACCTCTTCTCCGAAGGTTAGATAGAGTGCATCATGCATCTCTGAAATTTGATGACAATATGATCAACATCATTCAGGATGATGATCCACTGACCTATTCAGAAGCTGTTATGAGTAGAGACTCAGACAGATGGCTGAAAGCCATGAAATCTGAGATGGACTCAATGTATATCAACCAAGTGCAGACCTTGGTTGATGCACCTAAGGGTGTGATCCCAATAGGGTGCAAGTGGATCTTCAAGAAGAAGATCGGAGCAGATGACTAAGTAAAAATCTACAAAGCTAGGTTGGTGGTGAAGGATTTTAATCAAAGCTAAAGAATTGACTATGATGAAACCTTCTCACCAGTGGCTATGCTCAAGTTCATCCGAATTTTACTTGCTATAGTAGCATACTACGATTATGAGATCTGACAAATAGATATCAAGACTGCATTCTTTAATGGTAATCTAGAGAAAGAAGTTTATATGACTCAGCCAGAGGAATTTGTCTCAAGTGAGAGGATAAATCAAGTGTGCAAGCTAAAGAGATCCATCTATGGATTCAAGCAGGCTTCGAGGAGCTGGAACATCCGATTTGATATGACAGTCAAAGAGTTTAGCTTTATCAAAAATAAGGATGAACCATGTGTGTATAAGAAGACAAGTGGGAGTGCTGTTCTCTTCTTAGTTTTGTATGTCGATGACATACTGCTTATTAGGAATGATATCCCAATAATGCAATCAGTCAAGACTTAGCTATCGAATAAGTTTTTCATGAAAGACTTAGGTGAAGCATCATATATACTAGGTATAAAGATCTATAGAGATAGATCTAAAAGGATATTATGCTTATCCCAGTCACAGTACATAGATCTCATATTAAAGAGGTTTAATATGGAGACTAGTAAGAGAGGTTACTTACTTGCAAGTCATGATATACGTCTCTCCAAGAAAATGTATCTTAAAACATTAGAGGAGAGAAAGAGGATGAATAAATTCCCTTATGCTTTGGCTATAAAATCAATTATGTATGCCATGCTATATACCAGGCCTGATGTAGCTTATGCTTTGAGCATAGCTATCAGATTTCAAGCTGATCCAAGGGAGGATCATTAGAAAGCAGATGATAGCAAGTCGATATCAGGGTATGTGTTTACCCTAAATGATGGGGCAGTGAGTTGAAAGAGCTCCAAGCAACAGATAGTATTTGGCTCAATTACTAAGGCAGAGTACATCGCTGCTAGTGAAGCCATTAAGGAAGCTGTCTGGATGAAGAAATTCATTATAGATTTAGGAGTCATTTCTAAAAATGAAAGATCCATGTCACTCTATCGTGATAACACTGGGGCCATTATTCAAGCAAAGAAACCTAGGTTTCATTATAGATCCAAGCACATCCTTAGACACTTCTATCTCGTTAGAGATAAGATTTTGTCCTTGAATGAGTAGACAGAAAGAACAATATAACAGACTCATTCACTAAGGCCATACCAAAGTAGTTATATAATCACCATCTTGATTATATGAGATATAAAGGCAATTAGCTTTAGTGCAAGTGGGAGATTGAAAGAAGAGTGCCTTATAATCCCATCACAAGTGTGTTACGATGAACTTTTCTTTATAATTTTTCAACTAATGAAATGACATTTATTATTTGAGGTATTGATTTATCATATTAGCTGCATCTTATTATATCTAAGATTATGATGAATCTAAAAAATTAGGATAATGATTTTAGGAGATATAAATGGATCATGCTAGTGAGACCTAAAACTCTAAAATCTTAATCTTAAACATTCTTGATCGTAGGAGCATTGAGTCGGGGATCAATGTTCTGGATAGACTGGCACATCCTATATATGCTCGATAGAGAGGGTGGCAGATCTCACTAGCCACTTGTGTGGGACACTAATACAAAGATGTTGGTGCTCATTTGAAAAATGAGTCCATTGAATTGACTTGATGAAAGAGAACATCTTATGGAAGCCTTACTTGCATGTCAAAGATGGTTCTCTAAGTGAGAGTTGTGCAAGTGATATTTAGACCTGAGAGACCATAGAATCTTGTGCACATGAACCCATATTTTGGTTCATATCCAGGCATGGCATTAAGACATGTACGGAGTATTCTGGATATGGTGGAGTGTATATGGAGGTTGTGAGTAGGTCAATATGGAATCGATCACTCCTAGTAAGAGGAGATCGCATCCTGTGTATTCTCAATCCTAGATGACTTGGAAAAAGTCTTTTGGCCAGATGTAGAAAAGAGATTAGAAAGAGTTTCTAATACTTCTTCATTGGAGTCATCGTTGGTTAATTGAGAATCGATATGAATATGTGTTTGAGTTTGACATGATTCTATACTCATGAACATATTCAGGGTGCAGAGATGATCGAAGGATTGAATTATATGGTAACTTATCACTGAAGGATATATTTAGTATTTTCATCAAAATTTATATCTTCTAAGTGGTCATGATATGTTTCTAGATGTCAATCTTGACTTGTAGGTTTTTGATTGAATTAAAGAGTTTAATTCGATCACCAATTAGAAAGGATTATAATTGTTGAACTCGGGTTAGCTCGATTGGACCTAAATCGATTAGATTGAAATCTAAATAAATTTGATCAACTTGCACTCGGACCTACTGCCAGCTTGATGTGGAACCCAATGGGTCACACACATTTAGAAATTGGCCAAGGACCTTTTTGAAAAAGGTTGATTAGAATTTTGGATTCAATCAAAGCTCTGGTAAGCATGCTAGCACGTGTGGAACCATTGCGCCATTGGAGGTCAATTTGGTCTCATCCCTTGCTAATTAGCTAGCTCAATTTAGTAGATATTTGGGTCATGTTATGCCACCTAGAAGCAGCCCAAATTAGGATGCCACATCTCTTTTTAATGCCAATTATGAAGAGTCCAAGTTGTGAAGGACTCTTGGCACAAAATAGGTTTTGCATACAAGTGTTGGTGTGGGCAGAAGAAAAGAGTCCTTCTGGCATAGGATTAAGATACGTGTGATATCCCATATCACCTTCCATTTTTTGGTGCATGTCTCAAAGTATGAGATGTATTTTTTTTGAAATTTTTGGGGTAGAGCAAAATTAGAAAAAGGAAGGAAGTCTCGCACACGCGCACAGAAGCATCGCATCTCTCTAAGATTTGGAGAGTCCTTATCCTTATCACATGCTTTCAAAATAGAACAATTTTTGGTGATAACATTCCAAATTTGATGATATATTTTTGATAATTTTTTTGAAATTTTTTCAGACTTATCTGAATTCCAACGGATGCCATACGTTCCTCCTCATGCCTGCGCGAGTGGTGATCATACTTTGCATGAAAGAATGTGAGAACACATCTATTTGTAGGAACTTTTATCCACTCATTATATATTCTAGAATCAAGATTGAATCTTCTCTCCATATAAATTTTTGAGGATTTTTTTTATTTGAGAAGGGATGCAAAAATATCCCTTCTCTGATCGCATGTGCAGAGCAGGGTGCTGATCGACGTATCATTGATAAGAGTCCTTCTGTTTGAATGAACTCTTATCCCTGATAACAAGATCAGATAGGCCTCTTGGATGAGGTGCATCCCTCTCTTTTGGCATCCCTCTAGTGGCTATAAATTGGCTGGGGCACTGGGTGTCCGAGGTAATTCAGAAAGAGTTTTTAATTTTATCTCCGTTACTCTCTTTTCTTTCTTACAACCTATCTTAATTTTAGGACAAGGCTTTGGGATTTAAGATAAAGCCTTATCTGATCCTAACAAGGGTTATAAGGGTCCTAATGAAAGAGGATCAGAAGTCCAGAGGAGGTTCTGAGAGGGTGTAGTCAATTTCTTGGAGAAACCTGACTGGTATAAGGCTAGTCGAGTTCTAGTGGCTAGAACTCTTGAAGCAAGGTGAAGGAGCGCTGTCCTTGGTTCAGTTTTCGTGTGGATCACCATTAGAAGGAGACTTGAACACCTTGTGAAAATTGAGATTAGAGCTATAGGTATTCTTCTTATCCTAATTTATATTTATTGTACTTTGATTATTATAGTCAATGATTTCTGGGCATTAGGGTTTCTGATGCATCAGATGTTTTGAATGAAAATTTTAAATACCTAACCCTTCCACTGCACCACTAGAACCCAACACAATCAACATCGGTAACATGCTTGCACATCTATAATGGTGGAAGATCTATGGACCTAATATTTATGGAGAGATTTGAATTTAGGTCTTATCTAATCAGTCATTATATGATTGATCTAAGTAGCATGGGTTAAACCAAACCGCTAAGCAACCTAATTCAAGACCCAATCTTCCAAATTGATCAGATAAGTGGAGAACGGTGGGGTCCCCCCGTTGCCTTCTTTAGACACCAATAAATTGGTCAGATCATCTAATAGAACTAATTAAATAATTACATCTCATTAACTTGCCTTAGACACCAATAGATCGATTGATCAGAATTGGTTAGCTTAAGCGAATCAAGTTCAAACCAACAAGCCAAATTAGGTCCTTAGGTTAATCAATTCTATATATGAGACTCAATCGATTTGATCAACAACAATTGTATGATCATTAATTTAATTGATCTAACTCAATTCAACACTTGACTCAGTTTGATCAATTACTTAATCAAATTAGACCCATATGACTCAAATTAAAAACCTTAGATGTAATCCTATTACATGATCTAATTTTTGATTTTCTCATGACCAATACTCTCATACATAAATATAAATTTCAGATTCTAAAATCATATCTTATCATAGTTGAAATCTACCACAGCCATTCGATCATGCCTTGGATGGAATCTGAGCCATCGATCAGTGCGTTTAATCTCCTTAACACAGTCGAAAACATTCTTAGCTGTTGGATTACTCATCTGATTGAATTCTGACCATTGGATCACACAAAACTCTTTTCTCAATCGAACAACAGCCGTCGAATCTCGTTTGAAATGAATTTGGACTGTCAGATCATGCGAAAATGAGTTGCCCACCATAGACCGTGTCGTGCATTATGAAGCTATTCCATGGACCGCACCCCAAATTCATGGACCAAGCGGCCGATCCACCATGCACCAAAGATAATTTCAATATTTTTTAGGATATTTCACTTGATTTTTCACTCCAACTTTTGCCTAAAAAATAAAAAAAATATGCATTAAATTTCACAATAACTCTTCAACATTTTGATGCTTAAATTTATTCAATTAACTCAACATCTATTTTTCATAAATATACTCTAATTTTATTTTTTTTAAATTATTTATTTTTTTAAGAAAATCTAATTTATTTATAAAATTAAATTTTTAAGAAGATGTTAGCATCATAAATTATCAAAAATATCTTCAATAAATATAAAAGTATACCACTTATCAATATGTCATGGCATACATTATAGAACCCACGGTCAAAGTATATGAAATTCTATTCATATGCTTTCTCTTTTAAGGAGTTATCGACAATCCCTCTTCGAGAGAGAAATTTCATGGCCTATCAGGCGATAGTCTTTTTTAAAATTCTCCATACTGAACCACCTCAGCATGGTATCTATGTTCATGGACTGGGATAATCCAAACAACCTTTTCAATCTATCTCTATAGATCTTCATCCTAAAGATGTAAGATGCTTCTCCCATATCCTTAATAGAGAACTGAGACGATAACCAAACTTTTATTCCTTTCTTCTCCATTCCTAATGAAGCCATATATTCTGATAATCTTATCAAAATGTATGATCCAACTCCTAGATGCCTGTTTCAATCTATAGATGAATCTATGAAGCTTGCATAATTTAGACTCATCTGTGGATGTGAAATCTTCAGACTATATCATATATACCTTTTCTTCCAGCTCTCCATTTAGAAAAGCTATTTTTATATCCATTTATAAGATTTCATAGTCTATATGTGCTGCTATCGCAAGTATAATTTGAATGGATTTGAGCATTACCACTGGAAAAAATATCTTGTCATAGTCAATCCCATAATGCTGACGATAACTCTTGGCAACCAAACTGGCTTTATAGGTTTCCACCTTTCCGTCTGCACCCCTCTTCCTTTTAAAAATTCATTTACACCCTATGTGTTTAACCCCTTCAGGCGGGTCAACTAATGTCTATACATCATTGACCTTTATAGATTCTATTTTGAATTTCATGACTTTAAGCCACTTATCAGAGTTGGAACTTTGCATTGCATCCATATAGATGATCGGATCCTCATTGTTCTTATTGAGTTCAACAAGATCTCCATCTTGAATCAAGAAACTGTAGTATCTATTTGATTGATGTGATACTCTATTGGATCTCCTTAATGGTGCCTCTATAGTAGGTTTCAAGTTTGACATTATCAAATCTAATTCTGTGGATTCATTAGATTATGTCAGTTCTACCTATTGAACTTCCTCAAGTTCAACCTTAGAGGCATTAATTTCTTCCCAAAAAAATTCTTTTCCAAAAAGACTACCCAAAGGCTGACAAACACATTTTGTTTATCAGCAAGTTAGAAATAATACCCCTTAGTTTCTTTGGGATGCCTTATAAAAGTATATTTGTCAGACTTGACTTTGAGTTTGTCCATTTTCAAACATTTGACATAAGCCGGACACCCCCAAACCCTAAAGTGAAAGAGCACTGGCTTACGTCCCATCCACATCTCATGTGGTGTTTTACTTACAGATTTACTAAAAATCCTATTAAGTACATAACAAGCCAACTCGAGTGCATATCCCCAAAAGGAGATTGACAGACTAGAAAAGCCCATCATGGATCAAAACAATATTCAACAGGATTCAATTTCTCCTTTCCGATACACCATTGTGCTATGGCATTCCAGGAGGTATCTATTATAATAAGAGAATCCTATTCTCTTCTAGATATATCAAAAATTTATTCGAAAAGTATTCACCTCCTCGATCAGATCAAAGAGTTTTAATATTTATTTTAGTTTGTTTCTCTACTTCATTATGAAATCGTTTAAATATTTTAAATGATTTAGACTTGTATTTCATCAAGTAGATGTATCCATACCTAGATAGGCCGTTTGTGAACGTAATGAAATAGTGGTACCCTCCTCTGGTACTAATGCTTATGGATCCACATACATCAGTATGTACAAGTCTCAGAACATCACTGGCTCATTCACCTTTTCTAGTAAAAGTGACTTGGTCATCTTTTCAAGTAAACAAGATCATAGGTAGGCAATGATTCATAATCATTGTCATCAAGAATTTCTTTTTGAGCTAACCTGCTAATCATGTTCTTGTTAATATGACCTAGCCTATCATGCCAAAAGTAGGCATCCGTGACATCAACTATTCTAGGCATTTATTAGACGTGTACATTATATTAGGTTGTGATACAACATAAATATCATTATTCAACTGTCAATGCATCATAGTAACATCATCCAAAATGATATCACAATTTTTTTTTATTGAAATCTCATAATTTGCTTTCACCAAAAGGCCTATAGAAATAACATTCAATAAGAAACTAGGATAGAAATAACAATCACTAAGAATAATAGAGTGAGAATCGAATACAAACTTGATAATTTCTAAAGCTAGAATTGAAGCTGATCTTCCATCTCCAATATTTAGAAATCTATCACCATCTCCAAATCTTCTACTAACCTGAAGTCCCTCCAATAAATTCTAAATATTAATAGGACTACTAGTATCCAATACCCAGATCATTGTATCAAAAATTGAGAAGTTACAAGGTGTTATCATATAATTATCTTGTCCAGCAACCGATTGCTTCTTCTTCTTTGACCTGTTTGGGTCAAGGGAAGCAATGTATTGAGGATAGTTCTTGTTCCAATGACCCTACTTCCTATAATAGAAGCACTCTGCCTGACTTTGGTTGGCCATAGACGTAGACTTCTAGGTCTGACTCTCAGCACTTTGTATTTTTTTATTCTTCTTTTTCTTCTCCTTCTTAAAGGGACGATGTCTACTCAAAGAAGATCCTTCCACAATATTCATCATCTCCTTATCGAGCTGGTGATCCTTCTCAAAAGTCTATAGCAATCCCAATAGACTGTTTAACTACAGGCTTTGTCATTTGGAAATGACTGAGAAATAGTAGGTAGAATTTGGATAGGGAGTTCAGGATTGTATCTTTTAAAAGTTGTTCATGCAAGAAAATGCTGAGCTTGCTCAGATGTTTGATCTGTTCGATCATGTACAATACATGATCGGTGACCGATGCTCCCTCCCTCATCTGAGCATTGAAAATGGCACATCTAGTCTTGTGCCACTCAACATCATCAAGAGTACCAAAAGACTCATTCAACAACTTGAGCATGTATTCTAGTTGAGCTTCCTTAAATTTTCAGCTAAACTCAATATTCATGGTAGCCCACGTTATGCAACACACTGTGGTGCGGTCATTGAGCCACTTCAAGTAAGTATCTCGAAGTGCATCATGAGCATTAGGAGTAGGCTCCTCAAGTGTCGGATCTGTAAGGATGTACAAGATCTGCTTGTGCTCCAAGATTATTTTTAATTTTCGATACCAGTTATCAAAGTTGGATTTCATTAATTTCTCACTGTCCAACAATGATTGGAGCGATAAGTTTGAGGCCATAACTACATAAAAAAAATAAAATTTAATTAGTATATTAATTAATTAAGCCTAAATATATGAATTTTAGTCTAAAGATTCTTCCACTATTTTATACGAATTGATAGCCTCTACCTTTAATTTGAGAAATTACCTTAATTTTTTAGCAGGTACTAGAATCCACACAGACTGCACATGAGCTCAACTTTGGTCGGCTCACCCATGTGTATCCATGGATAAGTTCTTCAATCAATTGTTTCACCAAATAATTTTTAATAATTAATTTGGTCCCAGATAATTTTTTAGTTGACTTTGATCCTCTCTACAAGCCCTAGTTAGGTCCAACCATTAATATGATTATACTTAGAAATCTAACTACCAAATGATCAGGCCCGACTTTGATCGGTTAATTTGACCACTTGCTAGAGAGACTCAACTGAGTCATCATATTATAAATGATAATTTCAATAGCAGATGAGCACCAGGCCTTTGGGCCTCTACTGATCATCATACTAATGGATCCATTATCATCCATCTTAATGGGAGGCTATAATTTAGTTATCAACATAACTATTTCATTTTAGAGGCCTAATAATTTAGAGGATTCAATTGACAAATTTAGAGAAAAAAGAGATCAACCAGTGAACCACAATCTTCCCACTGACTTCACCAAGTCATTGAATTGGATTAATGTCATGCTGATTGAAATGGCACCTAGATCAGTCATACTGATCAACTTTAATGATATGGGTCAACTCAAATCACTTAGCAGTCTAATCAAAATATAATCTATCAAATTGGATAGGTAAGTGAGATCGGTGGAAAGATATGCTAAGCTTGCCTTAGACACCATCAAAATAGCCAAGTAAGCTGCTCCAAATTAAAAATTACTGGTCAAAATGCCAAACTTATCTTAGACATCAATTGGTTAATTAGTTTCAATTTGACCAGTCTAATGACTCGAATTCAACCATTGAGCCATAATCAAGGTCTACTTGGTCTAATCAAAGACATGACCTTGACCATCTACAACTATTATATTGATTCTAGGGAAATCTTGATTTAATCTAATTTAACATTTGGTTAGATTTAATCAATTTCTCTACATGGTTCATTAACTTTTTGATTCTAACCTTAGGTTTAATCCAATCAAGAGGATCTGATTTGAGCTAACCCATGCTTTTATATTTATGCAATGTCATTAGATCTTAAATTATAATTTTAGATCTAATCGATTCTACACTTAATTCTAAATTATTAAGTTCAGTATCAACATGAGTTTAGAATAAGTTTTTGAAATTATTTTTCATTTAAATATTTTTATATTAAATTATAAAATCTTTTAGATCACATCTAAACTTTTTATGATCTCAAATTAAAATAAATTTAATTATTAAGATTAGATATTACTATTTTTCTTACAACTTGTATCACATACAATAAATCCTAGGGTTTCAAGATCTAGGATTTTGTAGAAAGTTAAGTTCTTTTTGTGTTCTTCTTTATGGGATCACATAGTGGTACCCCTTTACGTCATAAGAGCATCCCATTGAATGGAAGGAAAAGATCATATAATTCTACTTACTCTTATGACCGGATGGTTTGGTGATTATCCAATCTGAGTACTTTGCTACTCAAATCATCTAATCTAACATATAAGGACTGATCAAATATCAGATCTAAAAAAAAAACTTACTTAGATCTAATCTAAATACCATAAAATTAGATCTAAAATATAAGAAATTATATCATATTAAATGAGACTCTGATACCAATTGAAGAAAATATTGGTTCTATGCATGCAATTTTAAAATTTTACAGCGGATCTTGATAGATTAAACAATTTAACCTATATTACATGCACAAGATCTAATCTAAACTACCATGCTAAGATCTATGATATGATTAAATATGAGATTAAGATCTAAAAAAATAAAAATCTACATCGATAATATCGATGCTATAGATTAGATCTAACCTTTAGATCTAATCAAACCTGATCTAACGAGTTCTGAACTCTTTACTGAAGTGTGGGTTGTTGATCTTCACAAGTGTATCACATGGATAGGTGTTCCTTCAAGTTGCTCAAAGCCAGACAAAGGTGTCCAGCATCTACAGATCATCCACATGAAGAATAGATGCAGATCAGGCTCCTCAGGGGTGCTGGCTCGCAAGGATCTTTGAAGGCCAATCTTCTTTTTCTTCTTTTGATCTCTTAGATGCTCTAGCAAGGAAGAAGAATTAATGGAGGAAGAGAAGAGAGGGGAGAGCTATATAGAAGAAACAACTTTCAACTGATTCTCATATGGGGCATCCAATTATTGGACCCCCTTTTTATAGATGGGTGTTAGGGTTTAGGGTTAAGAGGAGGCACCATAATTCTCCATGCCAACCACCATATGGGACGTCCCAATTTTTGTTAAATTTTGTGATGGCATGAGAAAGAAATCAGATCTTTCTCACACCAACCAAAACTCCAACACACATAAAGAAAAATATTTTGGCACCACCCAACTTTCTAAACAAAATCAGTCTCTTTCTTTCTTATCTTCTTATCTTTGATTTGGATCAAATTCAAATCAGAAAAGAGATAAGATCTATGACTCATCAAGAGTGCTGCCCACCCCTCTCTATGCCCTCTCTTCTCATGCCTAAAAAAATTCATGCATAACATATTTTTGTGTTGAAGAGATGGCGTGGGACCTAGGGCTTGTGAAAGGGAGAGAGTCCCAGTTGGCTGGGACTCTTCATTTTTAATTTGATTGCAAATCGAATCAGATCTGGTTTGAACCCAATAAGAGAAAGAAACCTAATCTAATTAAGAGTACAATCATCTCAATATATTTCTAACCTAATTAGAAATTAACTGAACCCAAGTTCTGATCAAATCAAGAACAAGTTTCTCTTGCAATTAGGCTTGATCTAATCAAACCCAATCCAAGTCAAACTGAATCTAATTCAATTAAACTTGATCCGAACCTCTTTGCTCAATTAAATTAAGTTAATAACAATCTAATTACTAATAAATCCTTCATAAATAGTAGTCCCAGTCCAGTGGGACTCTCCTCCAGAGTTCCAATCCAATGGACTCTTTACTAGAGTCCCAATTTAGTAGGACTCTTCAACCATACGATTAGATTGAATCTTCTAATGTGTATGACCTCATAGATTTGAACCTAGACTGATAGCATAGAAATAACTTTCTATACTAATCGATATACTTATCTAGCAATGAGATCTGACATTCGGATAGGACGAAAGATTACAAAGTAACATTTTAGAACCCACTGGCATAAAGTTATCGTATAATTCATCCCTTTGACCCTAATACTCAAAGTGATCTAGACTTTAAGTGTTAAACCTAAAATAGTCAACCACATTATATTTTAACCTTTCAAATCCATCACATGGATTATCCTAGCCAAAATTTTACTAAATTAAAATACATTGATGCATTATCTCCTACTTATTCAGAGGGGTCAATCCCATCTTAACTCACACATCGACTTGATAAGTACTTGACTGCATTCAAAAATCTTTCATCACTAAATTAAAAATTTAGATGATCCAACATCAAAGTACGGTGAGTAGCTTACAAGTTACCATGGTGATTTCAGATCAGAGGGACATTTATATCCATACCCTTCGTGAGTTACTCCTGATAGTAAAGTGCTGGCATTTGATCACGCTCGATGCGAATGTACTCCTATATTCCACTTGTATGCCATACCAATATCTCCACACTCCTTGGTTAAGAAGATAATGAATCCATACGGCACACAACAATCTATACTTGATAGTACTATCGTCCTATTAATAGCATATCATTTGATCATGAATATGTTTTAAGAACTAAACGATAAATCCTCTTTTATCGATTAAATATAGTCTTAAGGACTTCATCACAACACAGAAGTTTAAATAAGATGGATAAAATGTGATGAAAAAGCAAAATAATTTTTATTAATAAAAATTTATATACAATTTACAAATATGAGCACAATCATCAATAGGCTGACGATTGGCTTTGGAACATAATTCCCAACAATCACTTCATAAGTTAATGTTGGAAATTGGATAAAGATCAAACCCTAGCCAAACCTAATCCATGCACCACCTAGAGTCCAAGTCATTTTGGTCTCTTAAAAATGTTACACGCCAACATTTTTCTTTGGATTTTTTTTCACCCCCAACTAAGTTTAGCACCTCCCTTGTGGGCCCTTGGATGGCCAAAGTGCGCTGATCTAAGGTAGAGAATTGTGCTGCCCAAAAGAAGCCTCACGACGTCTCGAAAAAGCATTGAAAAAAGTTTCTCCAAAGAGTCTTTCTGCGTGAAGCATCTCTTGGACTTTTTTCGATGATTGCCACATGTCCCTGGATTGCTGATGAGCATGTGAAATTGGTTGGAGGCACGAGAAATTTTGGTTGGGCATGAGTTGTTGCATGAAGATGGCACGAGTTGTTTCTGATGGCATTCGGTCGCTAAGTATAAATAGGGTGTTGCACTGGGTATTCTGATCCATCGAGAAAAAATTCTTTCTTCTTTCTTACAAATCTCCTAGGTTGTCTGAATAGCTCTCTTCCTTCCTTTATTAGGACAAGTGCTAAAATAGTAAGGACAAGTCTGATTTAGGACAAGGGTCTAGGAAGAGAATTAGAAAAGGCAAGGAGGAAGAAAGGTAGAGATAGGAAGGCTAGGGAAAGAAGAAGGAAGCCTTGAGGTTCTGCTGCCCAAAAAAATTCTTGGAGGAAGAATTCAGAGGGAGGAACCATCTTAAGGAGTCATTGTCTTGATCAAGATCCTGTGTGGATCAATGTTGGAGGGTGAACATGTGGGCACCTGGTGGAGGTTCTGTCGGAGTTTAGGACATAGCACTATAGGTATTTTTCTATACCTTCTTATATATTATGAAAATATTTCATATGATTGTTAATCATCAAGAAGGTCCTAGTTTAAGGTTTAATGTTTAGGATTTCTTAGCTTAAATTTTTTGAAATCTATGCTTCCATTGTACCATCATAATCTTATATTCTAATCATAGAATAAGCTTTCTTCTCCAGGGACATCCACTAACGACCCATCATCCCTTCAGGCATTTCCTCCAATGCAAGATCCAGATCTACTTGAACTAGGAGATCTTCTATCCGAACTTTTCATATAAAAAAATTTTCTTTTCCATCAAACTTATCAAAATCAACCTTCATATTGCTTCCCATGGCTCCAAACCAAAAGTACAATAAAACTCCAAAAGATTTGAGAAATACCTTGACAGGATCTTTGCTGAAATTTTAGCCTTTAAAGATTTTCAACTTTTGGAGTCTTCTTCTTTCTTCAAACAACCCACGCTCTGATTCCAATTATTAAAGCAACTTTTTCAGATTGTGGACATCTAAAAATAGCTAGGATCAGGTCATGGAGGTCCTTGAAGGCCAGTAACACAGCAACATAAAAATAGCCTTCAGGATTTCAACAACCTTGTAAATCCTGTCGGTAGGATTTTCTTCTTCAATTCGAACCTTTTTTCTTTCAGATTTGAAATCTTTCTTTCCAAATCTGGAAGCACCCTTGATGAGGCCTCCAAAAAGCATAAGATGGGGACATGGAACTCCTCTTGGGTGGTCAAGAGGGGGCGCACAAAAGGAGGCTTGTGCAAAGGAGGGTGCTAGAAACCACAGCAATACAAAAATAGCCTTCAGGATTTCAACAGCCTTGTAAATCCTATTGTAAGATTTTCTTCTTCAATTTGAACCATTTTTCTTCTAGATCTGAAATCTTCCTTTTCAGATCTGGAAGCACCCTTGATGAGACCTCCAAAAAGCATAAGATGGAGATGTGGAACTTCTCTTGGGCAGCCAAGAGGGGGCGCACAAAAGGAGGCTTGCGCAAAAAAGGGTGCTAGAAACCCTAGCACCTCTTTTCTTTCCTTTTTGGGATTGGTGGTCAAAAAACTTTAGGATTTCTTGTTGCTAGAATGTAGAGAAGATCAGAGAGAGAGGAAGGAAGAGTGAGAAAGTTAGGGAGAAAATAATTTTGTATTCATTCATTTCATCGAGTCAGAGTACAGTGTATCTTTATATACAGGGTCAATGTGACCCAACCTAAAAGCTTCTCTGGCTAACTCAATATAAGATTGTGCCTATCCAAGCCCATAACACCCATGACTTGACCCAGTCTCACAATCTTAAACTTAATTCTAACCCAAAAATAAGTTAGCCCCTCAAGGCCCAAAACCTCTAACCCTTAAGATCCGAAAGGCTGACAACCTTTCGTTCTAGAGCCCTAGAAACCTCATGACCACCTCATGGACTTTGGACCTTGACCTTAAGCCTTGATCTCCTAAGCTTTGAGAGCACCATATAAGGCCCAATAGGTATTTTCTCTGAATGGATCCCTCCTTATACACCACAGCAAAATGGTGTAGCAGAAAGGAGGAATCGCACTTTGATGGATATGGTGCGATAATGTGCATCACAGATCTTTCAGTATCATTCTGGGGCAATGTCATAGAGATTGCCGCATACATATTAAATAGGATACCTTCAAAGTCTATTTATTGTATTCTATATGAGATAAGGAAGCATAATCTTAAACATTTTAAGATTTTGTGTTGTCTTGCTTATGTCAGGAATGTCTTTAGATATAAGCTTAGTGCTAAGTCAGACAAGTGCAGGTTTGTAGGATATCCTAAAAAAACTAAAAGATACTACTTCTACCATCCAACTAAACAAAAGGTAATTTGTTAGTAGGCACATCACTTTTTTAAAAAATGAATTCATCTAAGGAGGAGGCAGTGGGAGGAATATTGAACTAGGTAAAGTTTAAGAACTGTAAACCAATCCAGAAATGCCTGTGGTTGGATCATAAAGAGATCCTCAACCAGAAGTCCATCCGAATTTTGCTTGCTATAGCAATATACGATGACTATGAAATCTGACAGATGAATGTTAAGACTACTTTCCTCAATGGTAGTCTTGAGAAAAAGATCTATATGACTCAACCAGAGGGATTTGTCTCAAGTTGGAGGGCAAATCAAATATGCAAGCTAAAGAAATCCATCTGTAGATTGAAGCAAGCTTCGAGGAGATGGAACATCCAATTTGATATGATAGTCAAAGAGTTTGGCTTTATTAAAAATGAGGATGAACTATGTGTGCATAAGAAGACAAGTGGAAGTGCTATTGCCTTCTTGGTTCTATATGTCGATGGCATACTACTCATTGAGAATGATAACCCAATATTGCAATCAGTCAAGACTTGGCTATTGAATAAATTTTTTATGAAAGACTTGAGTGAAGCATTCTATGTACTGAGTATAAAGATCTATAGGAATAGATCTAAGAGGATACTAGGCTTGTCCCAATCTCGATATATAGATCTCGTGTTGAAGAGGTTCAACATAGAGGCAAGTAAAAGTAGTTACCTACCTGTAAGTCATGGCATACGTCTCTCTAAGAAAATGTGCCCTAAGTCATCAGAGAAGAAAAAAGAATGAATGAAATCCCTTATGCTTTGACTGTAGGATCAATAATGTAGCTATGCTATGTACCAGGCCTGATATAGCTTATGCTTTAGGCATAGCTAGCAGATTTCAGACTGATCTAGAGGTGGATCATTGAAAACTTATAAAAAATATTCTTAAGTACCTAAAGAAGACTAAAGATATTTTTCTAATATATGGGAGAGGATCAGAGTTAAAACCAAGGGATATACAGATTCTAGTTTCTAATTTGATTCCGATGATAGCAAGTCAATTTTAGGATATGTATTTATCCTAAATGGTGGAGCAGTGAGTTGGAAGAGTTCTAAGTAGTCGATAGTAGCTGATTCAACCACTAAGATAGAACACATTGCTACTAATAAAGCCACTAAGGAAGCTATCTAGATGAAAAAATTCATCATGGAATTAGGAGTTGTTCTTGAGATTGAAGGATCGATGCCACTCTATTGTGTAACACTGGGATCGTTATTCAAGATAAGGAACCTAGGCCTCATCAAAGATCTAAGCATATCCTCAGATGCTTCTACCTCATTCAAAAAATTATAAAGTGATGAGATGTTGTCCTTGAACGAGTAGACACTGAGAATAATATAGCAGTTCCATTCACTAAGGCCATACCATAATAGTTATTTGATTGCTATCTTGATTGTATGAGATTGAAATATAAAGGCGATTGGCTTTAGTGCATGTGGGAGATTGAAAGAAGCATGCCCTATAAGCCAATCGCATATATGATGCGATGAGATTTTTTTTATAAACTTCCAACTCATGTAATGATATTTTTATTGAAATTTTATGGTTTCATGTATGCATGATTTTACAAAACTAGTACGCAATAGAATTTAAAAATTTTTAGATTAAATCTAATTTAATCTAAGCATGCATAAGATCAAATCTTCAAACCATAAATAGGATTATCATATATGAGATAAGATTCAAATACAAAAATCAGTCTTCAATACAAACTGATGATCATGGATGTCTTCCAAGGTCTCTTTTAGTCGTATAAGCGTTCGACCTCTACGGGTATCCACATGAAACTTTGATCTGATCAGAAATCTTTTGATCTCATCGGAGTGCTAGCTCCCTTGTAGAGATCGCATCTTGATGGTTGAAAATCTTTTTTCTTCTAAAACACTCTTAGAGAACAAGAAGATGTAGGAGGATCCTGATCTCTACGTTAGAGATCATGAGAAGAACCCTTTCTTCTCTTTTCTTTCTAAAATCTATTCACCAAATCTCTACCATAGAGATGTAAAAATTTTGTCCAATTTTTGGATAAAAAGAAGAGGAGACATCCATGTCTAAACATAGATAAGAGGAAGGAGACAAGATGTCCTAACAACCAATCCTAGGTTGTTGCAAGAAAGAAGAGATAGGGATCATAACAAACCTCACGCCTCTACCCTTCATGCTGTCCCTCTTTTCTTGATTTTTTTCTCCATGCACAAACCTCCTTTTTGGCATCTCAACCTGATGCAAAACACTATATCTCACTATCCCATAAGGTGGGGTTTACATAGGCTAATAGGAGTTCTATCTTGATTAGGAAATAGGAGTCCTAAACATGTAGGATTTTTGGATTTAATGGACACCGCCCATCCATATCTCACTTCGAGATTTTTTCACGTTGAATAAGGGGTCAAATCCCTTCTTTCTTACATGCTAAAAAGGAGGAATAGTTGGCATCAAAAGCTTGTGGGCATGGGTTGGTTTTGGGTGCACAAATCAGGTTGGTGTGGGATCCTTTTATGGCGCATGGAAAGAAGGTGGTTTAAACTTATGGGACTCTTCATTAGTCGGCTGTTTTAAATCAAATAAAATACCAATGAATCCTAATCAAATTAGGACTAGATTAGACTCAAAAAGATGGAAAATCAAATTTGATTTGGAGCCCAATTTATTTAGATTAGATGTCTCCTAATTGGAAGAGAAGTCCTAGTCCAATTGGACTCTTTCTTGGTGCTTGAGTCAAACTCAATTTATAATCCTAATCTAATTAGGATTAGGCATACCCAAGAAAATGAGAATTTCTAGTCCAAGTAGGAATACATACATCTTAGATTAATTAGAAATTGGGTCAAACCCAAATATTAATTCAACTGAGACTAATCATCCGATCCTTTTGGAGTTATCTTATAATCATCCTATTAGGGTTGATCAAATAAAATCTATAATGAATCAAATTAATTCCAATCAAATTAGACTTAATGCAAGCCTTATTGCTCAATCAAATTGAGCTAATTAGCAATTCTATTGCTAATTAATCCTCCTATAACTCACTAACTCTTCAATAAGTTACATAATATAACATTTGCATTGGATCAATTATCAATCAAATTGATAATCAAATTTTGCTACGATTCATAATTATAATTCAACCATCTGATCAGTCAAAAGCCTCTTTTGTGTGTGACCCCATAAGTTCTATTTTATCTGATAGTAAGATATATTGTAATCTCTATCACAATATCATTGAAACTCTTTTTAATAGATTGGAACAATTTCAACTTTACCCACCAAGGATCATTGATCATCAAAATGATACTTGTGAGTCTCACAATCCATCAGTCACATCTAGCGGTATGTAGTGGCAACTCAGTAGAATAAAAGATGAACTTCTAGGTACAGTTAACGCATAATATAGTCCCTCTATCGTGAGTCCCGACCAAATGGCAGGTCATAGATGAATTGTCAACCTCAACATCAATTATATGATAGATTCAATCAGCTTGAGTCTATTTATGATTCTATAAAAACTCTTCTTTATCAGTCACACTGCTATGGCCATGGACTTAAAGACTCAGCCTCTTAAATCCCATAGGACCACTCTCTTCTGCTAGGATCGATAGATTTTATCTTGATGCATATTCCGCTCCTACAGTAGACTAACTATCGCCAACATCCACTACAAAGGCTCATTGAGATCCATGTTGATGTGTCAGTCAAACTCTAGTAGTCTTACTGCGAGCAGTAGGGTATCTCAGATCAAAAGACCAGTCACATAACTGTAGCATCGAGAAAGTCACTAACGAGTGAGCAGACATCCATATAACTTATCGTGTTGGTCACGCTTAGTGCTAGTTATTCTCTAATAACTACCTGCACTCTTGCTTCAAGGTCTCTATACTGCAGACTCGAGACCGATCTATCCGAAGGAAGTGATCCGTACACTAATCTATTCAGATCAATCACCATCCCCATGATGATCCTATGAACAGGAGCAATTTAGAAACTAACCATTAATGACACATATCTTAAATTCTCAACTTTTTGAGAATATGTATCATTATCTTGTTAATTTCTTAGATGATTCATGAATACATAAACATAAATGGTAATATAACTGCTCAATAAGTACAAAATCATGTCCTGGAGATATAAATGTGTCAGTCAAGATTGGCTTCTAGGGCATAGATCCAACAATCTCCCACTTGCATTAAAGCCAATCTACCATGTACCAAGCCCTATTTTCACAAGACAAGTTTTAGTCTTAGGCTAGCTAAGTGACCTACCAGTAGATCATCTACATTACATGTGGAGTTTGCTCTCTGCGCCTCTATGTATTACTACTCGAGA
Organism: Elaeis guineensis; assembly: GCF_000442705.2. Classification (NCBI taxonomy): domain Eukaryota; kingdom Viridiplantae; phylum Streptophyta; class Magnoliopsida; order Arecales; family Arecaceae; genus Elaeis; species Elaeis guineensis. The sequence goes on from NC_026003.2 coordinate 59,791,764, forward strand.
TAGTCACATATTCTGTTGCTCTATGTGCTTGGATATCTGGTGAGACATAGGCTCCTTAGCAAAGGTTATGGTGCCATTGTCATGACATCTGATGGCATGACAATCAATTCTGTAACTATCATTAAAATCAGAATGTATCCTACACATCTACAGTGTACTCAACTTCCATCGATTGGGTCATGCTAGTGAGACCTAAGACCCTAAAATCCTAATCTTAAACATTAATGGTCGTAGGAGCATTGAGTTAGGGATCAATATTTCAGATAGACTGACACATCCTATATATGCTCTCACTAGCCACTTGTGTGAGACACTAATACAAGGATGTAGGTGCTCATTTGAGAAATGAGTCCACTGAATTGACTCGATGAAAGAGAATATCTTATGGAAGCCTTGCATGTCAAAGATGTTTCTCTAAGTGGGAGTTGTGCAAGTGATCTTTAGACCTGAGATCATCTTGTGCGCTTGATCCATATTTTGGTTCATACTCAAGCATGGCTTTAAGACATGTACGGGGTGCTCTGGACAAGGTAGAAGTACGTACGAAGGTTGTGAGTAAGTCAACATGGAATCGATCGCTCCTAGTAAGAGGAGATCGCATTCTGTGTATTCTCATTCATAGATGACTCAGAAAAAATCTTTTGGCCAAAAGTAAGAAAGAGATTAGAAAGAGTTTCTAATGCTTCTTCATTGGAGTCATCATTGGTTAATTGAGAATCGATATGAATATGTGTTTGAGTTTGACATGATTCCATACTCATGAATATATTCAGGGTGCTGGGATGATCGAAGGATTGTATTGCATGGTAACTTACCACTGAAAGGTATATTTGATATTTTCATCAGATTTTCATATCTTTTGGATAGTCATGATATATTTTTAGACATAAATCTTGACTTGTAGGTTTTTGATCGAATTAAAGAGTTTAATTCGAACGCCAATTAGAAAGAGTTCTAATTACTGAAATCGGGTTAGCTCGATTGGATTTAAATTGGTTAGATTAAATTTTAATCAAATTAGGTCAACTTGTATCCAAACCTACTACTAGCTAGATGTGGAACTCAATGGGTCACACACATATAGAAATTGGCCAAGGATACTTTTTAAAAAGGTTGATTGGAATTTTGGATTCAATCGGGGTTCCGATAAGCATGCTAGCATGTGTGGAATCTCTAGCTCTTTAGAGATCAATTTGGTCTCATGCCTTACTCATTTGCTAGCCCAATTTGGTGGGCATTTGGGTCAGGTCAAGCCACCTAGAAGCAGCTAAAAATAGGCACCATATCTGGTGTACATGCCAAATAACTAAGAGTCCAACTTAAGAAGGACTCTTGGTGCTAATATGCAGAATGCATGTCCACTTTATTTGTGGAATGGAGAAGGACTAAGAATCCTTCTATTTTGGGCCTCTATTTTTTATAGCAAGTAGACTAGATGACGGCCACTTAGTACACTTTTTGAAGTATGAAAAATCTATCAGATTATACATGTAAAAATTGCTTGAATCTTTGCTGCGTGCATGATAGTTTTTTTTGGATGCATGCAGGGTTGCAAAGACTCCTTCTGTTTAGAGAGTCTTAAGTGACTTTTTCTTTGATAATTTTTATGATAAGGATTAGCTTTAAGTTCTGATCAGGTGTTAAAAATTTGAAAAATTATCAAATTAAGAAAGGTTGCTTTTTACACCCTTTTCTAGGCGTGCGCACGTGCAACAGGGAGAGGGTGCTCGCGCGTCTCTTTGGTGAAGAGTCCTTCTCACATTTGAACTCTTATCCATATAATGTATCATTTGGTGATGGCCTTCATATTTGAATAAAGGTTTATGTAGCAAAATTTTACACTAATCTGATGTGTGAAGAGATACGAAAGCATCTCGTTCTGGCATGCATGCGTGAGAAGGCAGGAATCGACGTATCACCCCCTAAAGAATCCTTCTGGTTGAGTTCTAGGGGCTAGAACTCTTGAAGCAAGGTGAAGGAGCACTGTCCTTTGTTCAATTTTCATGTGGATCATCGTTGGAGGGCAGACACTTGGATGCTCGTGAAAATTGGATTAGCATTACAGGTATTCTTCTGATCCAAATTTATTTTATTATACTTTGATTGATATAGTTAAGAGTTTTTGGGCATTAGGGTTTTCGATGCATCGGATATTTTTAATAAAAATTTTAAGCACCTAATCCTTCCGCAGCGCCATCGAAACCCAACACTAGAAGCAAATCTTGGCTGATACATTTCATATCTTTAGGACATAATTTTGTACTTATTATACAGTTATATTATCATTCATGTCTATGTATCCATGAATCATCCAAGAGATTAACAAGATAATGACACATATTCTCAAAGAGTTGAAAATTTGAAGCATATGTCATTGATTATTAATTCCTAAATTACTTTTGATCATAAGATCATCACGAAAATGATGATTGATCTGGATAGACCAGTGCATAGTCGCTTCCTTCGGATGATAGGTCTCAAGTCTGCAGTATAGAGACACTGGAGTGAGACTATAGGTGGTTATTAGAGAATAACTAGCACGGAGCGTGACCAACACGAGAAGTCACATAGATGTCTGCTCACTCGTTAGTAACTTTCTTAATGCTGTAATTGTATGAATGGTCCTTTGATCCAAGATGATACTACTGCTCGCAGTGAGGCTACTGAAGTTTGACTGACACATCAATATAAGTCTCAAAGAGCCCTTGTAGTGGATGTTGACGATAGTTGATCCACTATAAGAGTGGGGTGTGCATCAAGATAGGATCTATCAATCTTAGCAGAAGAAAGTAGTTTTATGAGATTTAAGTGGCTGAGTCCTTAAGTTTATGGCCATAGCAGTGTGATTGATGGAAAAGAGTTTTCATAGAATCACATATGGACTTCAGCTGATTAAATCTATCATATGACCGATGTTGAGGTTTGACGATTTATTCATGATCTACCATCTAGTCAGGATTCATGATAGAGGGACAGAATCACACGTTAACTACATCTAGAGGTTCTTTTCAGTTCTCCTAGATTGCCACTACATACTGTTAGGTGTCACTAGTGGATTGTGAGAGCTCACTTGTGTTGTTTTAGATCGATAATTCTTGTTGAGTTAGAAGGAAATTATTCTAACCTATTGAAAAGAGTTTCAATGATATGATGATAAAGATCATTGTATGTCTCACTACCAGATAGAATTAAACCTATTAGATCGCACAACAAAAAGATTGGGCTTGAAATAAGTAATTGAGCTTATGAAGTGTCAATTGGGTTTATGGTAACCTTGCAAGCACATAGTTGGACCCAATTCCTCTTTCTGTTGGGATTACTTATTTGATAGATTAATTTTAACTTAATTACTTGCTAATAACGTACATGAATAAGATTCATGAGACTTCAATTATTGGGTATCTAAGGTTATGGATCACATAAATTAAGGGTGCAAGTCCCTTATGAATCACCTTGATAGTTATTATGGGGCACCACATTAATTTGATCAATTTGGATGTGTTCATTGATTAAAGGGCCTTTTATTTTCATATAGGGCATCTTTTGGGTGTGTTTTAGTGTGTTTAACTATGGGTGTAAGGGCTTCAATTGTAGGCACCTAATAGGCTTCCTAATGTAAGTTGGATAACTTAAGTTAATAAGAATCCAAATATAAGTAGGACTTGTATTATGAGATTGAATAGGATCAATCCTTATGCCTATTTAAAAGGACCTCCCCTAAGGTTTCTAGAGCATCAAAACTAGCAGCCCCTCATACCCAAAGGCTCTCTCCATGCCCTCTCTTCCTCTCCCTTTCTCTCCTCTTGGGTGTTCTATACACCCCTTCCTTAGGATGCGCGTCCCAAGGAGTTCCATCCCCAAAAGAGTTTGGGTGCCTCTTTCTTGCTGGTTTCTAACATCTGATAGCAGCATATAGTAAGGAGAAATTCTAGAGAAGAGGAGAAGAAGAAAATCAAAGAGAAAGATCAAGTGCTGATCACGATTCAGGCTGAATTTTGGAGAACCAAAATTTAAATTATAGAGGATTATTTCAGGCTGATCTCGAGTGAATGCTTACAGAAATCGGATACTTGTATGGCTAAGAGAGAGTCTCTTCTCTTTTAGATTCAGTTTTAAAGAAAGAGATTGCAAAACAGGTATGTGATTTGATCACAATCTAAATTTCAGCATATATCAATTTCAGCATATGAAATAGATTCATGTAGTTTTATATTTTTATATATGTAAAATTTAGATTAAAATTATTTTAATCTTATTCTCTGCTAGGTGTTTAAAAAATTAAGTTTTTGAAACACATGTACATGCTTCAAACCCCGAATTCCAATAGTTCTACTATGTTCTCCATACATCTTTTTAAGATTGAGGAGTATGGATTGAGTATCCATGCTCTCATGCTGTCTCTATAATTCATTGCTCATAGAGGCTAGTATGATGTACTTGACAGTTAAACTGTCATTCTTTCACATCCTGTATGTGGATATCTCCTCCTCTGTGGCATCATCTCTAACCTCATGTAGTTCAGAGACATTGAGAATATAGGAGAGCTCCTCCTGAGTGAGTACAATCTTTAAATTCCTCAATCAATCCACATAATTGAGACCGATCAACTTGTTAGAATCTAAAATTTCTCACAATGATAGTGAAGATATTATTTGTAGAGTTTAATCTATAATAAAGAATATTACACAAGCAAACAACTTATGTTAACTCACACAATTAAATAAGGTCTTTAGATTTAATTGTATCTTCCACTATTTTATCGAACATCATAACCCTCTACTATGATGAACGAGATATCATGCATATTTATCTAGTGGGATTGAGATCTTAATTTCTCATAATAATCTTGTGTTGACACAACAAACCTTTATGAGTTCATAGATAGGAAACTCTTTCCAATTGCATCTCATATAATTTTTAATATTTTATCATGGCCTCTAAAATATTATTAATCTTGTGGTAACATAAGTTATTTGTTGAAATTATTTATGATTGAAGTTAATTGTTGAAAAATTATTATGATGATGTATGATCATAAAAAATGATATGATTGATTTGACTCGAATATCATTTATTTATATTATTTTTGAAAATAATAAATGAATTGGAAGATGATATGAATTTGACAACTTGACTATGTAAAGGACCCCGCCAATGGGAGCATATACGTTGGCAATTGATTGTCCTGAGGGTTTATGTCACCAGCGAAACCAGCGACATGTTGCCAGAGAGACCAGCGACAAACCGTCAATAATATTTTAGTTAAGTAAGACTCTTCATTTTAATATAGTCAAAATTGAATATAACTGTCTTTGTGTTAACACAACAAAGCATTACTTCCAAAATTATTGTAAGCATCTTATATGCACCAGGATTATGTTATATCAATTCTTTTGACAAGTCTTATGGTAACACAATAAGCTAGACATAGTTCATGATGTAATATAAACCTAGCATGAAGGAAGGCCCCTAGTAGTATTTTTAATATTAGGATTTTTCAATATCAAGATCACTTAATCAAATTGGCTAGGTAAGTAAGGTGGGGGTACCCCCGTAGCTTTCTTTAGACCCAAATAAATTAACCATATCAGACAATAAAACTAATTAAAGAACCATCTTTAGTACTTTTCTAGATGCCAATTGATCAAAAATTGGTTAACCCATTATTGCTAATCACTACTACTTAATATAATTTTTTATGAGGACTTTTATTTGGTCTCATGCATATTCTAACTATATAATACTAATTTATACTAATATATATCAGTATTAAAATATTTTATATGTGCAAGTGTAATATATAGACTTTCATTACCCTAGGACAACCTTGCAGTATAACCCTGTTATACTAGGACAACCTTATGTCAGGATAATGAAGTGGTGGATCATATATACATCAATTCATATCATCATATGAAAGCATAATTGATGGTATAATCAATTTTATAGCATGAATCATAATATGCATTACATAAACATTATGTACATATGATTGAACCAAACAAGGCCGGCTCTGATACCACTATAGAGTTTCAGGATGGGCATGCATAGTAGAAGCATAATGGATTTCAAAAATTTAAATTATAAAATTTTAAATATTAAACCTATAAACCAGTATCTCTTTGATGATTAATAATTATTTAACATATATACATAATAGCATTCAAGATATAGAAGAATATCTGGAACGCTTAATCCAAATTTTCAATAGAACCTCCACCAGGCGCTTAAGTGTTGCCCTCCAACGGTGATCCACACAAGGCTATGATCAGGACACCAACTCTTTAAGATGATTTCTCCTCTAAAATTCTCACTCTGAGAATTTTCTTGGGCAACAGGACCTCAAAACCTTCTTCCTCTCTTCTTAGCCTTCCTATCCCTATCTTTCTTCTCTCCTTGTCTTCCTTAATTTTCTTCCTAGGCTCTTGTCCTAAAATCGGACTTGTCCTTACTATTTTTAGACTTATCCTAATAAGAGAAGAAAGAGATTAATTAGATAATAGGAACAGTGTGTAAGAAAGAAGAGATAAGAGTGAGAGATCTGAATGAAACAAATCTCCGATGTAGCCCCCTTTAAATAGTTAGCTATGGGGTGCTCTCGGATTTGATTCGCGCCCTCTCCACATGCCATCTCGCATCCATCAGAAAATCTCATACCCCCTGATAAAATTGTATGCTCATCTATAAGGTTTTAACACATGACAATCATCCAAAAAAAAATCCAAGAGATGCTTCACGCAGAAGGACTCTTCGGAACTTTTTTCTTGATGATTCTCTGATGCGTCGCATAGCTTCTCATGGTGTAATTTTTCTCGACAATCTATCAATGAATTTTAGCCATCCAATTGACCAAAATGAAGCTGCTAACTTGCTGATGGTGTGGAAAAAATTTGAGATTAGATGGTTTCTGACAAATCGATGAGAGTCCTTCACAAGCTGGACTCTAGGTTAGGCGCATGGATTAAGTTGGTAGATTTTCAAACTTCAACCAATTTTCATGATTAAACCAGAAGGTGATTAATCTATAGATGGACTCCTCTATGCTTAAAATTAACTCAAGAATAACCAAGAATTTTTTTCATAATGGAACATTGGATAAAGATGAGGAAGGGGCATCCCATCTCATGGGATGTCAAATCTATTTCTGAGCACAAAGACTGCAACCCATGCATAAAAAAAATTCTTGATGCATGGACACCTAGTTATAGGCTCCAAATTTTTGATACATGTAGCCAAGGTTTGACCCAACTCAAATCCAAAATTAGTTTAAACTAATTTAGATTTAATTAGCCCAATCTAGAATCAATTTCAAATCTGATTCGAAACAAGGAGCTAGGATTTGCAACATATGCTAGCATGTCTATTTTGTAAATATGATCTAATCCAATTAGACATAATTAATTTTTTTTATGTGTGACATATTGAGTTTTATATTTAGCCAGTAGTGGGTTTGAGTGCAAGTCAATCTGATTTGATTAAAATTTAATCTAACCGATCTAGATCCAATCGAGCTAACCCGGATTCAGCAATTAGAACTCTTTCTAATTGATGATCGAATTAAACTCTTTAATTCGATCAAAACTACAAGACAAGATTGATGTCTAGCAACGTATTATGTCTACTTGAAAGTTATAAAACTTTGATAGAAATACAAAAAATATCTTTCAATGAAAAGTTACTGCGCAATTCGATCCTTCGATCTTCCTGCATCCCGAATATGACTCTGGATATGAAATGATGTCAAATTCAATATCATACTCATATTTCTCTCAATCTTAAATGATGATTTGATTAATGAAATATTAAAAACTTTTTTTAATTTTTATTTTATTTTGTTCAAAATCTTTCTAAATCATCAATCGATCAAAGCAAGTAGGATGCGATCTCCTCTTCCCAGGAGTGATTGATTCCATGTTGACCTACTCACAATCTCTATATACATTCCACCATATCTAGAACACTCCGTATATAACTAAGTCATGAATGAGTATGAACCAATATATAGATTCATGTGTACAAGGTTCTATGGTAGTCTCAGGTCAAAGGATTACACATTATAAGAAAATATCTTTTGACAGATAAAAAAATTTTATAAGACATTTCTTAAGTCGGATCAATTCAGTGAACTCATTTTCTAATGAGCACCCACCTCCTTGTATTAGTGTCTCATACAAGTGGCTATAAGATCAGTCATCCTCTCCATCGAGCATATATAGGAAGTGCTAGTCTATCCAGAACATTGATCTCCTACTTAATGCACCTATGACTAAGAATATTTTAAATTAGGATTTTTAAGATTTTAGATCTTATAGGTATGATTTCATCATAACCCTAAACCCATTGCCCTTATTTATGGAGTCATCATAATCATTATAAAAGTAAGATGCAGCATATGATGAAAAATATTTTTTATTTATAAAATATTAATTACATGATTCTGAAAGATTACAAGGAATATCCATCCAAATAAAAATTTCGATTGGCTTGTAGAGCATACTTCTTTCAACCATTGGAGGGCTTCTATTTTGGAGTCTCATGGAGATTACCTTCTTACCATATTACTCGTTGGAGAAATTATAAATTTTTATCTTTTTGCATGCTTGATTTTATTTTGTTTGACATCTATAAGGTGATTCTAGGATTTGAATTTCGGTTCAATAGTTTTAATTATTAAAGCTTTCGATATGTATGTTTTAAATTTTTTTTAAAATTCATATTTCATCATGTGACTGAAATCTAATAGTGATATCAGAGCCACCCTCATTAGATTCGATCAAATAAGTACAATAGTTATAATATAGAATTATTCTTGTTCATATTTTGCCAAAAATGTTACATCAATTTTTAGCATTGGTCTTAAAATCAAAAATTATTTTTCACTTTATTTGAACCATGGATTTAAATTTTAATTATTAAAATTTTAAATTTATGATAATTTGAAATTTATTGATTTATGGTTGCTTGATGCTTAAATCAATTTTTGTTTAAGGTAAATACATGCCTAATTCGATTAGGATTTGTTTTCAATATTAACTAAACTTGTTATATGTTAAGTCATTTATGCATCGTTATATGATTATCTTTTTTGGCATGTTAATATGAATGATATTATAGCTTGGAAAGGCATGTTGAGTTGCATAATTTGTATGTTACATCTTATGTAGTAGTTAGGATGTGTCAAGACCAATTCAAAGACCCTCTATAAAAAATTATATTAAGTTGTAATGTTGGGATTCACTTACAAATCAAATATCGAATTCACTTAGAAACATAAGGATGTTTCTCATTTTTCATACTTGAGGGCTATAAAATTCATTAAAATAGTGAGAGACACAATTAGATAAAAGTCCTAATCTAGTTGTGCATATCATCATGAGTTGTCTGCTTATATTGTGTTTTTATTATTGTAGATTAACTACATACATGGCATCTTCACTGTCACTACGAGATATACTAGATGTTAACAAATTGATCGAACCAAACTATGTGGACTGGTTGAGAAATTTGAGAATAGTTCTCACTCAAGAGAAGGTCTCCTACATATTGGATTCACCTGCACTCGATACGATCGAAAAAGATGCATTTGAGGAGAAAAGGGCCATATATAAGATATGGAAGATGTCAGTGTGACTGTCAAATGTATCATACTTGCCTCGATGAATAATGAGCTTCAAAGATAGCATGAGGATATGGATGTTCCTTCTATACTCCTTAATCATAAGGAGTTATATAGGGGAACAAAGTCGAACTGCTAGATATGAGATATCTAAGCAGTTGTTCCATGCTCAAATGACTGAAGACACATCTATGCAAACTCATGTCCTTAAGATGATTGATTTGCTTACTCATCTGGGATTGTTACATTTTACTATAGATGGTGAATTTAGCCATGATTTGATCTTGCAGTCACTCTCTGATTTTTTTCTCTCAGTTTGTCATTAATTATCATATGAACAAACTGAATATCAGCTTGCCTGAGCTACCAAATATGCTCAAAACAGCAGAGAGCCATTTCAAGGGTGAAAAGGTTCCAGTTCTTCTTGTTGATAAGATCAATAAGAAGAAAGGCAAGAAGAGCTCTAAGAAAAAATTGAACACTAGGGCTAGCATCTCCAAGAAAAAGACGAAGAAGGTCTCTACCAAAGGTACTTGCTATCACTATGGCAAGTGTGGGCATTAGAAGGAGAATTGCAGGAATACCTTGCAACCATGAAACATAAAGAAGCAAATGTTGCTAAAGGTTTGTATATGATACAGATAAACTTATCATTAAGTACTTTAATTTCAGATTCTTGGGTATTGGATACCGCTTGTAGCTCATACTTTTATAAATTGTTGCAGAATCTGCAGAAAATAAAGAGTTTGAATAAAGGTGATTTCGAGCTTTTTGGTGCTAGTGGAGAGTCCATTCAAGTCGAAGTCATGAGAACCAAGATTTTGAAGTTGCCTACAGATAAAGTTTTGAAACTGAAGATCTGTTATTATATTCTTAAAATTGTTAGAAATATTATTTTTGTACCCTTATTATTAGAACAAGATCTTGAAATAAAAGCCAAGAATAATGATTGTTCTATCTATTTTTCTAACAAATTTTATGGAAATACTTTTGTTGATAATGGTCTTCTATTTTTATCACTTAATGATAATGTACTTCATATTAATAATATAAAAAAAAAAAAAGAGAAAGGATGTGAATGTCATACACCTCTGGCACTACTGACTTAGTCATATAAATGAGTCGAGAATTAACAAATTATACAAAGATAAATTCTTTGATCTTTATGATTTTGAATCATATGAAACTTGTGAATCTTGTCTCATGGGTAAAATGATCAAGACTCCATTTACTGGATATAGAGAAAGGGTGAGTGACATCTTGGACCTTGTACATATTGATATTTGTGGACCAATGTCGACTCAAGCCAAAGGTGGATACTCTTACTTCATTACATTTATTGATGATAGGTCTAGGTTTAAATATATGTATTTAATGAAATACAAATCTGAAGCCTTTGACAAATTTAAAGAGTATCAAAAATTGATTAAGAAATAAACTGGTAAAAATATTAAAGCTCTTCGATTTGATCGTGGAGGAGAATACTTGACTAATGATTTTTTTGATCATTTAAAATAAAATGGTATACTCTCTCAGTGGACACCTCCTTATACTCCACAATTGAATGGTTATTACAGAACACCTTATTAGATATGGTGTGGTCCATGATGTGTTTCACGGATCTTCCGATCTCTTTCGGGGGATATGCTCTCGAGATCACAATATATATTTTGAACAAAATGCCATCAAAGTCTGTCTCAAGCACTCCATATGAGATATGGAAAGAGAAGAGATCCAGTCTTAAACATCTTAAGATTTGGGGCTGTCCTGCTTATGTGAAAAATATTGATGGACATAAATTTAGTGCTAGATTAAGAAAATACAAGTTTGTAGGTTATCCCAAGAAGAGTATAGAATACTACTTCTGCCATTCTACTCAACAAAAGGTGTTTGTTGGTAGGCATACCATTTTCTTGGAGAAAGAGTTCATCTAAGAGAAGGCAGTGGGAGGTCTGTTGAACTTGAGGAAGTTCAAAGCCTATAACCTATCCAGAATTCATTAGTTGATTCTCAACCAGATGTGCCTATTGTTGAGGCACAACCACTACACATACCTCTCCAAAGGTCCAGTAAAGTGCGTAATGTACCACTTAGGTATGGGTTTGTTATTAAGAATGACAACACATCTCACATCATTAAGAATGATGATCCCACAACCTATTCAGGAGTTATCATGAGTGGTGACTCTAACAAATGGCTCAATGTTATAAAATCCAAAATGAATTTCATGTATGCCAACCAAGTTTGGACTTTGATTGATGCGCTTGAGGGTGTGACCCCAATAGGCTATAAATGAGTTTTCAAGAAGAAGATTGGAGCAGATGGACAGGTAGAGACCTATAAGGCCGACTGGTGGCAAAAGATTTCAGACAAAAACAAGGTGTTGATTATGAAGAAAGCTTTTCGTTTGTAGCTATGCTCAAATCTATTTGGATTATGCTTGTTATTGTTGCATACCATGACTATAAGATCTGCAGATGGATGTCAAGACTTTCTTCCTCAATAGAAATCTTGAGGAAGAAGTCTATATGACTCAGTCAGAGGGATTTATCTCTAGTAAAAGAGTAAATCAAGTATGCAAGCTGAATAGATCCATTTATGATTTAAAGCAAGCATCAAGGAGGTGAAATATTCATTTTGATGAGAAGTCAAACCATTTGGCTTTATCAAAAATATGAATGAACCTTGTATATACAAAAAGATTAGTGGAAGTGCTGTGCTCTTTTTGATCTTGTATGTGGATGGCATACTGTTCATTGAGAATGATATCCCTATGTTGCAATCAGTCAAGACATGGCTATTACAAAAATTTTTCATAAAAAACTTGGGTGAAGCGTCCTACATACTTGGTATAAAGATCGATAGGGATAGATCAAAGAGAATGCTTGACTTGTCCCAGTCTAGGTACATAGACCTTGTGTTGAAGTGGTTCAATATAGAGAGAAGTAAAAAAGGTTACTTGCCCATGGGTTATGGCGTACAACTCTTTAAGAAGATGTCTCTTAAGACACCTGAAGAGAGAAATAGAATGAGTTATATTCCTTGTGCTTTAGTTGTAGGATCAATAATGTATGCCATATTGTGTACCAGAACTAATGTAGCTTATGCCTTGGGCATTGTAAGTAGATTTCAGGCTGATCTCGGAGAGAGGATCATTGGAAAGCTGTGAAAAATATACTCAAGTACTTGAGAAGGACTAGAGATATTTTTCTCATATATGGTGGATCTGATTTAAATTTGGAAGGTTATACCGACTCTAGTTTTTAATTTGATCTGGAAGATAGCAAATCCATATCTAGGTATGTGTTCACCCTGTATAGTAGGGCAATAAGTTGAAAGAGTTCTAAACAGCAAACTATTGCTGACTCAGTCACTGAGGCTGAGTACATTGCTGCTAGTGAGGCTGCTAAGGAGGCCGTTTGGATAAAAAGGTTCATTTCAGAATTGGATGTAGTTTTGAGGATTGAACAACCAATGTCCCTTTATTGTGACAATACTGGGACAGTTGCTCAAGCCAAAGAACCGAGGTTTCATCATAAATCCAAGCACATCCTAAGATGGTTCCATCTTATTCGAAAGATAGTCGAAAGATACGATGTAAGCATTGAGCAAGTTGATACCAAGAATAATATAATGGATCCGTTTACTAAAACCTTGTCATTGCAGTAGTTTGACTGCCACCTTGATTGCATGGGCATCAAGTATAAAGATGATTGGCTTTAGTGCAAGTGAAAAATTGAAAGAATAATATCCTATAAGTCAATCGTATATAAGATGCGATTGGGTATTTTTTATAATTTATCTTCCAAACTCATGTAATTGATATTGTTATTTAATAAAATAAGCTTCTTGATTCATTATATGTTACATATTATTATTTTTTTAAGATTATAATGAACCCCATAGGTCTGGACAATGGTTTTAGGGTCATGATAAGATCACGTCAGTGAGACCTAAATTTTTGATAGCCATAACCTAAAATATTCTCAATCATTATTGGTTCATTGAGTCGGGGATCAATGATACCGATAAGACTGGCATATCCTATATGTTCAGTGATGAGGGTGGTTGATCTCACAACCACTAGTGTGGTGACACTAATACAAGGATATGGATGCTTATTAAAGAATGAGTTCACTAAATAAATCTGTGAAGAATATCTGATAGAGTTTTATTTACATGTTAGCTGATGATTCCCTAGTGGGAGTTGTGTAAATAATCCTTTGACCTGAGATCACCATGGTATCTTGTGTACATGAATCCATATTTTAGTTCACTTTCTAACTTGATTCTCTGATCCTTGTGTAGGGTGTTCTGCATGTGAAGTATGCATGAAGGTTGTGAGTGATCAATAAGAGATCAGTCATTCCTAATAAGGGGAGCGAACATCCTATGTGATCTCATAGATTGATGATTCTAGAAGTCTTTGACCAAAGCAAGATAATAATTAAAAAAAAAATTTTAATATACCATCAACTAAATTATCACCTTCTGATCGAGATACATATATATAAGCAATTGAGTTTGATATGATTCCATGCCCACAGCTCATCTGAGATGTTATTTAACTGAAGGATTGAATTACACGGTAACTTGCCACTGAAGGATATTTTGATAATTTTAATCAAAATTTTAAATCTTTCAGATAGTTATGACATATTGCTAGATGTTAATCTTTACTTATGAATTCATCAGAATTAAAAGAGTTTATTTCAAAAATTAACTAAGAAGAGTCCTAGTTGATTGGAACTCTTGAGCTGACCTAATCTGATCGGATTATGATTAGGTCAAGAGTCTGTGTCCACTACTGGCAAGATTTGGAATCCAATAGGTTACACACTTTAAGATTTGATCTTAATCTAATTTAATTAAGATTTAATATAAATTTTAGAGGTTAATTTGATATGCTTGCACATTGTGTTAACCGAAGTTCCTAATTAGGTTAAGTTCAAAGTGTTTGAGTTAAACTAAACCTGTTGCCTTTGACCTGATTGGATTGGATCTATTTTAATTGGACTCTTATCTAATTTGGAAGTGTTTTAAGTGTGGAAAGAGACCTCAACACCCACCAAGTTCCATGCCAAAAATAAATTGCCGCCCATCCTTTTTAGCATTGAGAAGTGGAAGAGTCCTTCATGAAGATTCTTATCCATCTCATCGGTTTCCTATTTTTTCTTAATTATTACATGCCAAATTTTAAGATGAGATATATGGGGTGTAGAAGATGAGGAGTCCTTCTATGTGAAGGCTCTTCTATGCCACTTAATGTTACAGAGAATTAATTCTCTACGTGAAGAAGTGGAGTGCCAAGAGTTGGCGCCCTTGGGGCTTCTTCACATCTCTTCCTAACCTATTTATATGGGGCATCCCATATGGGTTGGATGTTAGATTTTGGCTAAAAATCAAATCTACTTGGCATGTGATACGAGAAAAAAAATTTAAAAAAATATAAAAAAAGATAAGAAAAAATTGAGAGGAAAAAGTTGTAAAAAGGGTGGTGAGAAAAATAGTAAGTGTTGCTAGCTTATCCTAGGGTTTGATTTTTCATGTGTTGGAGCACAAAATCAAATCCTAAGTTGTGATATTTCTGGAGAGAATTCTCTTAGCATGATCCTAGTAGTAAAATTGAAAGCACCTGAGTATTGGAGCAATCGTTCTTCAAGTTCGAAGCCGACGGTGTTCTTGTGAAGAAAGGACTGTGGCAGTGCATCGATTGGGAAGGACCTTGGCCAACTTCCTTGTGGATCGCCATTGAAGGGCTTCTATTTTAGAGTCTCATAGCGATCACCTTCTTACTATATTACTTATTGGAGAAAGTATAAACTTTTATCTTTTTGCATACTTGATTTTATTTTGTTCGACATCTACAAGGTGATTCTAGGATTTAGGTTTCAGTTCGACAGTTTTAATTGTTAAAGCTTTCGATATACATATTTTAATTTTTTTTAAAATTTATATTTTACTATGTGACTGAAACTCAATACATAATTCATCCCTTTAACCCTAAATGCTCTAGGATGATCTCGGGTTAACTGTCAACCCAGAATGTTGAAAAAAATACTAGTAGTGTTATGCATGCAATTTTAAAAAATTTATGCAGTAGAATAATAAGATTAAATAATTTAATCTAAATTACATACATAAGATTTAATCTAGACTATCATGCTAAGATCTATAATATGATTTAACATGCATATGAGATCTAAAAATAAAAACTTGCATCGATCTAATCGATGTTGCCATCTAGATCTAACCGTTAGATCTAACAAAATTGATCAAGAAAGTTTAGAAACTATTACCAAACTGAAAACTCTTGTCCTCTGCTAGTTTAACACTTGGATAGGATCTCTTTCAGGTTGGTTGCAGCCATACAAAGTCATTTGGCCTCTACAGAATATCCATACAAAAATCGACGTAGATCAAGCTCCCTGGAAGTGCTAGCTTGCAAAGATCTTCGAGACTGATTTCTCCCTTCTTCTTCAAAAGCCTTGGACACTCCAAATGAAGAAGAGAGGAAGAGGGAGAGCTCTGGAGAAAAATAAAAACCAAAAAAAAAACTCAATATGGGGCGTCCACTATTGGAGACCCCATTTTATAACATGGAGATAGGGTTTTGGTCAAAGGGGAGGGTGCCATAATCTCCATGCCAAACACAATTTTGGGCATCCCAAAATTTTCAAAAAATAGTTTTTGGCATGAGGAGGAGATCTGGTATCTCATACACCCAAAAGCTCCTCATAGAAATTAAGGAAAAATTCAATTGGTACCTCCTCTCTTTTTTGTTTGAAAAATCATTTTCCTTCCTTTCTCCTTATCTCTAATTTGGATCGCACTCAAATTAGGTAGGAGATAGGATCATGACTCATCATGCTATGCCACCCCCTCTTATTAAGCTCTCTCTCTTGATGCTAAAAACCTCAAGCCAAATCCAATTGGCATTGAGATTAGGTGCATGGGTCTAGGGTGGCACAAGGATAAAGAGATAGAGTTTCTGTTGGCTTGGACTATTTATTTCCAAATTAATTCTAAACCAAATAAATCTGGTTTGAACCCAATGTTAGAAATGAACCTAATTAAATTAGGAGCCCAATCATCTCAACAATTTTCTAACCCAATTAGAAATTAGCTGAGTCCAAGTTCTGATCGAATTAGGATCAAATTTTTCTTGCAATCAGGCTTAATCATATCAAACTCAATCTGAGTCGAATTGAATCTAATTCAATTAGACTTGATCCAAAGCTCTTTACATAATCAAATTGAGTCAATTAGTAATCTAATTACTAATTAATTCCTCATTAATAGTAGAGTCCAATTCCAGTGGGACTCTCCTCCAGAGTCCCAGTCCCATTGGGACTCCTCACTAGAGTCATAATCCAATTGGACTCTTCATTCATCATAGGTTTGAACCTAAGTCGGTAGCATAGAAACAACTTCCTATACTAATCAATATAACCATCTAGCAATGAGATCCGACGTTCGGATAGATCGAAAGATTGCAAACTAACATTCTAGAACCGACTAGCGTATGGTTACTATATAATTCATTCTTTTGATCTTAATGCTCAAGGTGATCTAGGATTTGACTATCAATCCTAATATAGTCAACCATATTATATTTTAACTTTTTAAATCCATCACATGGATTATCCTGATCAAAATTTTACTAAATTAAAATACACTGATGCATATCTCTTATTAATTCAAAAGAGTTAATTCATCTTGACTCACACACCAACTTGATAAGTATTTGACTGCACCTAATATCCTTTCATCATTGAATTAAAAACTCAGATAGTCTGATACAAAGTACAGTGAGTTACTTATAAGTCATCATAGTGATCTCAGATCTGAGTGATACTTATACCCATACCCTTCACAAGCTACTCTTGACAGTAGTGCTCGACAAATGGTCACGTTCGATGCGAATGTACTCCTATATTTCATCTGCATGCTATAACAGTGTCTCCACACTCCTTAATTAAAAAGACAACTAACTCATATGGCACACAATGACCTATACTCGATATTGCTATCATCCTATTAACAGCATATCATTCCATCGCGAACACTTTTAAAGACTGAATGATAAATCTTCCTTTGTCGGTTAAATATAGTCCTAAAGACTTCATCACAATATAGGAGTTCAAATAAAATGGACAAAATGTGATGAAAAAATCAAATAATTTTTATCAATAAAAATTTATATATATTTACAAGTATGAGTATAATTGTCAACAGACTGATAATTAACTTTGGGATATATTTTTTAATAACTCTCACTGGGACTAAAGCCAATTAGTACAGTATCGTATACCCATCTTTGACTTGTAACCATCGAACTCTCTGATTTCTAAAGCTTTAGTAAATGGATCGACTAGGTTCTCCTTTTCATCGATTTTTTGAAGGTTGATGTCACCTCGATCCACGATCTTTCGGATAAGATGGTAGCGGTGCAGAATATGCTTTGTGTGCTGATGGGATTTCGGCTCTTTGGCTTGAGCAATGGCTCTAGTGCATCGTAGTATAACAGGATAGGGCCATCGATGGAAGATGCCACTCGAAGTTTATCGATGAACTTTCGTAACCATATAGCTTCCTTCGCAGCATCGAATGCCACGATATACTCCACCTCACAAATAGAGTTAGCCATGGTGTGCTGCTTGAAATTTTTTCAACAGATTGCTTCACCATTCAGGATAAAAATATAATCTGACACACTCTTACTATGATCATGTTCTAATTGAAAGCTGGAGTCGGTGCCCCACTAATTTCAAGTCAATTTCACCATATACAAGCTATTGATCCTTAGTATTTCTTAAATACTTAAGGATGATCTTTATGACCTTCTAGTGATTCTCTCCTAGATCAAACTGATATCTACTCACTACTCCTACTGAGTATGCTATCTTTGATCTTGTATAAGTCATGGCATATATTATAGAACCCACTATCGAATCATATGGAACTTTACTCATATGCTCTCTCTTGAGGGATTATCGGACAATCCCTCTTCGAGGGAGAAATTTTATGGCCTATCAGGGGATAGCCTTTTTTTGAAATTTTTTATAGTGAACTACTTCAGCATGGTGTCTATGTACGTGGATTGGGACAATCCAACCAATATTTTCAATCTATCTCTATAGATCTTCATCCCAAAGATGTAGGATGCTTCTCCCAAGTCCTTCATAGAGAACTAAGATGATGACCAGACTTTCATTCCTTGTAATGCAGGGATGTCATTCTCCATTAAGAGAATGTCATCCACATACAGAATGAGGAATACAACCATAGAGTATTTATCCATTTGTACATGCAAGATTCTTTTTCATTCCTAACGAAGCCATACATTTGAATAACCTTATCAAAATACATGTTCCAACTCCTAGATACCTGCTTCAAAGATCCATCTATGTCTGCTTCAATCCATAGATGGATCTTTAAAACTTGCACACTTTGGACTCATCTATGGATATGAAATCCTGAGACTGTATCATATATACCTCTTCTTGTAGTTCTCCATTTAGAAAAGCTGTTTTCACATCTATTTGCCAAATTTTATAGTCCATGTATACCGTTATCGCAAGCATAATTCGAATAGATTTGAGCATTGCCATAGAAAAAAATATCTAGTCATAGTCAATACTATAATGCTAACGATAACCCTTGAAAACAAATGGGCTTTATAGGTTTTCACCTTCCTGTCTATGCCTCTCTTTCTTTTGATGACCCACTTACACTCTATGGGTTTAACCCCTTCAGGTGGGTCAACTAATATCCACACATCATTGACCTTCATAGACTTCATTTCAAATTTCATGACTTCAAGCTATTTATCGAAGTCGGACCTCTGCATTGCATCCATATAGGTGATCGGGTCCTCATTGTTTTCATCGAGTTCAACAAGATCTCCATCCCAGATCAAGAAACAATAGTATCTATCTGGTTGACGTGATACTCTATCGGATCTCCTTAATGGTGCCTCTACAATAGGTTCCGGGTTTGACATCATCAAATTTGATTCTGTGGGTTCACTAGACTGTGTTGGTTCTATCCGTTGAACTTCCTCAAGTTCATCCTTAGAGGCATTAATCTCTTCACCAAGGAATTTTTTTTCTAAAAAGACTATCCTAAGGCTGAGAAACATCTTTTGTTAATCAGCAAGGTAGAAATAATACCCCTTAGTATCTTTGGGATACCCTATAAAAATATATCTATCAAACCTGGCCCCTAGTTTATCTATTTTCAAATGTTTGACATAAGTCAGACCGTCCCAAACCCTAAGGTGAGTGAGTGCTAGCTTACGTCCAATCCATATCTCATATGATGTTTTACTTACAGATTTACTAGGAACCCTATTAAGCACATAACAAGCCGACTCGAGTGCATATCTCCAGAAGAATATCGACAGACTAGAAAAGCCCATCATGTATCGAACCATATCCAATAGGATTCGATTTCTCCTTTCTAACACACCATTATGTTGTGGCATTCTAAGAGATGTCTATTGAGAGAGAATTCCATTCTCTTCAAGATATGTCAGAAATTTGCTAGAAAGATATTCCTCTTAGATCTGATCAAAGAGTTTTAGTATTCTTTCCAGTTTGTTTCTCTACTTCATTACGGAACCGTTTGAATATTTTAAATGATTCGGACTTATCTTTCATCAAGTAGACATATCCATACCTAGATAGGTTGTCTGTGAATGTAATGAAATAGTGATATCCTCCTCTGGCACTTGTGCTTATGGGTCCATATATATCAGTATGTACAAGATCCAGAACATCACTGGCTCGTTCATCCTTTTTAGTAAAAGGTGACTTGGTCATCTTTTCAAGTAGACAAGACTCACAGGTTGACAATGATTCATAATCATTGTTGTCAAGAATCCCTTCTTGAGTTAACCTATTCATCCTATTCTTGTTGATATGACCTAGCCTACAATACCAAAGGTAGGCATCCGTGACATCGACTATTATAGGGTGTTTATTTGACATGTACATTACATTAGGTCTAGATACAATATAGATACCATTATTCAATTGTCTACACATTATCATAACACTATTCAAAATGATATCACAAAAATTTTTCTTTATTGATATTTCATAATTTGATTTGATCAAAAGGCCTACAGAAATAATATTCAAAAAAAATTGCAATAATAATGACATTCATTTAGATCAATAAAATAAGACTCAAACACAAGCTTGATAATTCCTAAAGCTAGAATTAGAACTGATCTTCTATCTCCAACATTCAGGAATCTCTCACCGTCTCCAAATCTCTCACTGACCTAAAAACCCTACAACAAATTGCAAATGTTAATAGGGCTACTAGTATCTAATAGCCAGGTCATTGTATCAAAAATAGAGAAGTTATAAGGTGTAACCATATAAGTATCTTATTCAGCAATCAATTGCTTCTTCTTCTTTGGCCTGTTTGGATCAAGGAAAGCTATATATTAAGAGCAATTTCTCTTCCAATGACCTTGCTTCTTGCAATAGAAGTACTCTGCCTGACTCTGATCGACCTTGAACTTAGGCTTCTGGGTTTGACTCCCAGCACTTTGTACCTTTTTATTTTTATTTTTATTTTTTCTTAAAGGGATGATGCCCATCCGAAAAAGATCCTTTCACTGCATTCACTGTCTCCATGTGGAGCTGGTGATTCTTCTCAAAAAGTCTGTAACAACTCCAATAGACTATGGTAGTTGACTATAGGCTTCGTCATTCTAAAATAATTGAGAAACGACAAGTAGGATTTGGGCAAGGAGTTCAGAATCGCATCCTTCCCTAGCTGTTCGTGCAAGAGAAGGCCAAGCTTGCTTAGTCTCTCGATCTGTTCGATCATGTACAATACATAATTGATGACAGATGCTTCCTCTCTCATCTGAGCATTGAAAATGGTGCAACTAGTCTTGTGTCGCTCAACATTATCGGGAGTACCAAAAGACTCTCTCAACACCTTGAGCATATCCTCTGACCGAGCTTCTTCGAACTTTTGATTGAACTCATCATTCATCGAAGCCCGTATTATACAACAGACCATGGTGCAATCGTTAAGCCACTTTAAATAAGTATTTCAAATTGTGCCACGGGTGTTAGGAGCAGGCTCTTCAAGTGTTAGATCTGTAATCACATACAAAATCTGCTTATACTTCAGGATGATTTTATGTTTTTGACACCAGTTATCGAAATTGGATCATGTCAACTTCTCACTATCCAATGGTGATTGGAGCGACAAGTTTGAGGCCATATCTATACAAAGAAAAAATCAAACCTAATCAGTATATGAATTAACTAACCCTAAAGAAATGGATTTTAGTCTAAAAGTTCTTCCACTATTTTATACGAATTGATAGTCTCTACCTCCAATTTGAAGAATTATTTTAATTCCTTAGTGGATACTAGAATCCACACAGACTGCACACGAGCCCAACTTTGGCCGGCTCACCCATGTGCATTCATAGGTAGGTTCATTAACCAATTGTTTCACCAAATAATTTTTAGTAGTTGATTTAGCTCCAGATAACTTTTCAATTGACTTTGGTCTTCTCTGCAAGCTCTGGTTAGGTCCAACCATTAACATAATCATACTTATGAATCCAACTATCAAATGATCAATTCTAATTTTGGTCGGCTAATCTAACCCTTGATAGAGAGACTCGATTAAGTCATCATATTATGAATAATATTTTCAATAGCAGATAAGAACCAAGCCTTTGGGCCTCCAATGATCATCATACTAATGGACCCATTATCACTCAACTTAATAAGAGGCTATAATTTAGTTATCACTATAACTATCTCATTTTAGGAACCTAATAATTTAGAAGATTTAATTTATGAATTAAAAAGAGAGAAGAGATCAATCAGTAAACCACAATCCTCCCACTGACTTTACCAAGTCATTGAATCGGATTCAGGTCATGCGGATTGAAATGGCACCTAGATCAGTCACACTAATCAACCTTAATGACATGGATTAACTCAAATCACTTAACGATCTAATCAAAATATAATTCACCAAATTGATCAGGTAAGTGAGATCAATAAGAGGGTCTGCTAAGCTTGCCTTTGACATCATAAAAATGGCTAGGTAAGCCGCTCCCAATCAAAAACCACCAGTCAAAATGTCAAACTTATCTTAGATACTAATTGATTAATTAGTTTTAATTTGACCAACATAATGATTTGGGTTCAACCACTGAGCCACAATCAAGGTCCACTTGATCTAATCAAAGACATGGACTTGACTATCTACAACTATTGTATTAGAAAAATTCTGATTTAATTTAATTCAATATTTAGTTAGACTTAATCAATTTCTCTACACGATCAATTAGCTCTTTGATTCTAACCATAGGTCTAGCCCATTTAATAAGACCTGATTTGAGCTAACCCATGCTCCATATTTTATGCAATGTCATTAGATCTTAAATCACAATTCTGGATCTAATCAATTCAACATTTAATTCTTAATTAAGTTTTTGCATCAACATGGTTTAGGTTTTGAAATAATTTTTCATGTAAATTTTTTACATTAAATCATAAAATCTTTTAGATCACATCTAAATTTTTATAATTTTAAATCAAAATAATTTTTGATTATGAAGATTAGATGTAATTAATTTTCTATGCAACTTGTATTGCATACAACAACCCCTAGGGTTTCAAGATCTAGGATTTTGCAAGAAAGTAAGTTTTTCTCTTTCCGCTTTCTTCTTCATGGGACTATGAAAGTAAGTTTTTCTCTTTCTGCTTTCTTCTTCATAGGACCTCATAGTGACACCCTTACATGCCATAAGAGCACCTTATTGAATGGGAGGAGAGGGTCATGTAACCCTACTTGCTCCGATGATCGGATGGCCTGGTGATTACCCAATCCAATTACTTTGCTACTCAGATCATCTAATCTAATGCATATAAAATATCAAATATAAAAATAAAATATATTTAGATCTAATCTAAATGGCAAATATTCAGATCTAAAGGCATATTATCAGATCTAATAGCATAATAAATCATATCATAAAGAACATGACTCTAATACCAATTGAAGGAAATGCTGGCAGTGCTATGCATGCAATTTTAAAAAATATTTATATAGTGAAATAATAAAATTAAATAATTTAATTTAAATTACATAAGATCTAATCTAGACTACCATGTCAAGATTTATAATATGATTTAATATGCATATGAGATCTAAAAATAAAAACTTGCATTGATCTAATCGATGCTGTCATCCAGATCTAACCGTTAGATCTAACAAAATCGATCAAGGAAGTTTAGAAACCATTATCAAATTGAAAACCCTTGATCTCTATTAGTCCAACACTTAGGATCTCCTTCAAATTGCTCGTAGCCACATGAAGTTATTCGGTCTCTACAGAACGTCTACACGAAGACTGGCACAGATCAGGCTCTCTAGGAGTGCTAGCTTGCGATAGCACGTGGAAGGGGTGCAAATAATTTTCGGGTGTGAATAATTCCTGAAGCCAACCTGTCACTAAGTATTTAAAGGAGGGTGCGCCAGGGGATTGGATTCATTCAGATTTCCAATTCCTTCTTTCTTTCTAACATCCTCTTCCTATTATCCAATTAGTCCCTTTCTTCTCTTGTCATGATAAGTCCACAATAATAAGGACAAGTCTGATTTTAGGACAAGAGTCTAAGAAGAGAATTAAAGAAGACAAGGAGAGAAGAAAGGTAGGGATAAGAAAGCTAGGAGAAGAGGAAGAGGGTCTTGAAGTCCTGATGTCCAAAAAAATTCTCAGAGTGAGAATTTTAGAGGAAGAATCATCTCAAAGAGTTAGTGTCCTGATCATAGCCCTGTGTGGATCACCGTTGGAGGGCGAACATTTGGGCACCTGGTGGAGGTTTTTTGCCGAAATTTGGATTAAGTGCTGCAGGTATTCTTCTATAGCTTAAATTTAATTTTGAATTTATGTTATATATGATTGTTAATCATCAAAGAGATGCTAGTTTAAAAATTTTATATTTAAAATTTTTTAATTTAAATTTTGAAATCTATTATGCTTTCACTGTGCATGCCCATCCTAAAACCCTACATCCTCGACACCAATTGATCTTAAGAATTTGACTTTTGATTTAAAAGTGAATCCCCACATTATAACTTAATATAATTTTATGAGGAACTTTAAATTGGTCTTGACACATCCTAACAATATAAGCGCATAACATGTACACTACAAATTATGCAAATTTGTATGCTTCTACTATTCAAAATAGTAATCACATTATCATGCCAAAAAACATATAATGGTGCAATCAAAGTCATAACATATGACTAACAAATTCATATAATATAATAACTCTAATCTAATTAGGCATGCATAACACTCTAATCTAAGCTATACATCGATTTAATCATCATGCAACTATGACAATAAAATTTTAAATTATCATAAATTCATAATTTAATAATTAAAATTTAGAATCATGGCTCACAAAAAGTCAAAAATATTTTTTTTGAGTTTGAAGAATCGATGTAATAACAATGCTACATTTTTGGCAGGATATGAACAAGAACAATTCTAAGCTACTATATTGCACTTGTATGATCGAATCAGACAAGGGTGGCTCTGATACCACTGTTGGATTCTGACCATACAGTAGAAAATAATTTTTAAATTTTTTTAAAATACTCAAATCAATAGCTTTATCAAATAAAACTATCAAGCCAAACCCAAAATCCTAGAATCACCTTGCCGAAATTGATCAAAGCAAATTCAAACATGCAAAGAGATAGAATATTATACTTTAATCAAAATAAAAAAGTGGCATGTTGGTGTTCTCCACAAAACTCCAAGATAGAAATCCTCCAATGGTGATCCACATGAAAGTTGGCCAAGGTTTCTTCCCAACTGGTGCGCAACTACAGCTTTGTCTTCTCAAGAACACTGCCAGATTCAAACTTGCATTACGATCGCATCAAAGCCCAGTTGCTTTTGATCTTACCACTAAAATGGTTCTAAGAAGATACTCTTCAGATGACATACAACCTAAGATTTAATTTTTGGCTTCAACATATGAAAAAACTAAATTCTAAGGCACTCCAGCAACACTTGCTGAAAATCTCACCACCCTTGTAACAAATTTTGCCACTCAAATTCCTCTCTTTTTTTCTCAAAATTTTTTTATAATTTTTCTTACAATTTCCACATCCTTTCTATCTAGCTCATCCAAAAACCTCAGCTAGAAGCTATCTGGAGCATCCCTTATAAATAGGAGACCAGGGGACATTACATGGGATGAAGGGGCACCAACTTTTGGCGCTCCAAATTCCCACGCATCAAATAAATTCATCAAGTGAATTTTTGGTAATTTAGATACTCAAAGTAGAAGGACTCTTCCTTCTCTACATTTCATAAAAATTTCATTAATTTTTAGCATTAAAACATAGGATTTCTGATTTATCTTCTAAGGCAATGCATTTGATAAAGAGCTTTCTTTAAGAAGGACTCTTTATTTCTCACACTGATTTGGGGTGGGCAGCAATTATATTTTTATGTGGCTTTTGGTGAATGTGAAGAAGTCCTTCTCTACTTGAAACTAATCTAAGTTAAATAAAAATCTAATCTAAATTGACCCAATCTCATTAGGTCAAAGCCAACTGGTCTAGGTTAGCTCAAATACTTTGAACCAAACCAATTTGGGAACTTGGGTTAACATTCACATCAACATCATGTGATAAAAACTGTCAATTTAAAGACCTCGTGCAACTAATTTATTTCATAAATAAATGAAATAAAAATTTTTATTAAAACCAATTTCAAAACCTTCCTGTGCTAGCACTGACATGAAAATCAAATTCTGACTAGCTACAGGAACTTAATAACAGTCTTTCAAATCTAATCTAAAATTAGACGGTAATCGAAGAAGATAAGTGCCAACAGCCTCTACAGCAACTTTTGCTCCATTGCCGACTCGAAGGATCATGTCACCTTCCCTCAACCTCCTACTTTCTATTAGACCCTGCATTGAGGTACACATATAAGCACTCGAGCCAGAGTCTAATACCTAACTAGAAGTAGAAGAAACCATAAGGTTAGATTCAATTACAAGCATATCTTCAGAAGGTTTATCACTCTTTTTGATCTTTAGGCTCTTCAGGTAGGTAGGACAGTTCCTCCTTCAGTAGCCTTCAGCATGACAGTGAAAATATTTTTCCTTTGCTTCGACCTTATTAGGAACTTCTTCTTTGGCTTGTTCTCTTTCTTCTGTTTCTTAGTGGATTTAACCTTCTTCTTCTCAGTAGACTTTCTCTTGGAAGAAGTCTGCTCCACCGCGGAAACAATGCCCCTTAAACTCTTTAAGGTTCCTTCCATAGTGACTAACATATTGACCAGTTCGGGTATAATGCAATTGAGCTTGTTCATATGAAAATTTACAATAAATTGACTATATGAACTTGTAAGGGATTAAAGGATTAGATCCATCTATAACTTCTTTTATATTTCTAGCTCGAGTTTTCCAAGCTCCTCAATATCCTTCATCACTGTCATACAGTGCTCATGGACAGACTGCCCTTCATGCATCTTCAAGTTAAAGAGTCTCTTGACACTTCAGGGTGCACAGTATGGCTTTGCTTACCATACAACTCTTGCAGGTGAGTGATCTAGACCTGGTAGTGGGCATATGCTCATGCTGGTTTTGCAACTTGTTTGACATAGAAGCCAATATATAGCACTTGACCCGACTATTTTCATCCATCCACTTCTCAAAAGCAACCTTTTGCTCAGCAGCATGATGGTTTGGTAACATTATGGAAACCTGATCAGGTACATGACTTAACTTTTCTAAGGTTAGGACAATCTTGAGGTTTCTGAGCTAGTCTTTGTAATTTATACCAGACAAATGACTGATTTCAAAGATGCAGGCTAGAGGGTTTGAGGCTGACGTGATTTAACCGTGAGAGTAGAGATTCAAGTTAGACTTTTGTACTTAATGATATATTTGCTTCTAGAGACTTTAAGATGCAAACAATGACTCCCACTAATTTATCAGATCCCTCCACTCTCTGAGAAGGAAACAAAAATTCTAATGCGATAAAAGATTCCTAGTGGATGCTGCAGTCCCACCAATGCCATGCACCTTATCTAATAGTTATTAGTAACATGCACACTGATGCATAGGTAACTCTTTGCCCAGATGCTTCTCTAAGCATGTTGCAGCGACTTGATCTCTAAGTCATATGGGCTCACCTAACAGTTATTGCCCACACTTCTTAGTTAAGCCCGATCCACCATTCACTAGCAGGTGCAAGGCCGTCATTGGGTCCCTCATCTAACAGTTATTGGACCCAACCCCATCCTTACCCTGGAGCAACTCTTTGCTAATAATGTGGTTGCATGTTTCTGATACAATTGAACTGCTGTGATCAGTCGAGAACAATCAATGCCGGTAGCACGTCCGCACATTTACAATGATGGAAGACCTATGGACTTTAATATTTGTGGGGATGTTTAGGTTTAAATCTCATCTAATCTGTCATCATATGACTGATCTAATTGACATGGGCTAAACCAAATTGCTAAGCAACCTTATTCAAGACCCAACTTTCAAATTGGCCTAGTAAGTGGAGATCGGTGGGGGTCTCTCCATTGCTTTCCTTAGACACCAATAAATTGGCCAGGTAAGCGAACAGAATCAATTAAATAATCATGTCTCAATTACTTTTCTGAGACATCAATAGGTTAATTGGTCCAAATAGATTAGCTCAAGCGAATCAGGCTCAAACCATTGAGCCAAATTAGGTCCTTAGATTAATCAATTTTACATATGAAACTCAATTGATTCGATCAATAATAATTGCATGATCATATAACTTAAATTGACTTGACCTTAATCAATATTTGACTTGATTCGATCAATTACTTAATCGGATTAGACCCATATGATTCAAATAAAAAATCTTACATGCAATCCTATTACATGACTTAATTTTTGATTTTTTCATAACCAAAACCCTCATGCACAAATATAAATTTTAAATTTTAAAATCAAATTTTAGATTTACATGAAAGTAAGTTTTAAATTATAAAAATAATTTTTAGATTTAACATACAAATATATATGCACATAAAATTCATATATAAAAATATGCATATAAAAATTCACATATAAGTTTTAAAGTTTATATTTTTAGATTTAACATATAAAAATAATTATATCATATATATACATATAAAATTCAGATTTAAATAAAATTTAGATCTACTACATGATATCATATATCTCATATAATCATGGATCATATCAAAAGTAATTTTATGATCTTAAGTATGTAATTATAAATCTCATATATGAATTATAAATCAGGTCATAAAAAAATTTTAGATTTATGCATATATCTACATATCATGTGAACATGAATTAGAAACTATTCTAGATCAAAATTTAGATCTATGCATACCTTCACATATCAACTATATGCTCTAAAATCAAATCTAAAATTAAATTTCAGATTCGAAGATTCACCTATACATCTCATGTATCAAGAAAAAAAATCAAATTTTGAAATCTTTTTCAAAACATATATGATAATTTCAGCAATATGAAATCCATGGCTCTGATACCACTGTTAGAATTTGAGATTTGGGGCATGCATGTGTGTCTCAAAATCTTATTTTTTAAACACCACAGTGGATACAAGATTAAAATATTTTTAATCTAAATTATGCATGCATAAAAATATAAAACCACAAGGATCTAGTTCATGTACTAAAATTGACATATGCTGAAATCCAAATTGTGATTGAATTACATACCTATTTCGCAATCTCTTTCTTGAAATCTGGATCTAAAAGAGAAGAGGTTTTCTTCTAGCCGCACAAATATCCAGCCTCTATGGGTATCCACTCAAAATCAGTCTGGAATACACCTCTCTTCAAGTTGAATTTTTTTCTCTAAGAAAATTCAGCCTACTGAATCTGAACGAAGCTTGGATCGTGATCAACACTTGATCTCTTTTCTTGATCCCCTTCTTCTCTTTTTCTCTTGCCTTTCTATCATTGCTTGTGCTGCTACCAAAGATTAGGAACCAGTAAGGTGGGATGCCCAACCAGCGTTAGGTGTGAGGTAAAAGAGAGGATGCCCAAGTGCTATGGCGTGAGGATGCCCAAGGAGAAGAGAGGGAGAGAGGGCATGGGAGGGATCTAAGAGGCATGGAGGGCTATTAGTTTGGATGCTCTAAGAACTTTAGGAGAGGTCCTTTTAAATAGGTATGAGGATTGAATCTTATTCAATCTCATAATATAAGTCCTACTTGCATTAGATTTTCTAATAACTTAAGTTATTCAACTTACATTAGGAATCCTATTAGGCACCAACTCATAGAGCATATGCACCCATTATTTCACATCCTCTTTTGCACCCAAGGGACGCCCCATATGAGATCCATAAGCCCTCTAATTATAAGACACACCCAACTTGATCCAATTAAGGTGGTGCCCCATAATAACTATCAAGAAATATTAATTAGGGACTTGCACCTTAATTTAATTGATCTAAAATCTTAGATACCCAACAATTGGAGTCCAAAAAATCTTATTCATTTTGGTTATCTTGAACCCAATTGGGTTCAAACAAAAAGAGAAATTGGGTCCAACTATATGCTAGCAAGGTTATCTTGAACCCAATTGGATTTCTCTAAATGCAATTGACACTTCATAAGCTCAATTACTAATTTCAAGCCTAATTCCTTTGTTGTGTGATCGCATAGGTTTAATTCTAACTAGTAGTAAGATATACGATAATCTCTATCAAAGTATCATTGAAACTCTTTTCAATGGGTCAGAATAATTTCACTCTAACTCATCAAGGATTGTCGATCTAGAACAATCCTAGTAAGCTCTCACAATCCATCAGTGATACCTAGCAATATATAGTGACAATCCATAGAACTAAAATGAACCTCTGGGTGTAGTTATGATTCAGTCTCTCTATCGTGAGTCCCGACTAGATGGTAGGTTATGGATAAATCATCAAACCTCAATATCAGTCATATGATAGATTCGATTAGCTCAAGTCCAGTTGTAACTTCTATGAAAACTCTTTTTCATTAATCACACTACTGTGGCTACAGATTCTTAGACTTAGCCTCTTAAATCCTATAGGACTACTCATTTCTATCAATATTGATAGATTCCATCTTGATACATATCCTACTCCTATGTGGATCAACTGTCGTCAATATCCACTACAAAGGCTCATTGAGATCTATGTTTATATGTCGATCAAACTCTAGCAGTCTCACTGCGAGCAGCAATACCATCTCAGATCAAAAGATCAGTCACACAACTACAGCGATCACTGACGATCAAGTAAAAATATATGGTCACTCTCAGTACTAGTTGTTCTCTAACAACTACCCACACTTGTCATCCAGTATCTCCAAACTGTAGACTAGAGATCCATCTATCATGAAGGAAGCGATTTGTGTGTCAGTCTATCCGAATTGATCACCATCCTCATGATGATCCTATGATCGGGAGCATTTAGGAATTAAATATATGTCTCTAATTCTCAACTCTTTGAAAATATGTATCAAAAATTAATTCTATGAATGACTGAAGGATACATCACATTTGAATGAAAAATAAACTTACCTTTTTATTAATCAAATCAATGTATTAAGTATAAAATTGTGTCCTAAATTTATTACAATATGTCAACCATATTGGCTTCTAGGACATATATCTAACAACCATGTCAATCTCAAACCCTCTAGCCGCATCCTTGAAACTAATCGTTTGATCAGAACTAATTACAAAGTCTAGCTTAAAAACCTTAGGATTGTCCTGACATCAGAAAAATTAGGTCATGTACTCGATCAGGAACCCATAGTGTTGCCAAACCATCCTACTACTGAGCAAAGAGCTACTTTTGAAAAGTAGATGGATGAAGACAGTCAGGTCAAGTACTATATACTGGCATATATGTCAAATGAGATACAAAGCCAGCATGAGCATAAACCCATTGCCAGGGCTATGATCACTTACCTGCAAGAGTTGTATGGTGAGCAGAGTCATACCGCATGCTTCAAAGTATCCAAGAGATTTTTCAATTTGAAGATGCATAAGGATAGTCTGTCTATGAGCACTATATGACAGTGATCAAAGACATTGAGGAGCTTGAGAAGCTTAGGCTTAATATGCAAAAAGAATTACAGATGGATTTGATTTTTCAATCCCTTACGAGTCCATATAGTCAATTTATTATAAATTTTTGTATGAACAAACTTGATTGCACTATACCTGAACTGGTCAATATGTTGGTCACTACAAAAAGAACCTTGAAGAGTTCAAGGGGCACTATTCTCACTGTGAAGCTGATTTCTTCCAAGAGAAAGTTTACTAAGAAGAAAAAGATTAAATCCACTAAGAAGTAGAAGAAAGAGAGAAAGCCAAAGAAGGATGTTCCTAAGAAATCAAAATAAAGGAAAAGTATTTCCATTGTGATGCTGAAGGTCATTGGAAGAGGAACTGCCTACTTTACCTAGAGAGCTTAAAGATCAAAAAAAGTGATAAACTTTCAGAAGGTATACTCGTAATTGAATCTAACCTAACAGTTTTTTCTACTTTTAGTTAGATATTAGACTCTAATTTGAGTTTTCATATATATACCTCAATGTAAGGTCTAAGAGAAAGTAGGAGATTAAGGGAATGTGATATGATCCTTTGGATCAATAATGGAGTAAAAGTTGCTGCAAAAGCTGTTGGTACTTATCCTCTTCGATTACTGTCTAGTTTTAGATTAAATTTAAAGGACTATTATTTTATCCCTGTAGCTAGTCAAAATTTGATTTCTGTGTCTACACTAGCATAGGAAGGTTTTGAAATTAATTTCAATAAAGATTTTTGTTTCATTTATTTATGAAATAAATTGATTGCATGAGGTCTTTTAATTGACAGTCTATATTACTTGTATGTTGATGTAAATGTGAATTTGAACAAGCAAATAGTGAGTGCCATAGGTCAAAAGAGATCCAGAGATGAAGTTAACCAGAAGTACTTGTGGCATCATAGACTAGGCTATATTGGAGTAGACAAGATAAAGAAACTAAAAAAAGATGGGAACTTTGGCTCTCTTAATCCAGAATCGTATCCAGCTTGCGAATCTTATCTTTGAGGAAAAATGAGCAAGTTACCCTTTGTAGGATATGGAAAAAGGGCCACTGAGTTATTTATCCTGGTACACATTGATGTGTGTGGGTCATTTGATGTGCAGACTAGGGGTAGTTATATAGCTACTTCGTTATCTTTA
Organism: Elaeis guineensis; assembly: GCF_000442705.2. Lineage (NCBI taxonomy): Eukaryota > Viridiplantae > Streptophyta > Magnoliopsida > Arecales > Arecaceae > Elaeis > Elaeis guineensis. The sequence goes on from NC_026003.2 coordinate 59,824,671, forward strand.
TCGATGATTTATCTAGGTATGGGTATGTGTACCTGATGAAATACAAGTTTGAAGCTTTTAAAAAGTTTAAAAAATTCAGACATGAAGTAGAAAAGTAAATATGCAAGCCCATTAAGGTTCTTTGATCTGATTAAGGAGGTGAATACCTTAGTCAAAAAATTTTCAGGTGTCTCAAAGATAATGGCATAGTCTCTCAATGGACTCCTTGCAGGATACCTCAGTTTAACGGGGTATCTCAAAGGAGGAATAGGACACTGTTAGATATGGTCAGGTGTATGATGAACTTCACTTATCTATCCTTATATCTTTGGAGATATGCCTTATTAACTGTCATTCACTTATTGAATAGGATTCCATCAAAGTCCATTCCTACCACACCGTATGAGATATGGTATGGTAAGAAATTAAATCTAGGCTATCTTAAGACTTGGGATGTCCGACATATGTCAAGAGATAGATGGTTGATAAATTAGAGGATAGATCTGTAATAGCTCATTTTAATAGGTATCCAAAAGAATCGATGAGATAATACTTCTACTTTTCACAAGATCATAATGTGATTGTGAATTAGAACGTCATACTTTTAGAAAAATAGTTTATCCAGAATGATAGCAATGGGAGGTTAGTTGAGCTCGAAGACAAGGTCTCTGAAGAGCAAAGAGCTATAGATCTGCAAGAACCTATTATTCATGAGCCAGTAGTTGACATTCCTCTACCACCTCATAGATCTAGTAGAGTCTCCCGACCTCCTGAAAGGTACATGGATATGCGTATGGAGGAAGTAAAGGAAATATTCCTTATAGGAGATAGGAGTCATGGTGATGATCCTAATACCTTTGACGAGGTAAAGTCTGATATCGATTCTGAGAAACGGTTAAATATAATGAAGTCAGAAATTAACTTGATACACTTGAACCAAGCATGGACCTTAGTGGATCCATCTGAGGGTATAGTACCCATTGGGTATAAGTGGATCTATAAAAAAAAATAGGTGCCAATGGTAAGGTAGAGACCTATAAAGCTGGGCTTGTGGCAAAAGATTATAGTGAGCATGAGAATATTAACTACCAAGAAATCTTCTCACTCGTAGCCATGCTGAAATCCATCCACACTCTGCTTGCTGTTGCAGCTTATTATGATTATGAAATCTGATAGATGATGTCAAAATTACTTTCCTAAATGAATATCTTGATGAAGATATCTATATTGAGCAGCCTTTAGGTTTCATATCTGGTGATGGTGATTACAGAGTCTACGAGCTGCAAAGATCCATATACGAATTAAAGCAAGCTTCTCGAAGTTGGAATCATCATTTTGATGATACGATCAAATCATTTGATTTCATCAAGAATGAAGAGGAATCTTGTATATACAAAAGGGTTAGTAAGAGAGCAATAACATTCTTCGTATTATACATGGATGATATTCTCCTCATTAAAAATGATGTTCCCATGTTGATATGGTCAAAAGATGGTTGTCCAAGAAATTCTCCATGAAAGACCTAGGAGAAGCATCCTATATTCTTGAAATAAAAGTCTCTAGGGATAGATCTAAAAGAATACGAGGCTTGTCATAAAAGCTGTATATAGAGAATGTGCTAAAGAGATTCAGCATGAAAAACTCTAAAAGAAAAATTTTATCTCTTAGGCATGGTATTAATCTTTCTAAGACGATATGTCCGATCACATCTTAGGAAGTTCAATGCATGAGTAGGATTCTTTATGTCTCAGCCATAGAGAGTCTCATGTATTTCATGCTGTGTACTCAACCTGATATTATCCTTGCTGTGAGTGTCACGAGCAGGTATCAGTCGAATCCAAGCGATGAGCACTGGATAACTGTGAAGAACATCCTTAAGCACTTAAGAAGGACTAAGGATTTATTCTTGATCTTTGAAGGAGATTCAAAATTATGAGTCGAGGGATATACTGACTCAGTCTTTATGTCTGATCCTGATGATAGAAAGTCTATATCAGGATATGTATTCATTTGCAATGGTGGTGCAGTTAGCTGGAAGAGTTTCAAGCAACCCATCATAGCGAATTCGATCACAGAGGCTGAGTATGTCGCTGTTTCAGATGTTGCAAAGGAAGGCTTCTGATTCAAAAAATTTATTGCAGAACTTGAGGTTATGACATCGGATGCCATATCACTTTACTGCGACAATAATGGAGCCAAAGCACTTGCTAAGGAGTCGAGGTCTTATCAAAAATCAAAGCACATCGAGCAGCGGGATCATATCATATGCGACTACCTCGAAAAGAAATATGTCAAGGTGTGAAGAGTAGACTCTATGGATAATGTGGCAGACTCACTGACAAAGCAATTAAGCCAGCCAAAAATAGTTTTCCACCTTGAGGGAATGGGACTTAGATTAGTGGCCAATTGGCTTTAGTCCAAGTGAGAGATTATTAGATGTATGTCCTAGAAGCTAATATGACTGATACATTGTGTTGGTGCAAAAATCTGCTTGCGTCGGAGAAGCTGGAGTCGGGGAAGCCGCGGTCGCCGCCGGAACCTGCAAAGGAAGTCTAAACCGGAGGTGGGGTTGCTCCGACAAGACCCTCCGACACTCAAGTCAGTTCTCTGCCTCAACAAGAATGGAGTGCTCGAACGGAGAATTTAGCAGAGTTTTGAGATAAAAAATGAGCTTAGAGAATAACGTATCTAGGTTCCCCTTTTATAGGCGGAGGAGGTAATGGATTGATGGCGACATTTGTAACCGCCAGGTAGTGGGCCGCCTTTAGTCATGAGGAATCTACTGTGAAGAGTAGTGGAGCGGAGCCGCGGCCATCACTGGGGCGTGCCACGTGGAATCTGCCATGGGAAGTGGGATGCAGATGCTGCGGCGTCTTGCCAGCGGATGGGAGAATCATGCGATATCTGCTGCAGGAGGTGGAGCAGGATCGCGGCCGTTTATCGTGGCCTGTCAGGCAGTAATGGAGCCGCGTGGGCGCAGGATCCGCCGCAGAGAGTGGAGCAGGATCGTGGCCGTGATTGTGGCCTGTCAGGGAGTGATGGAGCTGCGCGGGGTTCGCCGCAGGAAGTGGAGCAGGATCGTGGCCGTGATTGTGGCCTGGGAGTGCGGATCTGCTGGCTGAAGCTCGGCAGCGATTGGAGTTCGGCCCTCGTATGGATCCGGGCGGAGTCCTCCTTGCGATCGGGGTCGTGGGTGGAGCCCGGCTCCCGTGGGGGTCCGGACGGAGTCCGGACATAGTCTGTCTGTGGCCGTCGAAGTTGAGGACGGAGTCCGGCTCTCGTAGGAGCCCGGACGAAGTCCCCCCGTGATTAGAGTCGAAGGAGAGGTCCAGCTCCCGTAGGAGTCCGTTTGCAGTTGACGTTGTTGGCAGAGTCCGGCTCCTGTAGGAGTCCGGACGGAGGCTACTGGCGGCTGTTGGAGCTGAGGACGAAGCTCGACTCCCGTAGGAGTCCGGGCGGAGTCTTCCTGCAATTAAAGTCAAAGGCGAAGTCCGACTCCCGTAGGAGTCGGACGAGACTTACCAGCGGTCGATGCTGAGGACGGAGCCCGGCTCCCGTAGGAGTCTTAGCGGAGCTGTCTTGTAGTTAAAGTCAAAGGCGAAGTCCGGCTCCCGTAGGAGTCCGGACGAGACTTACCAACGTCGATGCTGAGGATGGAGCCCGGCTCCCTTAGGAGTCCGAGTGGAGCTGTCCTGTAGTCGATGTCGGCGGCGGAGCCCGGCTCCCGTAGGAGTCCGGGCGGAGCTGTCCCTTAGTCGATGTCGGCGACGGAGCCCGGCTCCCGTCGGAGTCCGGATGGAGCTGTCCCGTAGTCGATGTCGGCGGCGGAGCCCGGCTCCCGTAGGAGTCCGGGCGGAGCTGTCCTGTAGTCGATGTCGGCGGCGGAGCTCGGCTCCCGTAGGAGTCCGGGCGGAGCTGTCCTGTAGTCGATGTCGGCGGCGGAGCCCGGCTCCGTAGGAGTCCGGGCGGAGCTGTCCTGTAGTCGATGTCGGTGGCGGAGCCCGGCTCCCGTAGGAGTTCGGGCGGAGCTGTCCCGTTCGTAGTCGATTCCGCTGAGGATTTTGGCTGTGGGTATTTTATACCCAACACCAGTCCCCCTACTTTGAGTTTGACTTTCAAACGAAGGAAGTACAAAGAGAGAGATGGGCACAGCCGAAACCGTCCCTTCGAATCCTGCGCACTGCCGCCCCCGGATATTTTGGCATTAAATGTGCGCATGCCAGAGTCTTTTCGAATTGGAGCGGTACGAGGGGACGCTTCGAAAATCCTGCAGGTACTCTGGCCTAGGTACGGCGCAAATATGATCCTGCCAACCGTCAGCCGCTTTTAGCCATCTGCCAGGGGGAGTGGGACATGTGTCGGATGCGGACTGGCCTGGGGGAATCCGCGATCATTATGGCGCTGGATCCCAGGGTCTATTTAAACCCGTCCTCCCTCCTTTAGGTGCCCTACTTCATTCCTGAGTTTTCGCTGGTGTCTATCTTCTCTTCGAGAGCCCTGCTCTAGTGAGCGTCTTCTCGAGCCGTAGGCGCCTCCTGTTTCTCGTCCCCAGGTCTCTCAGAGTAATATCGGTTAGTGCCAACCCTCCTTTCATCGCCTAGGGGCTTCTCCTCTCACCATTACTTTTGTGCCTCCCTCCGAGTTAGCCTTCGGCCTCTCGTTCCCCTTTCGGCCCGTCTTTTTAGGGTCCTTTAGGTCCTCCCTTCGAAACTACTCAAAATGTCCTCTGGCTCTTCTGCCCCCGGCAGTTCCGAGAGTTCTTCTGCTTCAAACCCCCAGGTCCCTGTCTCTGTGGACGAACCTGCGTCTGGGGCTGGGTCTCGTCCGGTTTTCGCACCGGGCGTTATTCCATGTTCGTCGACTTCGGAGGAACTCCTTCTGATAAGGGTTCAGTATGGGGTTCCTCCGAAGTATGACCTGGAGCTACTTGGCCCCTCTGACCGGGCCAGCACTCCTCCTCCCGGTCGCTTCTGTTTGTATCAGGAAGCGTTCCGTGCTGGACTCCGGCTTCCGCTTCTTGCCTTTGTCGCTGCCTTCTTCCGCTTCATGGACATTTCTCTCGCTTCCGTGGCCCCGAATTCTTTTAGGTTTTTGATAGGGTTTCTCTCCCTCTGCCACATAGTCGAGGTTCAGCCGTCCCTCTCCTTGTTTAGGCATTTTTATACCTTCAAACGTCATCCTTCGGCGAAGGACTGGTGGTACTTCTCCCCCCAGTTTGGTAAGAAGGGGTTGCTGAAGGGCGCCCCTTCTTCGATTCACAATTGGAAGGGGAAATACCTCTTCGTCCACTGCCCGACCTTGGAACTGGGCCTGCCCCCTTGGGGTTCTCTGAGGGATTCCGTCCGTCGGGCTCCCAACCTGGGGGAGGACGACCTCCAGGCCGCCCAAAAGCTTCAAACTTATCCCGCTCCTTCCCTTCCTAATCTTCTGAGGGAGCAGCTTCTTTTCAACATCGGCCTGAGCCCCCAGATCCAGCGAGTATTTGTCTTATCTTTTCTTTTTTGCCTTCCTCTTCTTCTTCTCTTTACTTCTTTTTCCTTCCCACTCTCTTCTTTTTCTTTCTTTCTTCTTTCTCTTTTTTTCTTTTTTTTTTTTTTTTTTGATTCTTGATTGATCGGCGTCGCTTCTTTTTCCCTTTTTTCTTCTTCCTTCTGCCTTTCTCCTTGCAATGAGTCGTTCTTTAACGCTTCTACCTTCCGATGGCAGTGTCCTGCAGAAGCACTCCCCTTGCCCCTGGGGGTCCCGCTGAAATCGACGATTCAGCGGTTAAAAAAGGAGGTCCTTCACCTGACGAAGAAGTTAAAGAAGACGGAAGGCGAGCTCCGCAAATCAAGAGAAGGCCATTCTGAAGCCGCCGCTGAGGCCGCCCACTTTCGGAGTCTCCATGTGAAGGCGATCATGGATTACAGCCGAAGGAAGGCGAACTTCACAAAGGAGCTCGAGGAATGTAAGAAAAGCACCAGCGACCGAATTTGGGCTCAAGAAGCCAGGATCAGCGCTCTTAAGGTGGAACTGTCAGCTGCGAAGAGGAAGATCGGCCAGCTGGAGGGAAACTCATCCCGGCTCTTGGCCCGGGTTGATGATGGACAGAAGTGGTCGCAGAAGGTCTCCGACCTTCAGAAGCAGCTTCAAGACGCCGAGATGAGTCACGACGTGCAGCGGGCCAGCTGGCGCCGGCAAGTGGAAGAGTATAAAGGGAGATTCCGGATGGCGACTGACGAAGTCGTTCGTCTCCAGAGGCAGCTGGCTAATAGGGCGCAGCTTACTTCCGCCCAAGATTCCGAAGAGCTCCAAGCCTTGAGAGGCACTGTTGAAGGAATTTCTGTCTCCCTCGGGGAGAAGACAACCGAGCTGCAACAAGTGAAGATCCAACTGGCACTTGAGCGGTAGGCCATCGCGGACGTGGAGGCGGAGTCCGAAGTTTTGCGGAAGAGGCATCGAGAGGCGGAGGCTGAGAGCCAGCGACTTCGTCGGGCGCTCCAGGACGCGCTGCGGAAGAGGGAAGAACTAGAAGAAGCAATAGAGAACCTGAGGCAGTCCTGGTTAAGGGACGGAACAGATAACTCTAGGCCGGAGGGAGCAGGGCTTCCCTAGAGTTCTTTTGTCCTTCTGTCTTATCATGTAGTTATTTTCTTTTTGTCGTTTTGCCCTTCTTTCCTTGGCTGTCCTGGCCTTGTAGTGTGTATATCGGGAATGGAAAAAAGAGCATTTTGTGTTACCTCGTCCACGCGTCGCACTGATATTGTTGTCTGCTGAACCTTTCTTGTCGTTTGACTTGTTTGATGTAGACGTCGTTGGGGGGCGGGGGCTTTTTTTTTTCATCCAATCTTGTTAGGCGGCCGGGTTTCGCCACCATTAACCTCCGCTGCAGAAGTCGTGGCTGGAGCCCGGCTCCCGTAGGAGTCCGGGCGAAGTTTTCTTTGTAGGCGAAACCCGGCTCCCGTAGGAGTCCGGGTGAAGTCTTCCTTGTAGGCGGAACCCGGCTCCCGTAGGAGTCTGGGTGAAGTCTTCCTTGTAGGCGAAACCCGGCTTCCGTAGGAGTCCGGGTGAAGTCTTCCTTGTAGGCGGAACCTGGCTCCCGTAGGAGTCCGGGTGAAGTCTTCCTTGTAGGCGGAACCTGGCTCCCATAGGAGTCCGGGTGAATTCTTTCTTGGCGCTGGAACCCAGCTCCCGTAGGAGTCCCGGTGAATTCTTTCTTGGCGCTGGAACCCGGCTCCTGTAGGAGTCCGGGTGAAGTCTTCCTTGTAGGCGGAACCCGGCTCCCGTAGGAGTCCGGGTGAAGTCTTCCTTGTAGGCGGAACCCAGCTCCCGTAGGAGTCCGGGTGAAGTCTTCCTTGTAGGCGAACCCGGCTCCCATAGGAGTCCGGGTGAAGTCTTCCTTATAGGCGGAACCCGGCTCCCGTAGGAGTCCGGGTGAAGTCTTCCTTGTAGGCGGAACCCGGCTCCCGTAGGAGTCCGGGTGAAGTCTTCCTTGTAGGCGGAACCCGGCTCCCGTAGGAGTCCGGGTGAATTCTTTCTTGGCGCTGGAACCCGGCTCCCGTAGGAGTCCGGGTGAAGTCTTCCTCGGCGTTGTGGATGGAACCCGACTCCCGTAGGAGCTCGGGCCTTCCATTTTGCTAGAGCCGGCGTGAGGTTCTCCTCTCGTTACCAGCCTGGCTTGTGGGGGGTGCGTTAGGGCGCTATAAGGCCTCTCACCCATCCGGTCTAAAAGAACCGGGCCTCCGACTTTGCTCATGTCAAGACGAGGTTCTCCTCCTTTTCCTGACATGGCTGTGGGGGCACATTAGGGCGTTGTAAGGCCTCTCCCCCCATCCGGTCTAAAAGAACCGGGCATTTGACTTTGCTCAAGTTAGGGCGAGGTTTTCCTCCTGTCCCTAACAGGGCTGTGGGGGCACATTAGGGCGTTGTAAGGCCTCTCCCCCCATCCGGTCTAAAAGAACCGGGCCTTTGACTTTGCTCAAGTTAGGGCGAGGTTCTCCTCCTGTCCCTAACAGGGCTGTGGGGGCACATTGGGACGTTGTAAGGCCTCTCCCCCCATCCGGTCTAAAAGAACCGGGCCTTTGACTTTGCTCATGTCAGGACGAGGTTCTCCTCCTGTTCCTGACATGGCTGTGGTTTTTGGAGGGGTCGTATCCAGTCGTAATAAATCCATGCCAGGAGGGAAGAGCACGTTAGGTAGGAAGAAAAGTAGATTCAAGGTGAAATCGTAAGTGATACATTTACAGTTTTCCCGCTCCTCCTTGAGGCCCTCCGGTGATGGAGTCGATGGTCCCGATGGGAGGCCGGTCCCCGTGCTGCTCCTCCCTTTTCTGCGGTTCAGGCTGTGGGAGGGCTCTTGGCCGGTCTCCTCTACCCTCAGGCCTGCGGCGGATGAATCTGTCGAGTCGACCTCGCCGAATGAGCTCCTCGATCTCGTCCTGGAGTTGGATGCATTCCTCGGTGTCGTGGCCGTGGTCGCGGTGGTAGAGGCAGAACTTGTTGGGGTTGCGCTTCCCGGGATGTGTGCGCATCCTCTCCGGCCTAGGGAGCTGCTCCCAGACCTCCATTAATATCTGGGCCTTCGAGGCGTTGAGGGGGGCGTAGTTGCGAAATCTCCCTGGTGGGGAGCCCCGCCGAACCCCGCGGTCCGGGCTTCTCTGCCTGCGTGCCCGGGGTGGAGTATGGCGCGCTTGTGTCCAGGAGGGGATCAGGAACGCGGACAGGCTTCCTTTGGCCTTTTCTCAACTGCGGGCTTACTCGAATCTCCCGCTTGACGCTCCCTTGCCGTCTCTTCGTCCTTCATTTTGAAGGCTTCTTCCGCTCGGGCGTATCCTTCAGCCCGAGCCAGTAAATCGACAAAATTCCTGGGGTACTTCTTCTCCAGGGAGTACAAAAGATCATTCTTCTGAAGGCCACCTTTCAGGGCGGCCATGGCAACTGACTGGTCCAAGTTCCGGACCTCCAACGCCGCGATGTTAAAGCGGTTGACGTAGGCCCGTATGGACTCCCCTTCCCTCTGCTTGATGTTGATGAGGGACTCCGAACCCTTCCGGGGACGCCGGCTGCTGACAAAATGGGCCACAAATTGGTGGCTCATTTGATCGAAGGAAAAGATGGTACTCGACTTCAAAACCGAGTACCAGTTCCTCGCTGCTCCCTTCAAAGTAGACGGAAAAGCCCGGCATAAGATGGCGTCAGGAGCGCCGTGAAGTAGCATCATTATCCGGAAGGCCTCCAGATGATCAACCGGGTCCGAAGTCCCGTCGTAGCTTTCGAACTGGGGAAGCTTGAAGTTTGGCGGGATCGGTTCCTGCATGATCATTTGAGAGAAGGGAGGGTCAGTGCAAATATCCTCACCATAAGCGGGGGGCGCGTGGTGGAGTTCTTCAATCCGCCGGTTTATCTCCTGGAGCCTCCGGTCCAGGAAATCCTCTCGACTTCGAGTCTCGAGGGTCCTTTGGTAGAACGGGGGCAGGGACCTTCCAGGGGTGGAGTCGTGATCCGATTGAGGGCTCTCTACCCTCGGATTTGTTTTCCCGAGAAGGACGGGGCTGCTGGCCCAGGTGGCCCACCCCGCCGCCGGGTTCTGGCATTCCGGAGATGCCCCTTCCGGATGCGCCGACGCCTGCGGTTGCTGTTGCTGCATTGCTTGTACAGCCTCGATGAGGCCTCTGACCTGCTGTGCCAGCAAGTCAAATTGCTCCGCGCCGACCGCCGCTGCCGGAGGGGGAGGAGGAGGAGGCTGAGAAACTGGAGGGGAGGCCGGAGCTTGAGATCTGGCCGCGGAGGCCGTGGACCGCCGGGTGGACGCCTTGCGCGGAGGCATCGAGTGTCGATCTCGCGAGGGACGATTAGGAGTGGGTGACGGGGGTTCGGAGACGGCTCCGTTGATCACTCCTTTAAGAACAAGGGTGCTGCGAAGACACAGGCCCTTCCTCTAGCGCCAATCCTGTTGGTGCAAAAATCTGCTTGCGCCGGAGAAGCTGGAGTCGGGGAAGCCGCGGTCGCCGCCGGGAACTGCAAGGAAGTCTAAACCGGAGGTGGGGTTGCTCCGGCAAGACCCTCCGACGCTCAAGTCAGTTCTTTGCCTCAACAAGAATGGAGTGCTCGAACGGAGAATTTAGCAGAGTTTTGAGATAAGAAATGAGCTTAGAGAATAACGTATCTGGGTCTCTCTTTTATAGGCGGAGGAGGTAACGGATTGATGGCGACGTTTGTAACTGCCAGGTAGTGGGCCGCCTTTAGTCATGAGGAATCTACTGGAAGAGTAGTGGTGCGGAGCCGTGGCCATCACTGGGGCGTGCCACGTGGAATCTACCGTGGGAAGTGGGATGCAGATGCTGCGGCGTCTTGCCAGCGGATGGGAGAATCGTGCGATATCTGCTGCAGGAGGTGGAGCAGGATCGCGGCCGTTTATCGTGGCTGTCAGGCAGTAATGGAGCCGCGTGGGCGCAGGATCCGCCGCAGAGAGTGGAGCAGGATCGTGGCCGTGATTGTGGCCTGTTAGGAGTGATGGAGCTGCGCGGGGTTCGCCGCAGGAAGTGGAACAGGATCGTGGCCGTGATTGTGGCCTGGGAGTGCGGATCTACTGGCTGAAGCTCAGCAGCGATTGGAGTTCGGCCCTCATATGGATCCGGGCGGAGTCCTCCTTGCGATCGGGGTCGTGGGTGGAGTCCGGCTCCCGTGGGGGTCCGGACGGAGTCCGGACATAGTCTGTCTGTGGTCGTCGAAGTTGAGGATGGAGTCCGGCTCTCGTAGGAGCCCGGACGAAGTCCCCCCGTGATTAGAGTCGAAGGAGAGGTCCGGCTCCCGTAGGAGTCCGTTTGCAGTTGACATTGTTGGCAGAGTCCGGCTCCTGTAGGAGTCCGGATGGAGGCTACTGGCGGCTGTTGGAGCTGAGGATGAAGCTCGACTCCCGTAGGAGTCCGGGCGTAGTCTTCCTGCAATTAAAGTCAAAGGCGAAGTCCGGCTCCCGTAGGAGTCCGGACGAGACTTACCAGCGGTCGATGCTGAGGACGAAGCCCGACTCCCGTAGGAGTCTGAGCAGAGCTGTCCTGTAGTTAAAGTCAAAGGCGAGGTCCGGCTCCCGTAGGAGTCCGGACGAGACTTACCAGCGGTCGATGCTGAGGATGGAGCCCGGCTCCCGTAGGAGTCCGAGCGGAGCTGTCTTGTAGTTGATGTCGGCGGCGGAGCCCGACTCCCGTAGGAGTCCGGGCGGAGCTGTCCCGTAGTCGATGTCGGCGGCGGAGCCCGGCTCCCGTAGGAGTCCGGGCGGAGCTGTCCTGTAGTCGATGTCGGCGGCGGAGCCCGGCTCCCGTAGGAGTCCGGGCGGAGCTGTCCCGTTCGTAGTCGATTCCGCTGAGGATTTCGGCTGTGGATATTTTATACCCAACACATTGTAATAAATCTAGGATATAATTTTATACTTAATATATTGATTTGATCAATAAAAGAAAAATTTATTTTTCATTCAAATGTAACGTGTCCTTAAATCGTCCAAAAAATTAATTTTCGATACATATTTTTAAGATGTTGAGAATTAGAGATATATATTTAATTCCTAAATGCTCCCAATCATAAGATCATTATAAAGATGATGATCGATCTAGATAGACCAGCGCACAGACTGCTTCCTTCAGGATAGATGAGTCTCTAGTCTATAGTGTAGAGATACTAGACGATGAGTGTAGGTAGTTATTAGAGAATAACTAGTACTGAGCGTGACCATATGAGAGATCACTTGAATTTCTATTCAATTGTCAGTGATTATCTCGATGCTGTAGTTGTGTAAATGATCCTTTGATCTGAGATGCTATGAGTACTCATAGTGAAACTGGAGTTTGATTGACACATAAATATGGGCCTCAATGAGCCCTTGTAGTAGATGTTGGTGATAGTTGGTCCACTGTAGGAGTAGGGTACGTATCAAGATGGGATCTATCGACCTTGATAGAGAGGAGTAGTCCTAAAGATTTGAGAGGCTAAGTTTGAGAGTCTGTGGCCACAGCAGTATGATTGATGAAAAAGAGTTTTTATAGGAATCACAATTATACTTGAGCGGATCGAATCTATCATATGATTGATGTTGAGGTTTGACGATTTAACTATGACCTGTCATCTAGTCGGAACTCACGATAGAGGGACTGAATCATACGTTAACTATACCTCAAGATTCATTCTAGTTTTATTAGGTTGCCACTACATACTGTTAGGTGTTACTAGTGGATTATGAGAGCTCACTAGGGTTGCTCTGGATCGACAATCCTTGATAAGTTAGAGTGGAATTGTTCCGACCCATTGAAAAGAGTTTCAATGATACTTTGATAGAGATCATTGTATATCTCACTATCAGATAGAATTAAACCTATGGGATCACACAACAAAGGGATTAGACTGGAATAAGCAATTGAGATTATGAAGTGTCAATTGGATTTAGAGAAATCTGATTGGGTTCCAGGTAACCTTGCTAGCACATGATTGGATTCAATTTCATCTTCATGTTTAATTTTTTTATTTGATCAGATAATTCAAATTTAATTATCTACTAATAATCTAAATGAATTAGATTCATTGGACTTCAATTATTGGATGTCAAAGGTTTTGAATCAAATGAATTAAGGGTGCAAGTTTTTAATTAATTTTTTTGATAGTTTTTATGGGGTGCCACTTGATTTGATCAAGTTGGGCATGTCCCATCTTTAGAGGGTGTGTAGATCTTTTATGGGGCATCCCTTGGGTTCAAAAGGGGGTGTGATTTTGTGGGTACAAGGGATCCATGAGTTGGCACCTAATAGGTTTCCTAAAGGAAGTTGTATAACTTAAGTTATAAGGAAATCTAATACAAGTTGGACTTGTATTATGAGATTGAATGGGATTCAATCTTTATGTCTATTTAAAGGGACCTCTCCTAAGGTTCTTAGGCATCACAACCAGTAGCCAATGCTGTTGGGAGTAGTGTCCCAAAGCCAATCGTCAGCCTGTTGACAGTTATACTCTTTGTTGTATTAGTACATAAATTATAAATAAATAAAAATTATTTTGATATTTTTTATTATAAATTGTCATCTTCTAATGAACTCCTATGTTGTAGCAAAGTCCTTAGGACTATTTAGACTCCACAAAGGAGGATTTATCGTTTAATCCTTAAACCTGTTCACGACCAAATGATACGTTGTTACCAAGAATAACAATGTTTATCGAGCATAGGTCGTTATGTGCGATATAGATTGGTTGTCCTCTTAACCAAGGAGTGTGGAGCACTGGTATGGCATACAGGTGAGATGTAAGGGTACATTTGCACTGAACGTGACCGACTCCGGAGCTATTTCTGCTGTCAAGATTTGCTCCGATGGGATATGGGTATAACTGTCCCTCCGATCTGAGATCGCCACGGTGACTTGCAAGCAACTCACTGCACTTAGGCACTGGACTACTTGAATTTCTAATTCAGTGACGGAAGGATGCGGGTATAGTCAAGTACTTGACTTGTCGGTGCGTGTGTCAAGAAGGAATTGACCACTCCAGTTCAGGAGCTGTACACAGTCGTATTTCAATTTAGAAAAACCTTGGCCAGGATAGTCCTAGTGAGGAGTCATAGGACTGTTTGAGTTGAGCACAATTCGGATGATCTAATCAGGGTTGACAGTTTAATCCTAAGTCGTCCTAAACACAGGGGTCAAAAGGGATGAATTATATAGTAACCATATTCATGTAGGTTCTGAGTGTTGCGATTGCGATTATTCGATCTATTCGGATATCGGTCACTTCAATTAGTACAGAAATTGGTTCCTATGCTACCGGCTTAGGTTCGAACCTGCGGGGTCACACACATTAGAGGTTCTTATCTGATCTGATGGCTGATGAAGAGTCCTAATGCTCGTGGACTATGAGTCCTACATATCTGAGACTCTGTGATCGAGAATCAAGATTCTCTGATCATGAGTCCCATATATTTTGGGTATCGGGGTCAAGAGTCACACTGGTTTGGGACTCTTCGATCAAGGTTTCAAATCGATGGACTTTGATACTCGATTGCCCATCGAATTTGGACTCAATATTTATGAGAGATTTAATTAGTGATTTGATCGCTAATTAACTTAATTTGATTGAGTAATTATTTTTAGATCAAGTCCAATTGAATTGGATTCAGATGGGTTTGACCCGATTAGGTTAAGTGTTGACCTAATCGTCAAAGTGGTTTGGTCCCTGATTTGATCAGGGGTTGAGCTTAGTCAATTTCTGATTTAATTAAGATTTTATTGAGTTTAATTAAGCCTAATTAAGTTGGGTTTAATTTAGTCTAATTGTGCTTAACCTATTTTGATTAGGTTGGTTCAATTAAGATTAAACCACCATTTGAATTTGAATTCTTGCACCACTTCATATCTCTGCGCCCATCTGAATTCATGAGAAGAAACTTCTCGTGAATTTTTTCTCACGCAAAGCCCTTCCCACGCCCACTCTTGTGCACCAATCTTTGGATAAAATTGATTAGTTAGCCATTCAAATTCAAAGTGTGTTTGAATTTGAATGAATAACTTATCCCTTGCACCTTCATGGTTATCCATCTTGTGCGCCACTTATCTTACACGAGAAAGAGTTTCTCATGAAACCTTTTTATGCACAAAGCAGCCACGCACCTTCTCTTCTCACACCCAAGTGGATAGGGATAAGTTGGTTTGCATTTGAATTCAAATTTGATTTGAATTCAAATGTGTAACCACTTGTCTTTATCCTCTCACGCAGATAAGTCACGTTCTACGTTGTTTTAAAAAGAGGAGAAGGATGGGGCGTGCGTAGAAATTTTTTGAGAGAGAAAGTGGGGCATGAGAAATCCTTGTGTGCAAGTAGGAAGTCTAAAACTTTTTAGAGAAAAAGAAAGAAAAGAAAGAAAATTGGGCGCAGGGTTTTCAATGTGTTCCCTGGGGTTTCAGTCTGAGATTCAAGAAGTGAGAAGATGAGCTATGAGTGTCGTGAGCCCACCAAATTTCAGAGAGAGATTCATCAACTTCTCAAGTACACTTGCTGATGATCCAAAGCATTTGAGGAGTCGGCAGACATTGATCAAAGGAGTTCGATCAGCATCGGCCGTCGAAAGGGTTCTACAATGAGCTAGCACTCGTGAGGAGCTGATCAGATCGGGAGCTTTGTGTGGATGATCTGCAGAGGCCAGACATACTATGTGGCTACATTGCGATGATCAGATCCTCCCGACAATGATCAGATTGCGAAGATCGACTACCCGCATAAAGGTATTGTGTTCTGAACACAGAACAGTGAATTGTTTACTGTTCGAATTTGAATTTCAAATTTAAATGTATGCATACTATATATCATATTTAGATCCTAATGTAGGATAAATATATGTTAATTAATTAGATTAATTAATTATTTTCACTGTAAAATAGTGATTTTGAAAAAATTTTAAAATTATCATTTTACTCCTGCACTCAAATTTTGCTTCAAATGGTATCAGAGCGGGTTCTAAGATATGATATATGAATTTGCATGTGTAGATTAAGTTGTAATCTAAAAGTTTAAATTTGAAATTTGAATTTTAAAAGTTGTTCGAAATTCAAAATTCGAACATTTGAAATTCAAATTTTGAAATTTGAAATTCAAAATTCAAAATTCAAAAATTTGAAATTTGAAATTTAAAATTTGGTTGAAATTTTAAATTTAAAATTCAAAATTTAAAATTCAAAAATTTGAAATTTGAAATTTGAAATTTGTTTGAAATTTGAAATTCAAAATTTAAAATTTGAAATTTGAAATTTAAATTTTAAAATTGGTATATTTAGATATACTTGATCCAAGTAGCAAGTAATCTAATTGAGTTGGTTGCCATGGCAGTCTAGTCATAGGAGAAAGTAGGATTTAAAGGCCCTCTCCTCCCATTCGATGGGATCTCCTATGGCGGTAGGGTGCCGCTGCAATTATATCCCATGCAGATGAAGCAGCGAAAGGACTTAATTGTAAAGGTTCAATTGTAAAATTTATCATGAATGTGTTAGATTAGATTTAAAGAAATATTTATGATTTATTTTGATTGAGTTATTTTTTGTTATGTAATTAGCAATAGGATTGCTATCTATGAAATGTGTTGATCTATTTGTGAAATGAGTCAACATATTTGGTGAATAGAAAATAAAACTTTTCAAATTTGAAAATTATTTTCGAAATGCCAAACCCTAACCCATCAGCCCAAATACTTAATTAAAAGAATTAAGTGTTATCAAGTTGGTCTAGAATTATGAATTAAGACCTAAAACAATTGTATAAACTTGTGGGTCAATGGATTAGATGGATTAGATCCATAATTGGGTTAAACCTAAGGTTATCTTAAAGAAATAGACTAAATTAGAGTAATTGGTCAAATCTAATCAAAAGTTGAATTAGATTAGGTCAAGGACACTCTAGACTCAACTCCAATAGTTGTAGTTGAATGGGTCCATGTCTTTAACTAGACCAAGATGGACTTAATTCATGGCTATATGGTGGAACCCTATTTACTAAGTTGATCAAATTAAAACTAATGAACCGGTTGGTGTCTAAGGTAAGTTCAGCAGTTTGATCAGTGGTTCTTAAGTGGGAGCTACTCGCATTGATTCGATCTTTGACGAGTTAATGGCATATCCCCACCACTGATCTCACTTACCTTGCCAACCTAGTGAGTTAGGTTTTGATTAGATCACTTGATGATTAGGGCTCATCCATGTCATTAGGTAAATCAGTATGACTGATTTAGGTGCTCCTAATGCCGACTTTAATTAAATCCTTTTTAATCTGACATGGTGAAGTCAGTGGGAGGATTGAAATTGGCTGGTTAATTTCTTCTCTTCCTTCACTTAATAAAATCCTCAAAATTATTAGGTCCCTGAAATGATTAAGTTATAGTGATAACTAAGTTATAGCCTCCCATTAAGTGAGTGATAATGAGTCCATTAGTTTAATAATCATTGGAGGCCCAAAAGCCTGGTGCTTATTGACTAATGGAATTATCATTCATAGTATGATAATTTGGTTTGAGTTTTTCTGATGGTGGTCAGGTTGGCCGGCTAAAGTCAGGCCTGATCATTTATTGGTCCAATTCACCAAATCAAGTCATGTTAATGGTTGGACATAACCAGATCTTTTCAGTGGAGGCTAAAGCCTACTGATTAGGTTCTGGGGCAAAATTAATTACTAGAAGTTGTTTAGAGAAACAACTGGTTATGAACCTACCCATAGATGCACATGGGTTGACCAACTAAAGTTGGGCTCGTGTGTAGTCTGTGTGGATTCTAGTACCCACTAAGAAATTAAAGTAATTCCTCGAATTGGAGGTTGAGGCTACCATTTCGTAAAAATATTGGAAGAAACTTTAGACTAAAGTCCAAGTCTTTAGTATTAATAATTTATATACTAATAGAGGTCTGGTTTTCCTTTATGCAGCTATGGCCACTATCCTGTCGCTCCGGTCATTATTAGATAATGACAAGTTCATGGGACCTAATTTTGATAGCTAGTATCGAAAATTAAAAATCATCCTTGAGCATGAGTGGATCCTTTATGTTGTAACGGATCCGGCACTCGAAGAGCCAGCCCCGAACGCTAGAGGGACAGTCCGAGACACTTACCAGAAGTGGCTCAACGATCGGACCACCGTTCGATGCATAATGCTGGCGGCAATGAATGATGAGTTCAGCCGCAGGTTTGAGAACGCCCAACCACAGGAGATGCTTCAAATGTTGAGCGACTTCTTTGGCACGCCTGACGATGTTGAAAGGTACAAAACTAGTTGTGCCATTTTCAATGCTCGAATGAGGAATGGGGCCTCAGTCATTGATCATGTACTATACATGATCAAAATGATTGAGCGCCTAAGTAAACTGGGCTTTTCCTGGCATGAGCAGCTCGGTAAGGATGCGATCCTTAATTTTTTGCCCAAGTCCTTCCTCTCTTTCCTTACTCATTTTCGAATGACAAAACCTGCAGTGAACTACCACAGCTTATTGGGGTTACTACAGAACTTTGAGAAGGACCACCAACTCCATAAGGAGTCGATGAATGTTGTGGGAGAGTCTTCTTTTGGTCGTCGACCCTTTAAGAAAGGAAAGAAGAACAAGAAGAAGAAGAATAAGAAGGTGCAGCCGCATGCTAGGACGTCTGCATAGGATCAGACCAAGAAGCGCAAGCCCGACTAGAGCCAGGCAGAGTGCTTCATTTGCAAGAAGCAGGGGCACTGAAAGAGGAACTGTCCTCTATACATTGCCTCCCTGGACCCAAACAGACCGAAGAAAAAGCAAGGTAATTATATGATAACACCTTGCAACTTTTTCATTTGTGATACTACTGCCTGGGAATTGGATACCGGAAGCCCTTATCATATTTGCAATTCGATGTAGGGTCTGCAGGTCAGTAGGAGATTTGATGATGGCAAGAGGTTCCTGAACATTGAAGATGGAAGCAAAGTTTCAGTTCTAGTTTTAGGAATCATGAACCTTGTAATTAATTCTCGTAATATAATTATGAGTGAATATCACTATTGTCCAAGCTTTTTATTAAATATTATTTCTGTAGGCCTTTTGGCCATGTATGGTTATCAATTTTTAATAAAAGAAAATGTTTGCAATATTATTTTGAATGGTGTTACAATGTTTGTTGGACAACTAAATAATGGAATTTACTTACTGTCACAGCCTGTTAATGTAGTTCAAACCTTCGATAAATGCCCTAGAATAGATAATGTGTCAGATATCTACCTTTGGCACTGTAGGCTAGGTTATATCAATAAGAACAGGATAAACAAGTTGGCTCAAAAAAGAATTCTTGAAGTTAGTAATTGTGAATCACTTCTAACCTGTGAGTCCTGTCTTCTTGGGAAGATGACCAAGTCACTTTTTATTGAAAAGGTGAGCGAGCCAGTGAACTCTTGGGTCTAGTACATTCTGATGTATGTGGATCCATGAGCTCAAGTGCAAGAGGTGGATATTTCTACTTCATAACCTTCACAGACGACCTATCGAGGTATGAGTATGTCTATTTAATGAAGCATAAGTCGGACTCGTTTGAAATGTTTAAACTATTCCGAAATGAGGTAGAAAAACAAACTGAGAAGTATATTAAAACTCTTCGATCTGATCGAGGAGGTGAATACCTTTCCAATGAGTTTTTGACATATTTAGGGAAGAATGGGATTCTCTCTCAGTAGACTCCTCCTGAACACCACAGCATAATGGTGTGTCTGAAAGGAGAAATCAGACCTTGTTAGACATGGTCCGATCCATGATGGGGTTTGTTGGTTTGCCGATCTTTCTCTGGGGATATGCGCTCGAATCGACTTGTTACCTTCTAAATAGGATTTCGAGTAAGTCTGTAACCAAAATTCCATATGAGTTATGGATAGGACATAAGCCAGTACTCTCGCACCTTAGGGTTTGGGGGTGTCCGGCTTATGTTAAACGTTTAATTACGGACAACCTTGGACCTAGGTCTGACAAATGTAATTTCATAGGGTACCCAAAAGAGACCAAAGGGTATTATTTCTACCTAGCTGATGAGCAAAAGGTGTTTGTCAGCCTTAAGGCAATCTTTTTAGAAAAGGAGTTCCTTGGTGAAGGGACTGTTGCCTCTAAGGTTAAACTTGAGGAAGTTCGACAGTTGGAAAAACTGACACAAGTAGCTGAACCTGAACCATATTTGATTAGATCAGATCTGGAGCCCATTGTTCCTGCACTCTTAAGGCGATCTGGTAGAGTACCACGTCTACCGGACAGATACTATGGTTTCTTGGTCCGGGACGGAGATCTATCGAACTTGATGAAAACGATGAGGATTCGATCACCTACATGGATGCAATGTAGAGACCTAACTCTGAGAAATGGCTAGAGGCCATGAAATCCGAAATAGAGTCCATAAAGGTCAACGATGTGTGGACATTGGTTGACCCACCCGAAGGAGTAAAACCCATAGGGTGTAAGTGGGTCTTCAAGAGGAAGAGAGGCGCAGACGGAAAGGTGGAAACCTATAAAGCCCGTCTGGTTGCCAAGGGATATCGTCAACGTTATGGTATAGACTATGACGAGATGATTTTCCTTGTGGCAATGCTCAAATCTATTCGGATTATGCTTGCGATAGCTGCCCATCTGGACTATGAAATCTGGTAGATGGATGTGAAGACAGCTTTCCTAAACGGAGAGCTGGACGAAGAGGTGTATATGATACAATCTAAAGGATTCACATCCACAGATGAGTCTAAGGTGTGCAGGCTACAGAGGTCCATTTATGGACTTAAGCAGGCATCCCGGAGTTGGAACATATATTTTGATAGGACGATCAAGACGTATAGCTTCGTTAAGAACGGAGAAGAGCCCTGCATTTATAAGTGGGCTAATGGTCTAGTAGTAGTATTTTTTGTATTGTATGTGATGACATTCTCTTAATCGAGAATGATATCCCTGCATTAAAGGGAATAAAGATTTGACTGTCGTCACAATTCTCCATGAAGGATCTAGGAGAAGCTTCCTACATCCTAGGGATGAGGATCTATAGGGATAGATCTAAAAGATTGCTTGGCTTATCCCAGTCCACGTACATTGAAACTATGCTAAAGAGGTTCAGCATGGAGAATTCCAAGAAAGGCTATCTACTGATAGGCCATGGAATTTCTCTCTCAAAGAGAGATTGTCTGACAACACCTCAAGAGAGAGAGCGTATGGGTAAAATTCCATATGCTTCGGCAGTGGGATCTATCATGTATGCCATGACATGTACCGACTAGATGTGGCATACTCACTAGGGGTAGTAAGTAGATACCAATCTGATCCAAGAGAGAATCACTGGAAGGTTGTTAAAACCATCATGAAGTATTTAAGAAATACTGAGGACCAGTAGCTTGTTTATGGTGAATCGGACTTGAGATTTATAGGGTTTACAGACTCTAGTTTTCAGTCTGATCATGATGACAGCAAGAGTGTGTCGAGATTTATTTTTACCCTTAATGGTGGGGCTGTCTGCTGGAAAAGTTTCAAGCAGCACACAGTGGCTGATTCAGTTTGCGAGGCGGAGTATGTCGCTACATTAGATGCTGCCAAAGAAGCGGTGTGGCTAGAAAATTCATCATCGAGCTCGGAGTAGCACTCTCCCTTGTTGGTCCAGTTTTGCTCTACTGTGACAGCTCTGGAGCCATTGCTCAGGCGAAGGAACCAAAGGCACACCAGTGGACGAAGCATATTCTGCGCCGCTACCATCTCATCCAAAAAATCGTGGATCGAGGTGACGTCGACCTTCAGAAGATCGACGGGAAGGAGAACCTGGCCGATCCATTCACTAAAGCCATTGCGGTGAAGGAGTTCGACGACTTCAAGTCGAAGATGGGTATTAGATACTGCACCGATTGACTTTAGGCCAAGTGGGAGATTGTTGGAAATAGTATCCCAAAGCCAATCGTCAGCCTATTGATGGTTGTGCTCTTTGTTGTATTAGTACATAAATCATAAATAAATAAAAGTTATTTTAACATTTTTCATCACAAATTGTCATCTTCTAATGAACTCCTGTGTTGTGGTGAAGTCCTTAGGACTATTTAGACTCGACAAAGGAAGATTTGTCGTTTAGTCCTTAAACCTGTTTGCAACAAAATGATACGTTGTTACAAGAACAATAATGTTATCGAGCATAGTTTGTGTCATATAGTTGTTTCTCTTAACAAGGGTGTGGAGACACTGAAATGATATAGGTGAATGTAAAGTACATCTGCACTGAACGTGACCGACTCCGGAGCTATTTCTGCTGTCAAGATTTGCTCCGATGGGATATGGGTATAACTGTCCCTCCGACCTGAGACCGCCACGGTGACTTGCAAGCAACTCACTGCACTTAGGTACTGGACTACCTGAATTTTTAATTCAGTGACGAAAGGATGCTGGGTGTAGTCAAGTACTTGACTTGTCAGTGCATGTGTCAAGAAGGAATTGACCACTCCAGTTCAGGAGCTGTGCACAGTCGTATTTCAATTTAGAAAAACCTTGGCCAGGGTAGTCCTAATGAGGAGTCACAGGACTCTTTGAGTTGAGCACGATTCGGATGATCTAATCAGGGTTGACAGTTTAACCTTGAGTCATCCTAAATACAGGGGTCAAAAGGGATGAATTATACAGTAACCATATTCACGTAGGTTCTGAGTGTTGCGATTGTGACTATTCGATCTATCTAGATGTTGGGTACCATTGCTATTTGGTCACTTCGATTAGTACAGGAATTGGTTCCTGTGCTACCGACTTAGGTTCGAACCTGCGGGGTCACACACATTAGAGGTTCTTATCTGATCTGATGGTTGATGAAGAGTCTTAATGCTCGTGGACTATGAGTCTTACGTGTCTGGGACTCTGTGATCGAGAATCAGGATTCTCTGATCATGAGTCCCACATATTTTGGGTACCGAGGTCAAGAGTCCCACTAGTTTGGGACTCTTCGATCAAGATTTCATATCGATGGACTTTGATATCTGATTGCCCATCGGATTTGGACTCAGTATTTATGAGAGGTTTAATTAGTGATTTGATCACTAATTAACTCAATTTGATTGAGTAATTATTTTTGGATCAAGTCCAATTGAATTGGATTCAATTGGGTTTGACCCGATTAGGTTAAGTGTTGACCTAATCGTCGAAGTGGTTTGGTCCCTGATTTGATCAGGGGTTGGGCTTAGTCAATTCCTGATTTGATTAGGATTTTATTGAGCCTAATTAAGCCTAATTAAGTTAGATTTAATTTAGTCTAATTGTGCTTAACCTATTTTGATTAGGTTGGTTCAATTGAGATTAAACCACCATTTGAATTTGAATCCCTGCACCACTTCATATCTCTGCGCCCATTTGAATTTACGAGAAGAAACTTCTCATGAATTTTCTCTCACACAAAGCCCTTCCCACGCCCACTCTTGTGCACCAACCTTTGTATAAAATTGATTAGTTAGTCATTCAAATTCAAAGTGTGTTTGAATTTGAATGAATAACTTATCCCTTGTGCCTTCATGCTTATCCATCTTGTGTGCCACTTATCTTACACGAGAAAGAGTTTCTCATGAAACTTTTCCATGCACAACGTAGCCACGCACCTTCTCTTCTCATGCCCAAGTGGATAGGGATGAGTTGGTTTGCATTTGAATTCAAATTTGATTTGAATTCAAATGTGTAACCACTTGTCTTTATCCTCTCACGCGGATAAGACACGTTCTACATTGTTTTAAAAAGAGGAGAAGGATGGGGCGTACGTAGAATTTTCTGAGAGAGAAAGTGGGGTGTGAGGAACCCTTGTGCCCAAGTAGAAAGTCTAAAACTTCTGAGAGAAAAAGAAAGAAAAGAAAAAAAATTGGACGCAGGGTTTCCAGTGTGTTCCTTAGGGTTTCAGCCTGGGATTCGAGAAGTGAGAAGGTGGGCTACGAGTGTTGTGAGTCCACCAAATTTCAAGAAGAGATTCATCAATCTCTCAAGCACATTGCTAATGATCCGAAGCATCCGAAGAGTCGGCAGACATTGATCGAAGGAGTTTGATCAGCATCGGCCGTCGAAAGGGCTCTACAACGAGCTAGCACTCGTGAGGAGCTGATCAGATCGGGAGCTTCGTGTGGATGATTTACAGAGGTCAGACACGCTGCGTGGCTGTGTTGCAATGATCAGATCCTCTTGATGGTGATCAGATTGTAGAGATCGACTACCCTTATAAAGGTATTATGTTCTGACACACAAAACAGTGAATTGTTTACTATTCAAATTTGAATTTTAAATTTAAATGCATGCATGCTATATATCATATTTAGATCCTAGTGTAGGATAAACACATGTTAATTAATTAGATTAATTAATTATTTTCACTGTAAAATAGTGATTTTGAAAAAATTTTAAAATTATTATTTTACTCCTGCACTCAAATTTCACTTCAAACGCCCCCTCTTAGAGTCCCTCATGCCCTCTCTTCTTCTCCCCTTCTCCTCCCTTTGGACATCCACATGCCCCACCCTTGGGCATCCCACTTCTTCACACCCATAAGGGCTTTGGGCATCCCCTTTGAGTGCTGGTTCCTGGAGCTTGGTAATAGCATATGCAAAGGAAGAAGGGCAAGAGAAAAAGGGAAGAAGAAGATCAAAGAAAGGATCAAAGAGTTGATCATGATCCAAGCTTCGTTCAAATTCACAGACTGAATTTTCTTAGAGAAAAAAATTTAATCTTAAAAAGACTGTTCCAAGCTGATTTAGAATGGATATCCGTAGAGGTTGGGCACTTGCCTGGCTAAGAGAAAATCTCTTCTCTTTCAAATCCAGATTTGAAGAAAGAAATTATGAAATAAGTATATGATTCGATCATTTATTAAATTTTATCATATGTACAATTTCAGTATATGAACTAGATCCTTATGGTTTATGTTTTATGCGTACATGATATAGATTAAAAGGAGTTTTAATCTACTATTCCACTGCTGTGTTTAGAAAAAAAATTTTGAAACACACATGCATGCTCCAGCATAAAAATTCCAACAAGAAGATCGGGTAGGGTTGCATGCATAGATTTCAAAACCTTTCTGAAGTAGCAGTAGAAACGATCTAGGTTAAACTCTTTAATCTCACATGCAATAGATTTAATCTATATCTACTTGAGCCCTAGATTAAATACATACATGTAATCTAAAAATAAAATAGAAAAAATTGATATCGGATCTCAATACTTTGTGCGGGTTGAAATACACCGCAATGGATGATCCTAGATTTGAAGGTTCCTGAGCTGCACGCGTGTCTGGCCTCTACAGGTATCTATGGGATCAATCTTGAACCTTTATTCTCATTATAGATCCATCTTCTTCAAGATGAATCTCAATCTTTTGGATCTTTGATCAACTCTTGATCTTTGACTGCGATCTCAATGCTTGAACTGCAGCCTTTCTTCTTGTTTTTTGCTGCAGAACAAATCACCCTCAACTCAAGCGTATGGGAAGATGGGATGTCCAAACCCTTGGGCGTTGGAAAGAGAGGAGGAAAAGTAGATGGCATGGAGATGGAGAGAGGGTGAGATCTAAATTCTTCAATTAATTTTAAAATCCTAGGAAACCATCTCTTATATAAATCTTTTCTTGATTCCAAATCAATCTCCAATCAATCTAAAAAAGCTAGTCTTTATCTCATAAAGATTTTTACCTTTTAATCTGATTTTTTTTCTCAAAAAAATCAGACTCAATTAGAAAGATCCTCACCTCTTTTGGCAAGTAGATAGGGTGCCCTACATCAAAATAGGCAAGTTGAGTGGGTGCCCTCATCAAAAAAAGGGTAAGTAGTTGGGGCACCAACTCTTGGCGCTCCTCTAAGATTTTTTGCACACAATAGAGGGGGCATAGCCCCTCTCTCTCTCTCTCCTTCCATACCAAGATAAAAGAGGGGTCAGGCCCCTCTCTTTCTCACACCCACTCCATGGGGTTTGTGCCTCTTGGACATTCCAAAAAGAGAGGCTTGCGCCTCCTCTCTTCTTTCTACTTATTCCATGTCACATAAGAAAATAATAAGGAAAAAAATTAGGAGATTAGTTTGCCAATTAATTGACTTGATCTAATCTTTTTGGGCCCTTAATTAGGTGCCTCACTAAACCCAATCAAAATGGATCTAGTTAAGGTTCAAGGCTATAGACTTGATTCAATCCTTATCTGATAAGGAATTCAAGTTCAGAGAAGAATTGGGTTTAATCATGTGCTAGCATGGTTTTTTAAAACCCAATAAGATTTTAATAAATCCTAATCCAATTAGAACTTCATAAGCCTAATTGGTTAATTCAAGATTAAATCCCTTAATGTGTGACCCCATAGGTTCTATTGTATCTGATAGTGAGATATATTGTGATCTCTATCACAATATCGTCGAAACTTTTTTTGATGGATTAGAATAATTTTAACTCTATCCTTCGAGGATCATCAATCATCAAGATGATGCTCGATGAGTCCCATAATCTATCAGTGATATCTAGCAGTATGTAGTGGCAACTCAGTAGAATGAAAATTTGAACCCCTACGTGCAATTATCGTGTGATTCAATCCTTCTATCATGAGTCCCGACTTGATGGAGGTCATGAAGAATTTATCTGACCCCATCATCAGTCATATAGTAGATTGACTCGATCTGAGTTCACTTGTGAATCTTGTGAAAATTCTTTTTCAGTATTCAAACTTGTTATGGTGAAAGACTTTCTGAACTCAGTCTCGCAAATCACATAGGACTTCTCCTTTTCTATCAAGATTGATAAATTTTATTTAAGTACATCCTACTCCTAACAATGAATTTAAACTTACTAAAGCCAATATATACGGCAAGGTTACAAATATCTAGGGACCAAAGGAATGTGTAGTCAAACTTAGTAGCCTCACTGTGAATAGTCGATGACACCACAGGTAAAAGGACCACTCATACCACTGCAGCATCAAGACAACCATTGATGAGTAAGTAGACATCCAAATAATTTCAGCCACATAGCAAAAAGTAATTTTAAAAATTTTAAAACTAAATAAATCAATAGCTTTAACAGTTAAAACTATCGAGCCAAAAACCAAACCCTAGAATCACCTTGCCGATGTCGATCAAAATATAACAAACAAACAAAGGGATAGAATTTTATACTTTCACCAAAAAATAATGTGGCATGTTGGTGATCTCCACGAGACTCCAAAGTAGAAGCCCTCCAATGGTGATTGATATAGAAGTTGGCCAAAGTCCTTCCTAACTGGTGTGCAGCTGCAGCCTTATCTTCTCAAGAATACTGCTGGCTTCAAACTTAAGGAATGATCACATCAAAATCTAGTTGTTTTTGATTTTACTATCAAAATCATGCTAAGAGGATACTCTACAGATATCTCATAACTTAGGATTTAATTTTAGGCACCAACACATAAAAAAATCAAACCCTAGGGCTCACAAGCAACACTTACTAATTCTCTCACCATCCTTCTTATAACTTTTGCCTCTCAATTTTTTCTTGCTTTTTTCTTAGATTTTTTTTAGAATTTTCTTCCTCTTTTACATGCCACTTATCTCTAGTTTCCACCCAAAATCAAGTACTTGGGCCATATGGGATGCCCTATATAAATAGGTGACCATGGGATGTGAGGAAGGACCAAGGTTTGCCAACCTTTGGTGCTCCACATTCTTATGTAGTGAATTAAATCACTGAGTATGATTTTTGGTGCAAGAGAGCCTTCACATAGAAGGACTCCCCTTCTTCTATGCCTCATAATTTTCTCATAATAAAATAGCATGGAAACAGAAGGAATCTGGATGAGAATACAAGGCAACATGATAAGATAAGATCCTTCATTAAGAAAGACTCTTCATCTTCCAATGCAAATTAAGAGGGGGCGGCACTTTTATTTTGATGTGAAACCTGGTAGGCATAGAGGAGTCCTTCTATACTTGAAACTGTTCCAAGTTGGATAAGAACCCAATTAAAATAGACCTAATCCCATTAGGTCAAAGACAATTTGTCTAGCTTAGCTTAAACACTTTGAACTAAACTAATTTAGGAACTTGGATTAATACAGTATGCTAGGACATCAAATTAACCCTTAAAATTTATAGTAAATCCTAATTAAATTAGATCAAGATCAAATTCCAAACTATATGACCCATTGGATTTCAAATCTAGCCAGCAGTGGACCCAGACTCTCGAAGTAACCCTAATTAGGTCAGCCGAAGAGTCCCAATCAACTAGAACTCTTCCTAATTGATTTCTGAATTAAACTCTTTTAATTCTGATGAGTCTACAAGTCAAGATTGACATCTAACAATGTATCATGACTACCAAAAGATTTAAAATTTTGATAAAAAATTATCAAAATAACCTTAAGTGGGAAGTTACCGTGTAATTCAATCCTTCAGTCAAACAACCTCCCAAATGAGTTGTGGGCATGGATACATGTCAAACTCAATCTCTTATCTATATGTTTCTTGATCAGAAGGTGATGATTCAGTGGATAGTATATTAGAAACTCTTTTCTAATTATCATCCTGCTTTGGCCAAAGACTTCCAAAATCATCGACCTATGAGATCACATAGGATGTTCGCTCTCCTTATTAGGAGTGACTGATCTCTTATTGATCACTCACAGTCTTCATGCATGCTTCACTATATTTAAAACACTCCATATAAAGATTAGAGAATCATGTTACGAAGTGAACCAAAATATAGATTGATGTACATAAGGTACCATAGCAATCTCAGGTCAAAGGATCACTTACACAACTCTTACTAGAGAATTTAGCTGATATGTAAATAAGACTCCATCAGATATTTTCTTGCAGGTCTATTCAGTGAACTCATTCTCTAATGAGCACCCATATCCTTATATTAGTATTACCACACAAGTGGTTGTGAGATCAACCATCTTCATCTCTGAGTATACATAGAAGATGCCAGTCTTACCGGTATGATCGATCTCTGACTCAATGAACCAACGACTGAAAATATTTGAGGCCATGACTATCAAGGTTTTAGGTCTCACTGGCGTGATCTCATCATGGTCCTAAAACTATTGCCCAGACCTATGGGGTTCAGTATAATCTTAAAAATAATATGACATAATATATAATGAATCATAAATACCTAGTTTATTAATAATATTAATGTCAATTACATGAGTTTGGAAGGTAAATTATAGAAAACATTCTATTGGATCTCATATGTGATTGGCTTGTAGGGCATTATTCTTTCAATCTCCCACATGCACTAAAGCCAATTGCCCCTATACTTGATGCCCATGCAATCAAGGTGGCGGTCAAACTGCTACCTTGATAAGGCCTCAGTGAACGGGTCTACTACATTATCCTTGGTATCAACTCACTCCACGATGACATAGTGTCTTTCAATAATTTCACGAATGAGGTACAACCGTCTTAGGATGTGCTTGGATTTATGATGAGACTTTAATTCTTTGGCTTGAGCAACTGCCCCAGTATTATCTAGAACCACACCCAATTTTGTTCAATCTTGAAACCACACCAAATTTTGAGATAAATTTTTTCATTCAGACAGCCTCCTTAGCAGCCTCACTAGCAGCAATATGAGTGCCTCAGTAATCAAGTCAGCCACAGTTTGCTATTTGAAAACTCTTCCAACTTACTGCACCACCATACAGAGTGAATGTTGGAGTTTTATGGTTTCATGCATGTATGATTTTACAAAACAAGTATGTAGCAGAATTTAAAAATTTTTAGATTAAATCTAATTTAACCTAAGCATGCATAAGATCAAATTTTCAAATAATAATAGAATCATCATATGTGAGATAAGATTCAAATACAAAAATCAAATAGAAAAAAATATATTAAAAACATACCTAGACATGGATCAATCTTCAACATGAACAGATGATCATGGATGTCTTCCGAAGGTCCCTTTTAGCCGCACAAGCATCCGGCCTATATGGATATCCACACGAGACTTTGATCTGATCAGAAGCCTTTTGACCTCACCGGGGTGCTAGCTCCCTTACAAAGATCGCATCTTGATGAATAAAAATCTTCTTTTTTTCTAAGACACTCTTAGAGAAGAAGATCTAGGAGGATCTTGATCTCTACACTAGAGATCATGGGAAGAACCCTTTCTTCTCTTTTCTTCCTAAAATTCAAGCATCAAATCTCTACAATAGAGATATAAAAATTTTATCCAATTTTTATACAAATAGAAGAGGAGGCATCCATGTCTAAACATGGACAAGAGGGAGAGAAGAGGATGTCCTAACAACTAACTTTTGGTTGTTGCAAGAAAGAAGAGATAGAGAGCATAACAAACCTCACGCCATGCCTATCTTCACGCCATCCCAATTTTCTTTTTGTCCCTTGTTTTCCATGCACAAAAGCTCTCCTTTTGGATGTCCCAACCTAATCTCAATCACCCCTTCAACATCTCACAAGTCCCAATTATTTATAGGATAAAGGGAGTTAGACTTTGGATAGGATTCAAGAGTCCATGTAACCTTGGACTCTTCTTAATTTGTGCCGCCCAACTCTAAATATATTTCACCCAAGTTTACATGGTAATTTAAGAGAGGAAATCCTTCTTTCTCATATGTTAAAAGGGAGGAAAAAGTGGCACCCAATACGATTCAACATGGGACACAAAAATAAGGTGGCGTGGGACTCCTTGTTGCAAGGATAAAGGAAGTGTTTTATTCCCATGGAACTCTACATTTAAATGGCTATTTTAAATCCAATAAAATACCAATTAATCCTAATCATATATGGATTAGATTAGACTCAAATAAATAAAAATCTAAATCTTATTTAGAGCCCAATTAATTTAGATTAGATATTTCCTAATTGGAGGAGGAGTCCTAGTCCTATTAGACTCTTTCTTGGTGCTCAAGTCAAATTCAATTTTTTAATACTAATCCAATTAAAATTTGATGCACCCAAAAAAATAAAGATTTTTAGTCTAAATAGAAATTCATATATCCTAGTCTAATTAAGAATTGAGTCAAACCCAAATCCTAATTCAACTAGGACTAATCATCTGATCCTTTTAGGGTTATCCTATAACCCTATTGGGGTTGATCAAATCAAATTCATAATGAGTCAAATTAAATTCAATCAAATTGAACTTGATACAAGCCTTATTGCTCAATCAAATTAAGTCAATTAACAATCCTATTGCTAATTAATCCTCCTATAACTCACTAACTATTTGATAAGTTACATAATGCAACATTTGCTTTGGATCAATTATCAATCAAATTGATAATTAAATCTTATTACGATTCATAATCGTAATTCAACCTCTGATCAGACAAAAGTCTCTTTTGTGTGTGATCCTATAGGTTCTATTATGTTTGGTAGTGAGATATATTGTGATGTCTATCACAATATCACTGAAACTCTTTTCAATAGGTTGGAACAATTCCAATTCAGCCCACCAAGGATCATTGATCATCAAAATGATCCTCATGAGTCTCACAATCTATCAGTGATACCAAACAATATATAGTGGCAACATAGTAGAATAAAAGATGATCTTCTAGGTACAGTTAGCATATGATACAGTCCTTCTATCGTGAGTCCCAATCAGATGGCAGGTCATGGATGAATCGACAAACCTCAACCTCAGTCATATGATAGATTCAATCAGCTTGAGTCCATATGTGACTCTATGAAAACTCTTTTCCATCAATCACAATGCTATAGTCATAGATTTAAAGACAGCCTCTTAAATCTCATAGGACTACTTCCTTCTGCTAGGGTCAATAGATCCCATCTTGATGTACACCACATTCTTACAGTAGACCAACTATTGCCAACATCCACTACAAGGGCTTCTTGAGATCCAGGTTGATGTATCGTCAAACTACAATAGCCTCACTGTGAGTAGTAGTGCCATCTCAGGTCAAAGGACTAGTCATACAACTGCAGCATCGAGAAAGTCACTAATGAGTGAGTAGACATCCATGTGACTTCTTGTGTTGGTCACGCTTAGTGCTAGTTGTTCTCTAATAACCACCTGCACTCTTACTCCAGTATCTCTATTATGCAGACTCAAGACCCATTTGCCCGAAGGAAGCGATCCGTGCACTGATCTATCTGGATCAATCATCATCTCCATGATGATCCTGTGACCAGAAAAAATTTAGGAATTAACCATTAATCGTACATGTCTCAAATTTTTAACTCTTTGAGAATATGTACCATCTTGTTAATCCCTTGAATGATTCATGAACACATAAACATGAATAAAAATATAACTACCTAATAAGTATAAAATTATATCCTAGAGATATGAAATGCATCAGTCAAGATTGGCTTCTAGGGCATACATTCAATAATCTCCCACTTGCACTAAAGTCAATCTACTATGTACCAAGCGCCATCTCCACAAGACAGGCTTTAGTCTTAGGCTAGCTAAGTGACTTACTAGTGAGTCAACCACATAATATATGGAGTTTGCTCTCTGCACCTCTATGTATTTCTACTCGAGGTAGTCACATGTTCAGCTGCTCTATGTGCTCGAATATCTGGTTAGACCTAGGCTCCTCAGCAAGGGCTATGGTGTCATTATCTTTGCAGTATAGTGTCATGACATCTGATGGCATGACAACTAATTCTTCAACTAATATTAGAACCAGAATGCATCCTACACATCTATAGTGTACTTAACTTTCATTGATCGATTATTTAAAATTATTTCAAAAAATCGAATAGGAATACACCCATGATGTAGACATTCTACCATCAATATCAGACATAAAATCTGAATTGGTGTATCCTCCCACTCCTAGCTTTGATCTTTCTCCAAATTAAGAACTTATTCTTAGTTCTTCTCAAGAGCTTAAGATCATTTTTACAACAATCCAGTCCTCTCAGTCTAGATACAACTGATATCTACTTGTGATATTCATAGTATAATCAGTTCAAGTACTACATGGCATATGACTATGCCCGAGAGGGTAGTAGATCCCTTTTTGAGATTTGTAGGCTGAACCTTTTCAGTATCTAGTCTCTGTACTTTTATTTATGAAAACACAAGTATCCAATTGAATCTATCTTTATAGATCTTTAGGATGCTCGTTTTATATCTTTTATGGAGAAATCTATATTCAACCATATTTTAACTGATGTCAATTTTGGACATTCCCACTGACCTTTTGAAACCTATAATTCTCATATTTGATCAAACAATTTGATCATATTATCGAAATGACTATTCCAACTCCAAGATTTTTTTATAAACTTTGTGATCTTCTATCATAAGAAGTGAAATCCATAGGCTATTCTATATAGAAATCTTCAAAAGATCTCTACTCAGGAAAGCTTTTTTACATCCTTTTCTTGGAGTCGATGTCTTGCATCACCTTGTTATAGATTCTGGGATCATCTCTATGCTCTCCATCTCTCATGAGAAATAACTTTCTCTACATCCTCTATTAAGCATACACGAGTACCTTTCGAGAGGATTGAAGATCCTACTATATATATGAGGTGGAGGAGGAATATATGTCTATTGACTCATGATGATAAATAGGTTCTTAAGATCCTGTGGCTCATTGCTCTTCAGAGATATTTTCTTCGAGCTTAACTTTTCGCCCACTGCTTCATCTTGGTTAAATAATTTTTCAAGAAGATAACATGTCTGGTGACAATCACATTATGATCTTTTCAGAAAGTAGTATCCCAAACTCTTTTAGGATGAGCTTTATAGACCATCCTCTAACATATCCATCTATTGTCCTAGACACAGGCTGGGCATCCTTGAATCTCAAAATTTAGTTCTCACCATCCCATATCTCATATGGTGTCATAGGAATAGGTTTAGAGAGAACCCAATTTCATAGAATAAAGCATGCCCCTAAAGAAATATAAATAAATCAGTGAATTTTGTTATAGACCAGACCATATCTCATATAGTCCCATGATTCTTCTTATCTCGTTGAGCTGAGATATACTAAAAGAGGTCCAATATGAAACTATACCATTTTATGAGATAATCAAAAAAAAAATTTATTGGTATTGCATCTTTGATCCGATCGAAGTACCTTTAAAAATTTTTTGATTTGTTTCTCTACTTACATCTAAATTCTTTGAACTTTTCCAAAATTTCAAATTTGTATCTCATATACAAAATAGAGACAACTCCTTGGTTAGCACATCACATGGGCTACACACATCAAATGTGTATAAGGATAAGTATCTCAGTGGTCTATTTCCTTTTGTCCCACAAGAGTAGCTTGGTCATATTTTTTCAAAGAGATGATACACAAACTAGATATAACTAAATAGTTAATAAGCCCAAAGGCTCATAATTCTCTAGTTTGTTAATCATTTTTTCTTCAATATAACTTAGCCATAAGGGTCCACATATAGTTTAAATTTTTATCTCAACTTTGGATCTTTCAGATCCAATTGCATTCACTACTTGCTCAATTAAGTTTACAGATGCATCACCATGTAAATAATAGAGACCGTCTCTAAGAACTAAATCCAAATGATGATCGTGGAGGATAGATACCCATGGCCACAGCAGCAACTGTTGCCCTATAACTAATTTATGGGTTACTTCTTCAGCCCTCTATATTCCCATCGACTCTACACTAGAGTCCACAGCTCAATTGAGAGAAGAAGAAATCGTAAGGATAACATTGACCAATTTCAACATACCTACTCTAGATGTGTCTTTATTTCTTTAGGCTCTCCAGGTATTTACCTCTGAAATCTTTCAAGGTTTTTTTGTTAGTAACACTTTGACCAATTTATATAAGGTGCCATGATAGTCTTTTCTATGGTAGTTCACAATAAACTACCCATATAAACTAATCATGGATTGCAGGATCAAATCCATTAGCTTTTGTGCATAATCATGTCGAGCTTTTTAAGCTCCTTAATGTTCTTGATCATTATAAAATAACGATCATAGACTGACTGTCCATCATACATCACATGCGTTGTGTGACTCTGATCATCTCACAACACTTGTAGATGATTCAACACATCGAGAGCAGTGTACATGTGCCTATGCATAACACCTATCTTTATTGTCATCATCCATCCACTCATCAAGTATAGCTCATTGACTATGGGTTGGACAAGTTGTTAACATCAGAATAATCTAGAAGAGAACATAGCTTAATTTTTTAAAATTGTGAATAATTTTTAAGTTTGTGAACTAATCTATGTAATTGGTTTCGATTAATCGGTTGATATCTAGGATTCAAGCTAGAGGGTTAGAAGCTAATACAATGAACAGCAAGAGCAAAGATTCTAATTGAATATTTATACTTATTTCATAATTTGCTCTAGAGACTTTTAGATGCAAAAAGAGACTCCCACTATTTTATCAGATCTTTCATACTCTCTGGATGGGGAAACAAAAATCCTAACGCGATAATTAGGCTTCTAGTGGGTGCTGCAGTCCTACCGATGCCGTGTACCTCACCTAATAGTTATTGGTAATACGAATGAATACCAATGCATCGACAACTCTTTGCCCAGATACTTCTCTAAGCATGTTGCAGTCACTTGGTCCCTAAGTCATGTAGGCTCACCTAACAGTTATTGCCCACACTTTTTAGTGAAGCAAGACTCACTGTTCACAAGCAGGTGCAAAGCCATTATTGGGTCCCTCACCTAACAATTATTGGGTCCAATCTCATCTTTACCCCACAATAACTCTTTGCTAATAAAGTGGTTGCATGTTTCCGATGCAACTAAACTACTGTGACTAGCCGAGAACAATCAATACCGATAGCACGCCCGCACATCTACAACGGTGGAAGATCTTGGACTTAATATTTGATGGAGAGATATAGGTTTAGATCTTATCTAATCAGTCATTACATGACTGATGTAAATGGCATGAGCTAAATAAAACCACCGAGCAACCATATTTGAGACTCAATCTACTAAATGGATCAGATAAGTGAAGATTGGTAGGGATCCCCTTGTTGCTTTCCTTAGACACCAATAAATTAGCTAGGTAAGCGAACGGAATCAATTAAATAACCACCTTTTATTTACTTATCTTAGACACCAATTGGATAATTGATCCGAATAGGTTAGCTTAGATGAATTAGACTCGAGCCACAAAGCTAAATTAGGTCCTTAGGTTAATAGAGTCTACATATGGATGTCAATCAATTCGATCAATAATCATTGTATGATCTTAGACTCTATTGATCTCACTCTAATCAACACTTGACTCGGTTTGATCAACTGATAAATCGATTCTAATCCAATGTGATCAAATCAAAAACCCTTACATGTAATCCAATTACAGGACCTAATTTGACCTACCCATGATCAATCTGAAAGAAAAGTGCCATATAAGCCAATCATAAGTGTGTTGCGATGGGACTTTCTTTATAATTTTCCAACTCATGAAATGATATTTATTATTATTTGAGACATCGATTCATCATATTAGCTGCATCTTATTATCTTTAAGATTATGATGAACCCCAAAGATTAGGATAATAATTTTAGGAGACATAAATTGGTCATGCTAGTAAGACCTAAAATCCTAAAATCCTAATATTAAATATTTCTGATCGTAGAAGCATTGAGTCGGAGATCAATATTCTGGATAGACTGGTACATCCTATGTATGCTCAATGGAGAGGGTGGCAGATCTCACTAGCCACTTGTGTGAGACACTAATATAAGGATGTGGATGCTCATTTGAGAAATAAGTCCACTGAATGGACTCGATGAAAGAGAACATCTTATGGAAGCCTTATTTGCATGGAAACAGAAGGAACTCTAAGTGGGAGTTATGCAAGTGATCCTTAGACCTGACACCACCATAGAATCTTGTGCACATGAATCCATATTTTGGTTCATACCCAGACATGACATTAAGATATATACGGAGTGTTATGGATATGGTGGAGTATGTATGGAGATTGTGAGTAGATCAACATGGAATCAATCACTCCTAATAAGAGGAGATCATATCCTGTGTATTCTCAATCCTAAATGACTCGAGAAAAATCTTTTGGCCAAAAGCAGGAAGAAGATTAGAAAGAGTTTCTAAGCTTCTTCATTAGAGTCATCATTGATTAATTGAGAATCGATATGAATATATATTTGAGTTTGATATGATTCCATACTCATGAACATATTCAGGGTGCAAGGATGATCGAAAGATTGAATTGCTTGGTAATTTGCCACTGAAGGGTAGATTTGGTATTTTTATCAAATTTTACATCTTTTGGGTAGTTATGATACATTGCTAGATGTCAATCTTGACTTGTAGATTTTTGACCGAATTAAAGAGTTTAAATCGATTGCCAATTAGAAATGATTCTAATTATTGAGCTCAGGTTAGCTCGATTGGACCTAAATCAATTAGATTGAAATCTAATCAAATTTAGTCAACTTATATCCAGACCTACTGCCGACTAGATGTGGAATCCAATGGGTCACAT
The DNA here is from genome assembly GCF_000442705.2 of Elaeis guineensis. NCBI lineage: Eukaryota > Viridiplantae > Streptophyta > Magnoliopsida > Arecales > Arecaceae > Elaeis > Elaeis guineensis. The sequence goes on from NC_026003.2 coordinate 59,861,544, forward strand.
ACATATAGAAATTGGCCAAGGACCCTTTTGAAAAAGGTTGATTAGAATTTTAGATTCAAACAGGGTTCTCGTAAGCATGCTAGCACGTGTGGAAACCCTTGCTCCTTTGGAGACCAATTTGATCCCATGCTAATTAGCTAGCCCAATTTGATAGACATTTGGGTCAGATTGTGGTACCTAAAAGTAGCCCAAATTGGGGCACCACATCTCATGTTAACGCCAAATATGAAAAGTCCAAGTTGTGGTAAACTCTTGGTGTAAAACAGGTTCTACCTACAAGTGTTGGCATAGGCAGAAGAAAAAATTTATTTTTTTCTGGGATTAAATTATGTGTGGTAGCTCATATCACCCTCCATCCTCTGGTGCATATCTCAAAATATGAGATATATTTTTTCTGAAATTTATGGGGTAGAGAAAAAAATTGAAAAAAAAGGGATGTCTCGCACGTGCGCGCAAAAGCATCGCATCTCTCCATGATTTGGGGAGTCCTTATACCAATCAAATGCTTTGTATTGGAATGATTTTTAGTAATGACATCTCACACTTGACAAGATATTTTTGATAATTTTTATGGAATTTTTTCAAACATAACTGGATGCCAAACGGATGCCATAAGTCGATCCTGATGCCTGCACGCATGGTGATCAGGACTCGCATGAAGAGGTGCGAGGGTAGCATCCTTTCATAAAAATTTTATCACCATTTTTTATTTTTTGGAATCTATATTGAATCCTCAATCCATGTGAATTTTTGAGGATTTTTTTGATTTGAGAAGGGATATGAAAATATCCCTTCTTTGGTTGCACACGCGCAGACCAAGATGCTGATCGACGTATCATAGATAAGTCCTTCTGCTTGAAAAAACTCTTATCTCTGATAATCAGATCAGATATGCCTTTTGAATAAGGCATATCCCTCTCTTTTGGCATCCCTCTGATGGCTATAAATAGATCGGGGTGCTGGGTATCCGATAAATCTAAGAGGGTTTTCCAATTTCTCTCCTATTGCTCTCCTTTCTTTTTTACAACCTATCTTAGTTTTAGGACATGACTTTGGGATTTAAGATAAAGCCTTATCTGATTCTAACAAGGGTTGTAAGGGTCCTAAAGAAGGAGAATCGAAAGTCCAGAAGAGGTTCTAAGAGGGTGAGGTCAGGTTCTTGAAGAAACTTGACCAGTACAAGGCTAGTCGAGTTCTAGGGGCTAGAATTCTTGAAGTAAGGTGAAGGAGCGCTGTCTTTGGTTCAATTTCTGTGGATCACCATTGAAGGGCGGATACTTGGATATCTTATAAAAATTAAGATTAATACTACAAGTATTCTTCTTATCCTAATTTATATTTATTATGCTTTGATTATTATAGTCAAGAGTTTCTGGGCATTAGGGCTTCCGGTGCATTGAGTGTTTTGAATGAAAATTTTAAACACCTAACCCTTCCACTGTGCCATCAGAACCCAACAGTGGTATCAGAACATATCTTGATTTATGTAATTAAAGATTAAATTATTATCTTAATTGTGATCAAGCATGAGTTTTTAGTTTGGTTTAAATCGGATCAAGAGTTGAACCCGATTGAACATCCAAACCCTATCATATCTTAGAGATATGTTTTAAATATAAAATGCATGATGTATGTGTAAAATTTTCTTAGTAGCTTAGTATTCTAATTGGAGTTTATCACCAGACCGTCTGATCATAAGAGCAAGTAGGGTTCAGAGACCCTTTCTTCTATTTAATAGGATACTCTTATGGCATGTAGGGGTGTCACTGTGATATTTCAAGAAGAACAGTGAAAAGAGTATTTTATATTCATGCATGTTATTAGAACTTCATGCATATATGATATGCTTGAGATGTTTAGTTATAATCATATTGTATGATTCTTCTTCCATATCTTAAAGATATGATAAGATGCCATAATTAGTTGTTATGATTATTAAGATACAACTATTATAGTGTATTCTTGTGATAGATTGAATTAGGATATGTTTAAGATCATTAAAGCTCTCATAAAAATCATATTAAGTCGTAGTGTTGTGAACCAGAAGCTGATCTATTTTTTTGAATCGATTAATTAATTGGTGTCTAAGGAGTGTTTTCAAGTGTGGT
>NC_026003.2:59863751-59964614 GCF_000442705.2 Elaeis guineensis
TTGGTTAGCACATCACATGGGCTACACACATCAAATGTGTATAAGGATAAGTATCTCAGTGGTCTATTTCCTTTTGTCCCACAAGAGTAGCTTGGTCATATTTTTTCAAAGAGATGATACACAAACTAGATATAACTAAATAGTTAATAAGCCCAAAGGCTCATAATTCTCTAGTTTGTTAATCATTTTTTCTTCAATATAACTTAGCCATAAGGGTCCACATATAGTTTAAATTTTTATCTCAACTTTGGATCTTTCAGATCCAATTGCATTCACTACTTGCTCAATTAAGTTTACAGATGCATCACCATGTAAATAATAGAGACCGTCTCTAAGAACTAAATCCAAATGATGATCGTGGAGGATAGATACCCATGGCCACAGCAGCAACTGTTGCCCTATAACTAATTTATGGGTTACTTCTTCAGCCCTCTATATTCCCATCGACTCTACACTAGAGTCCACAGCTCAATTGAGAGAAGAAGAAATCGTAAGGATAACATTGACCAATTTCAACATACCTACTCTAGATGTGTCTTTATTTCTTTAGGCTCTCCAGGTATTTACCTCTGAAATCTTTCAAGGTTTTTTTGTTAGTAACACTTTGACCAATTTATATAAGGTGCCATGATAGTCTTTTCTATGGTAGTTCACAATAAACTACCCATATAAACTAATCATGGATTGCAGGATCAAATCCATTAGCTTTTGTGCATAATCATGTCGAGCTTTTTAAGCTCCTTAATGTTCTTGATCATTATAAAATAACGATCATAGACTGACTGTCCATCATACATCACATGCGTTGTGTGACTCTGATCATCTCACAACACTTGTAGATGATTCAACACATCGAGAGCAGTGTACATGTGCCTATGCATAACACCTATCTTTATTGTCATCATCCATCCACTCATCAAGTATAGCTCATTGACTATGGGTTGGACAAGTTGTTAACATCAGAATAATCTAGAAGAGAACATAGCTTAATTTTTTAAAATTGTGAATAATTTTTAAGTTTGTGAACTAATCTATGTAATTGGTTTCGATTAATCGGTTGATATCTAGGATTCAAGCTAGAGGGTTAGAAGCTAATACAATGAACAGCAGAGAGCAAAGATTCTAATTGAATATTTATACTTATTTCATAATTTGCTCTAGAGACTTTTAGATGCAAAAAGAGACTCCCACTATTTTATCAGATCTTTCATACTCTCTGGATGGGGAAACAAAAATCCTAACGCGATAATTAGGCTTCTAGTGGGTGCTGCAGTCCTACCGATGCCGTGTACCTCACCTAATAGTTATTGGTAATACGAATGAATACCAATGCATCGACAACTCTTTGCCCAGATACTTCTCTAAGCATGTTGCAGTCACTTGGTCCCTAAGTCATGTAGGCTCACCTAACAGTTATTGCCCACACTTTTTAGTGAAGCAAGACTCACTGTTCACAAGCAGGTGCAAAGCCATTATTGGGTCCCTCACCTAACAATTATTGGGTCCAATCTCATCTTTACCCCACAATAACTCTTTGCTAATAAAGTGGTTGCATGTTTCCGATGCAACTAAACTACTGTGACTAGCCGAGAACAATCAATACCGATAGCACGCCCGCACATCTACAACGGTGGAAGATCTTGGACTTAATATTTGATGGAGAGATATAGGTTTAGATCTTATCTAATCAGTCATCACATGACTGATGTAAATGGCATGAGCTAAATAAAACCACCGAGCAACCATATTTGAGACTCAATCTACTAAATGGATCAGATAAGTGAAGATTGGTAGGGATCCCCTTGTTGCTTTCCTTAGACACCAATAAATTAGCTAGGTAAGCGAACGGAATCAATTAAATAACCACCTTTTATTTACTTATCTTAGACACCAATTGGATAATTGATCCGAATAGGTTAGCTTAGATGAATTAGACTCGAGCCACAAAGCTAAATTAGGTCCTTAGGTTAATAGAGTCTACATATGGATGTCAATCAATTCGATCAATAATCATTGTATGATCTTAGACTCTATTGATCTCACTCTAATCAACACTTGACTCGGTTTGATCAACTGATAAATCGATTCTAATCCAATGTGATCAAATCAAAAACCCTTACATGTAATCCAATTACAGGACCTAATTTGACCTACCCATGATCAATCTGAAAGAAAAGTGCCATATAAGCCAATCATAAGTGTGTTGCGATGGGACTTTCTTTATAATTTTCCAACTCATGAAATGATATTTATTATTATTTGAGATATCGATTCATCATATTAGCTGCATCTTATTATCTTTAAGATTATGATGAACCCCAAAGATTAGGATAATAATTTTAGGAGACATAAATTGGTCATGCTAGTAAGACCTAAAATCCTAAAATCCTAATATTAAATATTTCTGATCGTAGAAGCATTGAGTCGGAGATCAATATTCTGGATAGACTGGTACATCCTATGTATGCTCAATGGAGAGGGTGGCAGATCTCACTAGCCACTTGTGTGAGACACTAATATAAGGATGTGGATGCTCATTTGAGAAATAAGTCCACTGAATGGACTCGATGAAAGAGAACATCTTATGGAAGCCTTATTTGCATGGAAACAGAAGGAACTCTAAGTAGGAGTTATGCAAGTGATCCTTAGACCTGACACCACCATAGAATCTTGTGCACATGAATCCATATTTTGGTTCATACCCAGACATGACATTAAGATATATACGGAGTGTTATGGATATGGTGGAGTATGTATGGAGATTGTGAGTAGATCAACATGGAATCAATCACTCCTAATAAGAGGAGATCGTATCCTGTGTATTCTCAATCCTAAATGACTCGAGAAAAATCTTTTGGCCAAAAGCCGGAAGAAGATTAGAAAGAGTTTCTAAGCTTCTTCATTAGAGTCATCATTGATTAATTGAGAATCGATATGAATATATATTTGAGTTTGATATGATTCCATACTCATGAACATATTCAGGGTGCAAGGATGATCGAAAGATTGAATTGCTTGGTAATTTGCCACTGAAGGGTAGATTTGGTATTTTTATCAAATTTTACATCTTTTGGGTAGTTATGATACATTGCTAGATGTCAATCTTGACTTGTAGATTTTTGACCGAATTAAAGAGTTTAAATCGATTGCCAATTAGAAATGATTCTAATTATTGAGCTCAGGTTAGCTCGATTGGACCTAAATCAATTAGATTGAAATCTAATCAAATTTAGTCAACTTATATCCAGACCTACTGCCGACTAGATGTGGAATCCAATGGGTCACATACATATAGAAATTGGCCAAGGACCCTTTTGAAAAAGGTTGATTAGAATTTTAGATTCAAACAGGGTTCTCGTAAGCATGCTAGCACGTGTGGAAACCCTTGCTCCTTTGGAGACCAATTTGATCCCATGCTAATTAGCTAGCCCAATTTGATAGACATTTGGGTCAGATTGTGGTACCTAAAAGTAGCCCAAATTGGGGCACCACATCTCATGTTAACGCCAAATATGAAAAGTCCAAGTTTTGGTAAACTCTTGGTGTAAAACAGGTTCTACCTACAAGTGTTGGCATAGGCAGAAGAAAAAATTTATTTTTTTCTGGGATTAAATTATGTGTGGTAGCTCATATCACCCTCCATCCTCTGGTGCATATCTCAAAATATGAGATATATTTTTTCTGAAATTTATGGGGTAGAGAAAAAAATTGAAAAAAAAGGGATGTCTCGCACGTGCGCGCAAAAGCATCGCATCTCTCCATGATTTGGGGAGTCCTTATACCAATCAAATGCTTTGTATTGGAATGATTTTTAGTAATGACATCTCACACTTGACAAGATATTTTTGATAATTTTTATGGAATTTTTTCAAACATAACTGGATGCCAAACGGATGCCATAAGTCGATCCTGATGCCTGCACGCATGGTGATCAGGACTCGCATGAAGAGGTGCGAGGGTAGCATCCTTTCATAAAAATTTTATCACCATTTTTTATTTTTTGGAATCTATATTGAATCCTCAATCCATGTGAATTTTTGAGGATTTTTTTGATTTGAGAAGGGATATGAAAATATCCCTTCTTTGGTTGCACACGCGCAGACCAAGATGCTGATCGACGTATCATAGATAAGAGTCCTTCTGCTTGAAAAAACTCTTATCTCTGATAATCAGATCAGATATGCCTTTTGAATAAGGCATATCCCTCTCTTTTGGCATCCCTCTGATGGCTATAAATAGATCGGGGTGCTGGGTATCCGATAAATCTAAGAGGGTTTTCCAATTTCTCTCCTATTGCTCTCCTTTCTTTTTTACAACCTATCTTAGTTTTAGGACATGACTTTGGGATTTAAGATAAAGCCTTATCTGATTCTAACAAGGGTTGTAAGGGTCCTAAAGAAGGAGAATCGAAAGTCCAGAAGAGGTTCTAAGAGGGTGAGGTCAGGTTCTTGAAGAAACTTGACCAGTACAAGGCTAGTCGAGTTCTAGGGGCTAGAATTCTTGAAGTAAGGTGAAGGAGCGCTGTCTTTGGTTCAATTTCTGTGGATCACCATTGAAGGGCGGATACTTGGATATCTTATAAAAATTAAGATTAATACTACAGGTATTCTTCTTATCCTAATTTATATTTATTATGCTTTGATTATTATAGTCAAGAGTTTCTGGGCATTAGGGCTTCCGGTGCATTGAGTGTTTTGAATGAAAATTTTAAACACCTAACCCTTCCACTGTGCCATCAGAACCCAACAGTGGTATCAGAACATATCTTGATTTATGTAATTAAAGATTAAATTATTATCTTAATTGTGATCAAGCATGAGTTTTTAGTTTGGTTCAAATCGGATCAAGAGTTGAACCCGATTGAACATCCAAACCCTATCATATCTTAGAGATATGTTTTAAATATAAAATGCATGATGTATGTGTAAAATTTTCTTAGTAGCTTAGTATTCTAATTGGAGTTTATCACCAGACCGTCTGATCATAAGAGCAAGTAGGGTTCAGAGACCCTTTCTTCTATTTAATAGGATACTCTTATGGCATGTAGGGGTGTCACTGTGATATTTCAAGAAGAACAGTGAAAAGAGTATTTTATATTCATGCATGTTATTAGAACTTCATGCATATATGATATGCTTGAGATGTTTAGTTATAATCATATTGTATGATTCTTCTTCCATATCTTAAAGATATGATAAGATGCCATAATTAGTTGTTATGATTATTAAGATACAACTATTATAGTGTATTCTTGTGATAGATTGAATTAGGATATGTTTAAGATCATTAAAGCTCTCATAAAAATCATATTAAGTCGTAGTGTTGTGAACCAGAAGCTGATCTATTTTTTTGAATCGATTAATTAATTGATGTCTAAGGAGTGTTTCAAGTGTGGTGGTTATTTAATTGGTTGTATTGCTGGCTTGGTTAATTTTATTGGTATCTAAGAAAAGTAATAGAGGGACCCCCACTAATCTTAACACTTTCTTGACCAATTAGAATAGTTCGAATCTTGAATGAAGGTAGCTTAGTATTTTAAACACTACTAAGGACCTTCCTTCATGTTAGGTTAATGTTACATCATGAACTATAGCTAGTTTGTTGTGTTACCATAAGGCTTGTCATAAGGATTGATATAACATAATCCTGATACATAAAAGATGCTTACAGCAATTTTGGATATACTGCTTTATTGTACTAACACAAGGGTAATTATATTCGATTTTGACTGTATTGAAATGAAGGATCTTACTTAACTAAAATATTATAACTTATTGTGTTAACACAAAGCTAATAATATTTTAGAGGTCAAGATAAAATATTGAGAATTGTATGAGATGTAATTGGAAAGAGTTTCCTACCTATAAACTCATAAGGGTTTGTTGTGTTAACACAAGATCGTTATGAGGAATTAGGATCTCAATCCCACTAAGATAAATATAAAATATATCTCGTTTACCATAGAAGAGGGCTATGGTATCTGATAAAATAGTAGGAGACATAACTAGTTTTAAAAGTTCTCATCTAGTTATGTAGTCAAATATGAGTGATCTTCTTATACTATTATTTTATGTAGATTTAAGTCTACATTATGGCTACTTTATTTTCATCCCATAATACCATAAATAAAACTATGTTGACCAATACAACTATGTGGATTGGTTGAGAAACTTGCAAATTAGGTTTATATCAAAAAAGAACTCTGATGTTCTGGATATTTCTGATCCTAGATTGGTCAGTAATAATGAGAAGGTAATGATGTCTGTATGGATATTATTTATGAAAAATTTAGATATTGGGAGTATAATTGCAAGAATTATCTTGCAAGATTGAAGTAGGGTGCAAGTGTAATACCAAAAGATATGTATATGAAACAGACCTATTTTTCATTGAGTGATTCAAACTTTGATATTGGATACCATCTATGGATCGCACATTTGTAATTCATTACAGCGACTATAGAATATCAAAGGTCTGAAAAGAGGTGACCTCGAGCTTTATAACACAAGTGAAGAGTCTATTAGCACAAAGACTATGAGAACCTATATGCCTGATTTGTCTTTGGACAAAATTTTAGAATTAAAAGGCTGTTATTACATACCAAAGGTCATTAGAAATATTATTTCTATACTTTAATTGTTAAAACAAGATTATGAAATAAAGCTAATGGAAAATAGATGCTCCATTTTTTTAAATAAATTTTATGGCAGTGGTTATATTGATAACAATCTTTTAATTCTTGTACTCAATAAAAATATTTTTTATATTAAAAAAATATAAAAAGAAAGAAAAAAATATGAATGTCACATATCTTTGGCATTGTCACCTTGGTTATATTAATGAGTCAAGAATAAATAAGTTATACAAAGAAGAATTTTTTGATCCAAATGATTATGAATCATTGGGGACCTATAAATCTTGTCTCATAGGTAAGATGACCAAGATTTCATTTTCTTAATATGGAGAGAGAACAAGTGAGTTGTTAGCTCTAGTACATATAGATGTATATAGACTGATAACAACTCAAGCCAGAAGAAGATACTCCTATTTTATTACCTTTACAAATGATTTATTAAGGTTTTGATATGTGTATCTTATGAAACATAAATTCGAAGCTTTTGATAAGTTCAAGGAGTATCAAGGTATGGTCGAGAAACAAACTAAAAAAAGTATCAAAGTTCTTTGATATGATCGAAGAGGAGAGTACTTATCCAGTGAATTTTTTGATCATCTTAAAAGTAAAGGTATTCTCTCTGAATGGACCTCTCCTTATATACCTCAGTTAAATGGTGTAGCAGAAAGGAGGAATCACACTTTAATGGATATGGTGTGGTCTATGATATGCTTCACCGATCTCCCAATATCTTTTTAGGGATAATGCCTTAGAGACTACCACATATATATTAAACAGAATGCCTTCAAAGTCCGTTGTAAGTACTCCAAATGAGATATGGAATGGAAGGAAGCCTAATCTTAAACATCTTAAGACTTTGGACTGTCCTACTTATGTCAAAAATATTTTTGGATATAAGCTTAATGCTAGATCAGACAAGTGTAGGTTTGTAGAGTATCTTAATAAAATTAATGGATATTATTTCAACCACCTTACTGAACAAAAGGTGTTTGTTAGTAGGTACGCCACTTTCTTGAAACATAAATTTATCCAAGAAGGAGGCAGTGGGAGGAATATTGAATGAAAGTTTATGATCTACAAATTGATCTAAAAATATCGGTGGTTAGACCACAAGAAGATCCTCAATCAAAAGTACCCAAGGATGAGGTGCATCCACTATACATACCTCCTCTTCGAAGGTTAGATAGAGTACGTCAAGTATCTCTGAGATATAATTTTATCATTGAGAATAAAATTCTATCAACATCATTCAGGATGTTGATCCACTGACCTATTCGAAAGCTGTCATGAGTAGGGACTCAGACAGATAGCTGGAAGCTATGAAATCTGAGATGGACTTGATAAATACCAACCAAATGTAGACCTTGGTTGATGCACCTGAAGATGTGACCCTAATATAAGGTGCAAGTGGGTCTTCAAAAAGAAGATTTGAGTAGATGGTCAAGTAGAAATCTACAAAGCTAGGTTAGTGACGAAGGATTTCAGTCAAAGGCAAGGAATTGACTATAATGAAACCTTCTCACCAGTGGCTATGCTCAAGTCCGTCCGGATTTTGCTTGTAATAGTGGCATACTACGATTATAAAATCTGGCAGATGGATGTCAAGATCATTTTTCTTAATAGTAATTTAGAGGAAGAGGTCTATATGACTCAGTCAGAGGGATTTGTCTCAACTGGGAGAGTAAATCAAGTATGCAAGCTAATGAGATCCATCTATAGATCAAAGCAGGTTTCGAGGAGCTAGAACATCCGATTTGATATGACAGTCAAAGAGTTTGGCTTTATCAAAAAAATAGATGAACCATGTGTATACAAGAAGACAAGTGGGAATGTTGTTATCTTCTTGGTTCTGTATGTTAATGATATACTGCTCATTGGAAATTATATCTCAATGATGCAATCGGTCAAGAATTAGCTATCAAATAAGTTTTTCATGAAAGACTTGGGTGAAGCATCCTATATACTGGATATAAAGATCTATAGAGATAAATCTAAAAGGATGTTAAGCTTATCCCAATCACGGTATATAGATCTTATGTTAAAGAGATTTAATATGAAGGCAAGTAAGAGGTTATTTGCCTGTAAGTCATGGTATACATCTCTCTAAGAGAATGTGTCCTAAGACACCAGAAGAGAAGAAAAGGATGAATGAAATCTCTTATGCTTCAGCTGTGAATCATTATGTATGCCATGCTATGTACCAAGCCTGATGTAGCTTATGCTTTGGGCATAGCTAGTAGATTTCAGGCTGATTCAAGGAAGGATCATTGAAAAGCAGATGATAGCAAGTCAATATCAGGGTATGTGTTTATTCTAAATGATGGGGTAGTGAGTTGGAAGAGTTCCAAGCGTAGATAGTAGCTGACTCAACTACTGAGCCAGAGTATGTTGCTTCTAGTGAAGCCATTAAGGAAGCTGTCTGGATGAAGAAACTCATCATGAATTTAAGAGTCGTTCCTAAGATTGAAGGACTGATGTCACTTTAGAGTAATAACACTGGGGTCATTATTCAAGATAAGGAGCCTAGGTCTTATCATAGATCCAAGCACATCTTCAGACATTTCCATCTCGTTAAAGACAAGATGTATCCTTAAACGAGTAGACAGAAAGAACAATACAGTAGACCCATTCACTAAGGTCATACCACAGCAGCTATATGATTATCATCATGATTGTATGAGACACAAAGGCGATTGGCTTTAGTGCAAGTGGGAGATTGAAAGAAAAATGCCCTATAAGCCAATCGCAAGTGTGTTGTGATGAACTTTCTTTATAATTTTTCAACTCATGAAATGATATTTATTATTATTTGAGGTATTGATTCATCATATTAGCTGCATCTTATTATGTCTAAGATTATGATGAACCCCAAAGATTAGGATAATGATTTTAGGAGACATGAATTGGTCATGCTGGTAAGACCTAAAATCCTAAACTCCTAATATTAAATATTTCTGGTCGTAGGAGCATTGAGTCGAGAATCAATGTTTCGGATAGACTGGTACATCCTATGTATGCTCAATGGAGAGGATGGCAGATCTCACTAGCCACTTGTATGAGATACTAATACAAAGATGTGGGTGCTCATTTGAGAAATGAGTCCATTGAATTAACTCGATGAAAGAGAACATCTTGTGGAAGCCTTATTTGCATGTCAAAGATGGTTCCCTAAGTGAGAGTTGTGCAAGTGATCCTTAGACCTGAGACCACCATAGAATCTTATGCACATGAATCCATATTTTGGTTTATACCCAGGCATGGCATTAAAACATGTACGGGTGTTCTGGATATGGTGGAGTATGTATGGAGGTTGTGAGTAGGTCAACATGGAATCAATCACTCTTAATAAGAAGAGATCGCATCCTGTGTATTCTCAATCCTAGATGACTCGAGAAAAATCTTCTGGCCAAAAGCAAGAAGAAGATTAGAAAGAGTTGCTAAGCTTCTTCATTGGAGTCATCATTGGTTAATTGAGAATCGATATAAATATGTATTTGAGTTTGACATGATTCCATACTCATGAACATATTCAAGGTGCAAGAATGATCGAAGGATTGAATTGCACGGTAATTTACCACTGAAGGGTAGATTTATTATTTCCATCAAATTCTATATCTTTTGGATAGTCATGATACATTGCTAGACGTCAATCTTGACTTGTAGATTTTTGACTGAATTAAAGAGTTTATTTCGATTGTCAATTAGAAATGATTCTAATTATTGAGCTCGAGTTAGCTCGATTGGACCTAAATCAATTAGATTGAAATCTAATCAAATTTGGTCAACATATATCCGGACTTACTATCAGCTAGATGTGGAACCCAATGAGTCACACACATATGGAAATTGGCCAAGGATCCTTTTGAAAAAAGTTAATTGGAATTTTGGACTCAATCAGGGTTTCGGTAAGCATGCTAGCACGTGTGGAAACCCTTGCTCTTTTGGAGACCAATTTGGTCCCATCCCTTGCTAATTAGCTAGCCTAATTTAGTTGATATTTGGGTCAGGTCGTGATACCTGGAAGCAGCTCAAATTGGGGCACCACATCCCATGTTCACGCCAAATATGAAGAGTCCAAGTTGTGGTGGACTCTCGGTGTAAAACAGGTTCTGCCTACAAGTGTTGGCATGGGCAGAAGAAAAAATTTATTTTTTTATGGGATTAAATTATGTGTGATAGCTCACATCACCCTCCATCCTCTGGTGCACATCTTAAAGTATGAGATCTATTTTTTCTGAAATTTATGGGGTAGAGAAAAAAATTGAAAAAAGAAGGATGTCTCGCACGTGTGCGTAGAAGCATCGCGTCTCTCCATGAATTAGAGAGTCCTCATCCTAACCAAATGCTTTCAGATTGAAATGATTTTTGGTGATGCCATTTTTCACTTGATAAGATATTTTTGTTAATTTTTTTGGAATTTTTCTACATATATCTGGATGCCATAAGTCGGTCCTGATGCCTGCATGAGTGGTGATCAGCACTCGCATGAAGAGGTGTGAGGATAGCATCCTTTCGTGAGAATTTTATCACTATTTTTGATTTTTTAAAATTTAAATTAAATCCCTAATCCATGTAGATTTTGGAGGATTTTTTTGATTTGAGAAGTGATATGAAAACATCCCTTCTTTGGTTACACACGCGCAGATCAGGGTGCTAATCGACGTATCATAGATAAAAGTCCTTCTACTTGAAGGAACTCTTATCTCTGATAATTAATCAGATATACCTTTTGGATAAGGCATGTCCATCTCTTTTGGCATCTCTCTGGTGGCTATAAATAGGCCAGGGCACTGGGTATCCGATGAATCTAAGAGGGGTTTCCAATTTCTCTCCTGTTGCTCTCCTTTCTTTCTTACAACCTATCTTAGTTTTAGGACAAGGCTTTGGGATTTAAGACAAAGCCTTATCTGGTCCTAATAAGGGTTGTAAAGGTCCTAAAGAAGGAGAATCAGAAGTTCAAAGGAGATTCTAAGAGGGTGAGGTTAGGTTCTTGAAGAAACTTAACCGATACGAGGCTAGTCGAGTTCTAGAGGCTAGAACTCTTGAAGCAAGGTGAAGAAAGAGCGCTGTCTTTGGTTCAATTTCTGTGTGAATCACCATTAAAGGGTGGACATTTGGACGTCTTATGGAAATTGAGATTAACGCTACAGGTATTCTTCTTATCATAATTTATATTTATTATGCTTTGATTATTGTAGTCAAGAGTTTTTGGGCATTAGGGCTTCTGGTGCATTGGGTGTTTTGAATGAAAATTTTAAATACCTAACCCTTCCGCTGTGCCACCGGAACCCAACACAATCTCTCATGCACAAACACTAATTTCAGATCTTAAATCAAAATTTTTAGATCTAAATTCTTTACATGATGAGTAAATTTTGATCTCGAAATAATTTCAGATCATGCATACAAATATGTATCACATACATGTACAAGTTTAGGTCATAGAAATAAATTTCAATCCTAAACATACTTTCATATATCATATATATAAATCAAAACAGATCTCAAAATATTTTTCAGATCTAAATAATAAAATATATATTACATATATGCTGAAAAAATTAGATCTAAAAATCCAATCTAATTAGAAATTTTAACATCATTCTAGGACAACCATTCAACATAATAAGTTATGTCAAGACAACCTTATGCCAGAACGACATCAAAAACTTTCAGATCTGAAATTTTTTTCTACAGATTTCAAATCTAAATCTTCATCTCATGCATATGACGTAGCTCTGATACTACTATTGGAGTTTTATGATTTTATGCATCCATAATTTTACAAAACAAGTATGCAGCAGAATTTAAAAATTTTTAGATTAAATCTAATTTAACCTAAGCATGCATAAAATTAAATCTTCAAACCATAACAAGATCATCATATGTGAGATAAAATTCAAATATAAAAATTAAATAGAAAAAAATAAACATAAAATATACCTAGACATGGATTAATCTTCAACATGAACAGATGATCATGAATGTCCTCGAAGGTCTCTTGTAGCCGCACAAGCGTCCGGTCTCTATGGGTATACGTACGAGACTCTGATCTGATCAGAAGCTTTTTGATCTTACCGGAGTGCTAGCTCTCTTACAGAAATTTTATGTTGATGGTTAAATTTTTTTTTTTCTCTTAAGACACTCTTAGAGAAGAAGAAGATGTAGGAGGATCTTGATCTCTATGCTAGAGATCATGAGAAAAATTCTTTCTTTTCTTTTCTTCCTAAAATTCATGCACTAAATCTCTACAATAGAGATGTAAAAATTTTATCCAATTTTTAAACAAATAGAAGAAGAGACATCCATGTCTAAACATGGACAAGAGGGAGAGAAGAGGATGTCCTAATAACCAACTTTTGGTTGTTGCAAGAAAGAAGAGACAGAGAGCATAACAAACCTCACGCCATGCCTATCTTCACGCCATCCTAATTTTCATTTTCTCCCTTGTTTTCCATGCACAAGAGCTCTCCTTTTGGACATCCCAATCTGATCTCAATCAGCCCTTCAACGTCCCACAAGTCCCATGTATTTATAAGCTAAAAGGACTTAGACTTTGGATAGGATTCAAGAGTCCATGTAGCCTTGGACTCTTCTTAATTTGTGCCGCCCAACTGTAAATATATTTTTCCCAAGTTTACATGGTAATTCAAGAGAAGAAATCTTTGTTTCTTACATGTTAAAAAAGAGGAAAAAGTGGCACCCAATATGGTTCAATGTGGGACACAAAAATAAGGTAGCGTGGGACTCTTTGTTGCATGGATAAAGGAAGTGTTTTATTCCCATGGGACTCTACATTTAATGACTATTTTAAACCTAATAAAATATCAATTAATCCTATTCATATTAAGACTAGATTAGACTCAAATAAATAGAAATCTAAATTTGATTTGGAGCCCAATTAATTGAGATTAGATGTCTTCTAATTGGAGGAGGAGTCCTAGTTCTTTCAATCTCCCACTTGCACTAAAGCCAATCGTCCCTATACTTGATGCCCATGCAATCGAGGTGGCGGTCAAACTACTGCATTGGTAAAACCTTAGTGAATTGGTCTGCTATATTATACTTGGTATCAACTCGCTCCACGATCATATCATGTCTTTCGACAATCTCTCGAATGAGGTGCAACCATCTTAGGATGTGCTTGAATTTATGATGAGACCTTGATTTTTTGGTTTGAACAACTGCCCTAGTATTATCACAATAAAGGAGTAATAGTTATTCAATCCTAGAATCACACCCAAGTTTGAGATGAATTTCTTCATCCAGACGGCTTCCTTAGCAGCCTCACTAGCAGCAATATACTCAGCCTCAATGATCGAGTCAGCAACAGTTTGCTATTTGAAATTCTTCCAACTTACTGTACCACCACACAGAGTGAACACATACCCAGATATAGATTTGCTATCATCTGAATTAGATTAAAAACTAGAATCAGTATAACCTTTCAGTTTTAAATCAGATCCTCCATATATAAGAAAAACATCTCTAGTTCTTCTCAAGTACTTGAGTATATTTTTCACAGCTTTCCAAGGATCCTCTTCGGATCAACCTGAAATTTGCTTATAATGCCCAAGGCATAAGCCACATCAGGCATGGTATATAACATAGCATACATTATTGATCCTACAATTAAAGCATAAGGAACTGAACTCATTTTATTTCTCTCTTCAGGTGTCTTAGAAGACATCTTCTTAGAGAGTTGTATGCCATGACCTATGGGTAAGTAACTTTTTTTACTTTTCTCTATATTGAACCTCTTCAACACAAGGTCAATGTACTTAGACTGGGATAAGCTGAGTATTTTTTTTTATCTATCCCTATAGATCTTTATACCAAGTATATAGGATGCTTCACCCAAGTCTTTCATAGAAAGTTTTTATGATAGCTATGTCTTTGAAAGAATTATGCCCTACAAGCCAATCGCATATGGGATGCGATAGGATGTATTTTATAATTTATCTTTCAAACTCATGTAATTGATATTTATTTTAATAAAATAGGTATTTTTGATTCATTATATACTGCATCTTGTTTTTCTTAAGATTATAATGAATTTCATAGATCCGGGCAATGATTTTAGAGCCATGATGAGATCACGCTAGTAAAATCTAAATCCCTAATAGCCCTAATCTAAAATATTTCTAGTTGTTGGTACATTGAGTTAGAGATCAATGATACTAATAAGACTGGCATGTCCTATGTATGCTCAGAAATGAGGATGGTTGATCTCACAACCACTTGTGTGGTGACACTAATACAAACATATGGATGCTTATTAAAAAATGAGTTCATTGAATTGACCTATGAGAGAATATCAGATGGAGTTTTATTAACATGTTAACTGATGATTCTCTAATGGGAGTTGTGTAAGTGATCTTTAGACCTGAGGTCACCATGGTACCTTATGTACATGGATCCATATTTTGGTTCACTACCTAGCTTGATTCTTTGATACTTGTATGAGGTGTTCTGAATATGATCAAGTTTGCATGGAGGTTGTGAGTGATCAATAAGGGATCAATCACTCCTAATAAGGAGAGTGAACATCCTATGTGATCTCATAAGACGATGATTCTGAAAGTCTTTGACCAAAGCTGGGTGATAATTAGAAAAAAAAATTTAATATACAATCAACTGAATCATCACCTTCAGATCGAGATACATAAAGACAAGTGACTGGATTTGACATATTTTCATGCCCACAGCTCATCTGAGATATTGTTTATTGAAAGATTGAATTACATGGGAACTTGCCACTGAAGGGTATTTTGATAATTTTTTATCAAAATTTTAAATCTTTCGAATAGTCATGACATGTTGCTAGATGTCAATCTTGACTTATAAATTTATCAAAATTAGAAGAGTTTAATTCTGAAGTCAACTTGGAAGAGTCCAAGTTGATTGGAACTCTTCGGGTGACCTAATCTCATCAGATTAGGGTTATGTCGAAAGTCTTAATCCACTGTTAACTAGATTTGAAACTCAATGGATCACACATTTTGAGATTTGATCTTGGTCTGATCTAATTAGAGTTTAATATAAATTTTATGGATTAATTTGATATGCTAGCATATTGTATTAACACAAGTTTCCAAATTGATTTAGATCAAAATGTTTGAGCGTTACCAGTTGGCTTTGACCTAATAGGATTGGGTCAATTTGGATTGGATCCTTATCCAAGTTGAAAGAGTTTTAAGTGGAGAAGGAGTCATGTGTGCCCACAAGAATCCATGGAAAAAATAAATGCTGCCCCCTTTATTTTAGGCATGTGAAAGGAAGAGTCCTTCTTAATGAGAACTCTTAATTTTCTATGTGTTACCTTAAATTCTTGATTAGAAATCCTATATTTTGATGACAAAATTTATTAAATTTTTTATAGAATGTAGAAGACTAAGAGTCCTCCTACTCAAAGTAATTAGATTACTAAAAATTCACTTGATGAATTTATTTGGCACATGGGAATTTGGAGCACCAAATGTTGGTGCCCCTTCATCCCATGTGACGTCCTTTGGTCTCCAATTTATAGGAGATTCCCCACATGGCTTCTGGTGGTGATTTTTGATTGAAACTAAGAAGAAGGATGTGATAAAGATAAAAAAAAAAATTTAAAAAAATTTTGAAAAAAATATAAGAAATTTTGAGGGGCAAAAATTGCTATAAGGGTGGTAAGATTTTCAGCAAGTGTTGCTTGAGTGTCCTATAATTTGGCTTTTTCATATGTTAGATCTAAAAATTAAATCTTAGATTACATGACATCTGAAGAGTGTCTTCTTGATGTTGTTCTAATGGTAAGATCGAAAGCAACTGGGCTTTGGTGCGATCGTGACATAAGTTTGAAACTGGCAGTATTCTTGAGAAGACAAGGCTGTGACAGTGCACTGGTTGGGAAGGACTTTGGCCAACTTTCATATGGATCATCGTTGGAGGACTTCTACGATGGGGTCTTGTAAAAAATACAAACATGCTACTTTTTTATATTAGTTAAAGTATAATTTTTTATCTCTTTGCATGCTTGAATTTGCTTTGATCGTGATTGGCAAAGTGATTCTAGAGTTTTGGATTCGGCTCGATAGTTTTATTTGATAAAGCTATTGATTTGATTATTTTAAATTTTTTAAAAATTAGTTTTCACTACATGGTCAGAATCCAACAGTAGTATCAGAGCCACCTTTGTTTGATTCGATCAAACAAGTGCAATAGTTGTGCATAGAATCATTCTTGTGCATATCTTGCTAAAAAGTTTTTGCATTGATTTATAGCATCAATCCTTTAAATTCAAAAATTATTTTTGACTTTATATATGCCATAATATTTAATTTTAATTATTTAATTATTAATTTATTATAATTTTGAAATTTATATTATCATGGTTGTATGATGCTCAAATTGATGCATTGTTAAGAGTGTAAAGCATACCTAATGTGATTAGAGTTTGCTATTTTTCTTCGATATGCTTGACATATATTTTGATATCCATTGTACCCTTATATAATTTTTGCATGTCATATGATTGCTATTTAGAATAGTAGAAGCTTGTCAAGTTGCATAATTTGTAGTGTACATTTTATGTGGTTATAGTTAGGATATGTCGAGACCAGTTTAAAGTTCCTCATCAAATTATATTAAGTTGTAATGTCGGTATTCACTTTTTAATTAAAAGTTGAATTCTTAAGATCAATTGGTGTCGAGAAAAGTGTGATAGATAGTTTTCTAATTTGGTCCGTATGCTGGCCTGCCCAACTCTGTTGGTGTTTAAAAAAGCTACGGAGAGCCTCCCACCTACTTACCTGAGCAATTTGGTCTTATTGATTTTCAGACTTAGATTGATTAGTGATGTAGACATTACAAGAACCTTCCTTCAAACTTGATCGATAGAGTATGTCAAGATCTTAGTGAGCTTGTTGTGCTATCAACAAGGCTTACTATAGAAATTTACATGATATTGATCAAGTGCATATTGATGCTTATGGCATATTTGAATAGTGTTGCTTTGTTGTGCTATCCACAAGGACAGCATTATTTAAGTATAACCATATGGGATTGAAGGATCAACTTAACTAGAACACTATAGTTTGTTGTGCTATCCATAAGACTATATGTGATCTAGAGGCCAGAATTATAGATGTTGAGAATTGTAAAGGTATAATTGGTAAAGAGTTACCTACTCTTGAATTCATGAATGCTTGTTGTGCTATCCACAAGGTGTTTGTGAGGAGTAGGGATCTCAACCCCACTAAGAAATATTAGAATGTTTCTCAATTTTCATATTTGAGGGCTACGAAGTTTAATAAAATTATGAAAGATATAATTAGATAAAAGTCTTAGTCTAGTTGTGCATGTCATCATGAGTTATCTGCTTATATTATGTTCTTATTATGTAGATTAACTTCACTCATGGCATCCTCACTTTCACTTAGAGGTATCCTAGATACAAACAAGTTGGCTGGACCTAACTATATCGACTGATTAAGAAATTTGAAAATTATTCTCACTCAAGAGAAAGTCTCCTTCATGTTGGACACACCTGCTCTAGATTCTCTTGAGAGAAATACTTTCGAGGAGGATAGGACTGCATATAAGATGTGAAAAGATAACAGTGTGACTATCAAATGTATCATGCTTGCCTCCATGAGTAACGAGCTCCAGAGGCAGCATGAGAACATGGAAGTTCTCTCTATTCTCTTTAATCTTAAGAAGCTATATGGGGAACAAAGTTAACTTGCTCGATATGAGATATCGAAGCAGTTGTTCTGTGCCTGTATGACTGAAGGTTCTTCCATGCAAATGTATGTCTTAAAGATGATTGATTTGATCACTCATTTGGGATAAATGGATTTTATCATGGACGATGAACTGAGCCAGAATTTGATCCTGCAGTCTCTCCTTGACTTCTTTTCTTAGTTTATTATTAATTATTATATGAACAAACTGAACTTTAGCCTACTTGAGCTGCTGAATATGTTGAAAATAGTAGAGAGCCATTTCAAGGGTGAAAAGGCTCAGATCCTTCTTATTGATAAGATCAGCAAGAAGGCAAAGAAGGGTTCTAAGAAAAAGATGAACCCTAAGTCTAGCATCTCCAAAAAGAAGGGAAGAATGTCTCCACTAAAGGTACTTGCTGTCAATTATTGAGAATAGTGTCTCAAAGTCAATCATCAGTCTGTTGACGGTTGTGCTAATTCTTGTATTAGTATATAAATTATAAATAAATAAAAATTATTTTGGTATTTTTATCACAAATTGTTTCATCTTCTAATGAACTCCTGTGCTGTGGTGAAGTCCTTAGGACTATTTAGACTCAACAAAGGAGGATTTGTCGTTTAGTCCTTAAACCTGTTAGCGACTAAATGATACGCTGTTACCAAGGACAATAACATTTATCAAGCATAGGTCATTGTGTGCCATATGGATTGGTTGTGTTCTTAACCAAAGAGTGTGGAGACACTGGTATGGCATACAGGTGAGATGTAAGGGTACATCTATACTGAATGTGACCGACTCTGGAGCTATTTCTGCTGTCAAGAATTGCTCCGATGGGATATGGATATAAATGTCCCTCCGACCTGAGATCGCCATGGTGACTTACAAGCAACTCACTGCACTTAGGCACTGGACTACCTGAATTTCTAATTCAGTGATGGAAGGATGCTGGGTGTAGCAAGTACTTGACTTGTCACTGCGTGTGTCAAGATGAGATTGACCACTCCAATTCAGGAGCTGTGTACAGTCATGTTTCAATTTAGCAAAACCTTGGCCAGGATAGTCCTAGTGAGGAGTCACAGGACTGTTTGAGTTGAGCACGATTTGGATGATCTGATCAAGGTTGATAGTTTAACCCTAAGTCGTCCTAAACACAAGGGTCAAAAGGGATGAATTATACAGTAACCATATTCATGTAGGTTCTGAGTGTTGCTCCTAAATTGATTTTGATGATTACAAAGCAGATTGAAGGGATACAAATATTTTTAAATTGAAAAAGTCTTTATGCTCTTCAGGGGCAAAATCGTAATTTTACTAAAATCCTGATTTGATAGTACCATTTGGTAGAACAAATGATTTGTAATCTATTGGTAAAAATTTCATTGTTTTTGGACTTATGTTTTTGAAGTTATGAATGTTTGAAGTGCATGAGTCGACTCATGAGTCAACTCATGGCACAATGAGCTGATTGGCACGCAAAAATTTCCCTTGGCACGCTGGATTTTTGGCTTGGCACGACTGTGAGTCGACTCATGAGTCGACCCACAAGGCATGAGTCGACTCATGAGTCGACCTCTGCTGATTTGGCCAAAAAATCCAGAAATCAAAGTTTCTGGCTGTTGCAACAGAAGTCGACTCCTGAAGCATGAGTCGACTCATGAGTCGACCCCTGCGACGGAAATCGTCCGCAACGGCTAGTTTTTTGTCCGTTTTAATTGCCTTTTATGCTTCCTAAAAATGCTCTAACGGCTCTTTTTTCTGCCTAATATGTTTTCTCTTGTTTCTTAATGCTATAAAAGGTTTCAAAAGGTGAAAATACAGGAGATATACAGAGGATCCAAAATCTACACGAGAGAGCCTGAGATAAACGATATACACGAGAGAAAAAGAAAGGGGATCCACAATCTATACGAGAGAGACAAGGAATCTACAATATACACGAGAGATTGTGAAAGAAAAAGCAAGAGCGTTCAAAAGGGCATTCAAGAGCATTCAAAGAGAGGGTTTTTCAAGCCAATTTTTCAACCTTGATCAAGAGCTCTTTCAAAGCCTTCAAGAAGTCTTCAATCAAAGTTCACTTTCTCCTCAAGCGTTCTTTCAACTCTTCATCCACCTTGAGAAAATCCAAAAGGGGCTTCTTCATTTGAGTAAAGTATTTTTATTGTTATATTCGCTCATTTAAGGAGCTATTCTTGTACTTATTTGTGCTCTAAACTGTCTTACTCTTTGTGAGTAATTGTTCTTGTTTTTGGAGGGTTTCCAAAACAAGGGAAGGTTGATCCGAACCTGAAATCGGAGTGTTTTGGGTTAGCTTGTACCCTGAAAACAAGTGGACTAGCTTGAGATAGCTAGTGTCGGAGTTTCCGACGTTTGTATTCGGGTTGAATACAAGTATAGTGGATTAGAATTCCCAAGTAGGAGCTGGGGAGTGGATGTAGGTGCAAGGTTGGCACCGAACCACTATAAATCCTTGTGTTTGTGGTGTGCTTTATTGTTTCTCTTTATTTCTTTATTATATCTTTGCATTCTGGCTTTAGGTAATTAATCTTGAATTAAAGTCTTTCTTCTCATTCATCAAGCTTTTAACAAATACTTTTCATAAGTAATTAGTTAAGCTTAAAATTTTTAGAAACCCAATTCACCCCCCCTCTTGGTTGCATAGCTGGGCAACAAGTGGTATCAGAGCAGGTGCTCTAGCCCTTCTTTGATCTAACAATCAAAGAGCCAAAGATCTATGGCAACCCATGTTGGTACATCTCTAGCCGAGGGGCAATCTACAAACCGACCTTCACTTTTCAATGGGTCTAATTACACCTACTGGAAAGCTCGGATGAAGATATTCATACAAGCACTCGACTATGATATGTAGAGTATCATAGTGAACGGTCCTCACACACCCACCAAGATTATAGATGGTGAGGAGTCAACCAAACCCGAGAAAGAATGGAATGAGGTTGATAAGAAATTGGCACAATTAAATGCTAAAGCTATGAATGTTCTTTATTGTGCATTTGATGCAAATGAATTTAATCGTATTTCTACTTGTGCATCTGCTAAAGAAATATGGGATAGGTTAGAAGTAACCCATGAGGGAACAAATCAAGTAAAAGAGTCTAAAATAAACATGCTTGTGCATAGATATGAATTGTTTAAAATGGAGCATGATGAGTCCATAACTGCTATGTTTACTCGTTTTACTGATATAATTAATGGTTTGAAGAGTCTTGACAAATCTTATACTAACAGTGAGCTTGTAAGGAAGATTCTCAGGTCATTGCCAAGAACTTGGGAAGCCAAGGTGACTGCCATCCAAAAAGCCAAGGACTTGAACACTCTACCTCTAGAAGAGCTTCTTGGATCCTTGATGACTCATGAACTTAGCATGAAGCAACATCAAGAGGATGAAGTCAAAAAGAAAAGAACCATTGCACTCAAATCCACAGCTTCGCCTGATGATGAAACGGATGACACTGAAGATGAAGAACAGGATGAAGAGATGGCACTCATCACCCGGAGATTTAAGAAGTTTCTAAGAAAAAGGAAACAGAGAAAGAAGTCATTCACAAAAGGGGAACAAAGCAAAGAGAAAGAGAAAGATCAACCCCTTATATGCTACGAGTGCAAGAAGCCGGGACATTTCAGATCCGAATGTCCACAACTGAAAAAAGGTCCCAAAAAGTTCAAAAAGAAAGCAATGATGGCGACTTGGAGTGCGAGTGATGACTCAAGCTCCGATGAGGAAACCTCAACAGAACAAGCCAACCTGTGCCTTATGGCACACGAAAATGAGGTAACTTCTGAATCTCCTAGTGAATTTACTTTTGAAGAATTGCATGAAGCATTCTATGATTTAATTGATGAATTAAAGAAACTAGGGATGAAAACAAAGAACTGAAATTGAAAAATCAGTCCTTAGTGAAACAAGCTGAAAATCTTTCAATTGAAAAATCCACCTTGATTCAAGAAAATCAAAGATTAAAGAATGAAATTAACAAGCTGAAACCTATAGTAGATAAGTTCACCTTAAGTTCAAACAAACTAAATATGATTCTTGATAATCAAAAAGCTGTTTATGATAAAGCTGGACTTGGCTATAACCCATTGAAGAAACAAAAATTTCTGAAGAATATTTATGTAAATTATTCAAGTAACAAGTCTACAAATATTACTTGTTTCAAATGTGGTAGAATAGGACATAAATCATACACATGCCTTATTAACAAATCTGCAAACACAACTTTAAAGAGAATATGGATTCCAAAAGGAACCATTTTGACTAACCTAAAAGGACCCAAGAAAGCTTGGGTACCTAAGACAGAAACTTGACCTTTGCTTGCAGGTGTGTCTAGCATCCCAAGGAGGAAACAGGAAATGGTATCTTGACAGTGGATGCTCGAGACACATGACTGGTGATGAATCACAATTCATCACGCTTGATGCTAAGGATGGAGGGATGGTCACCTTTGGAGATAATGGCAAAGGAAAGATCATCGGGATAGGTAACATTGGTATCACTCCCTCCAAATACATTAAAAATGTTTTGTTAGTTAAAGGTTTAAAGCATAACTTACTTAGCATTAGTCAATTTTGTGATAAAGGGTATAAAGTTGTTTTTGAATCATCTGTTTGCATTGTGACTAGTCCTATTAACGATGGTATTAAATTTATAGGACATAGGCATGGCAATGTTTATATGGTAGATTTGAATGATTTGGCCAAATTAGACATGCAATGCCTAGTATCCTTGAATGCTAAAGTTAATGAGACTAGTTGGCTTGGCATCGTAGACTTGCACATATTAGCATGCATTCTCTTTCAAAATTAATTAAGAAAAAATTAGTTCTTGGTTTGCCAAAACTGAATTTTGAAAAGGATAGAATTTGTGATGCATGCCAATTAGGTAAACAAACTAGAGTTTCATTTAAATCCAAAAATACTGTTTCAACTTCTAGACCATTAGAGCTCTTACATATGGACTTATTTGGACCAACTAGAACCACTAGTCTAGGAGAAAACGATATGGCTTTGTAATTATAGATGATTACTCTCGTTTTACTTGGGTTTTCTTTTTGGCACACAAAAATGAAACTTTTCAGATTTTCACTAAATTTCACCGAAAAGTCACTAATGAAAAAGGGTTTACAATTCAAAATATTAGAAGTGATCATGGAACTGAATTTGAAAATCAAGATTTTGAAAATTTTTGTGATGAAAATGGAATTGGCCATAACTTCTCTGCTCCTAGGACACCCCAACAGAATGGGATAGTTGAAAGGAAAAATAGAACCTTAGAAGAAATGGCCCGTACCATGCTTTGTGAAAGCAACCTTCCAAGATATTTTTGGGCGGAAGCAATTAACACAGCATGTTACATTTTAAATCGTGCTTTGATTAGACAATTTTTAAAGAAAACCCCCTATGAACTTTGGAAAGGAAGAAAACCAAATATTGCATATTTTCATGTTTTTGGTTGCCGATGTTTTGTATTAAATAATGGCAAAGAAAAACTTGGTAAATTTGATGCAAAATCAGATGAAGCAATCTTTCTAGGTTACTCCTCCACTAGTAAAGCATTTAGAGTTTTCAACAAAAGAACTTTAGTAGTTGAGGAGTCCATACATGTTGTTTTTGATGAATCTAACGATCTTCCTTCAAGGAAGAATGAGGGTGTTGATGATGCAGATCCACTAATAGAAGGTATGAAGGAGATCACTCTGAAAGATTCAGCAACTCCAGAAGACAAGGATCAAGAAGACAAACAAGATGAGAGAGTGAAGAAACTCAAGAACAACCTCAAGGTACAAATGACCTACCCAAGGAGTGGAGGTATGTTCACAACCACCCTAAGGAGTTAATTATTGGTGATCCTATGCATGGGGTAAAAACCCGTTCTTCACTTAGAGATGTAGTTAATCATTGTGCTTTTGTATCTCATCTTGAACCTAAAACTTTTGAAGAAGCTGAAAATGATCATAATTGGATTAATGCAATGCAAGAGGAATTTAATCAATTTGAAAGAAATAATGTTTGGACCTTAGTATCAAGACCTAAAAATCATTCAATAATTGGCACAAAATGGATCTTTAGAAACAAATTAGATGAGCATGGAAATGTAATTAGAAATAAAGCAAGGCTGGTTGCTAAGGGATATAATCAAGAAGAAGGAATTGATTTTGATGAAACCTTTGCACCTGTTGCTAGATTAGAAGCTATTAGACTTCTACTTGCATATGCTTGCTTTATGAAATTCAAATTATTTCAAATGGATATTAAAAGTGTATTTTTAAATGGATATATTGCTGAAGAAGTATATGTAGAACAACCTCCTGAATTTGAAAATCATGTTTTTCCTAATCATGTCTTTAGATTAAATAAAGCTTTATATGGATTAAAATAAGCATCTAGAGCATGGTATGATAGACTAAGCAAATTTCTACTAAAAAATAGTTTTTCAAGAGGTAATGTAGATACAACCCTCTTTATTAAAAGAAATCAAAATGATATGCTAGTTATACAAATTTATGTTGATGACATAATTTTTGGGTCTACTAATGAATCCCTTTGTCAAGACTTTGCTAAGCTTATGCAAGGAGAGTTCGAGATGAGTATGATGGGAGAACTCACCTTCTTCCTCGGACTCCAAATCAAACAATCAAAAGAGGGAATCTCCATCACCCAAAGCAAGTACACCAAGGAACTACTCAAAAGATTTGGAATGGAGAACTGCAAACCAATTGGCACACCAATGAGTCCCTCATGTAAGCTTGACAAGGATGATGAAGATAAAAGTGTAGACTTAAAATACTATAGAGATATGATTGGCTCATTATTATATTTAACTGCAAGTTTGCCTGATATCATGTTTAGTGTTTGTTTATGTGCTAGATATCAATCTAATCCTAAAGAATCTCATTTGAATGCTGTTAAAAGAATCCTTAGATACTTAAATGGTACTCAAACTCTAGGGTTATGGTACTCTAAGGACTCACAAATTGAATTATTAGGATATTCAGATGCTGATTTTGCTGGATGTAAATTAGATAGAAAAAGCACAAGTGGAACTTGCCAATTTTTTGGAGTTAACCTAATCTCATGGTTTAGCAAGAAACAAAATTCGGTGGCACTGTCTACGGCTGAGGCCGAATACATTGCAGCCGGAAGTTGTTGTGCTCAAATCTTGTGGATTAAGCAACAACTCGAAGACTTTGGAATCAATCTTAATGAAACACCAATAAGATGTGACAACACAAGTGCCATAAATCTATCTAAAAATCCAATTCAACACTCAAGATCCAAACATATTGAAATAAGACATCACTTTATAAGAGAACATGTTCAAAACAAAAATATAATTCTTGAATATGTTTGCACTGAAAATCAATTAGCTGATATCTTTACAAAGGCCCTTAGTGAGGATAAATTCTGTGAAATTAGGAGAAATCTAGGAATTCTAGATCCATATGCCTAAATTTTTCTCAATTTCCAAGAATTGATGTCAAAAATTCTTAGAGCTCAATTTCCAACATCTATCCTGGTTCCAAAAGCTCAAGTTTATCATTCTAAAAACTTATCTTTGAGCAAAACTCCTTCTCCCAAAATTTTAAATTTTTTTGAAATTTATTCACATTTTTTCTGAATTTTTGAACTTTATGAGTTGACCCCCATGAGTCGACTCAATGGCAAACTTGTTATTTCCTCAAACTTCCCACGGGCTCATTGTTTTATATGGGTTGCTGTTCGTGAGCCGACCCATCCGGTCATCTTCTTCCCTCCAAAAGCCATCCTCTCCAATTCCTTTTGCTCCAAATCCAAAGAACTAGTTCGAGGCACTTCTCCCTCCTCCTCTCCACCAAAAATCGCCACCTTGGAAAGGGATTTTTGTGCTTTCTCCCATTGTTTGGCACGGTTGGAGCGTGCCCTAGCACTCCACCGTTCTTCCCAAATCCACCTCTTTTCTCCACCAAAATCCCTCTTCACTCTCTTGTGATCCCTCCTTCACTCATTCACTTGTTCCTCCAAGTCTCCTTGCCTGCTACTGTAGTGAATATGGCTCCGAAGATGAAGCTTCCCCAAAGAAGAAAATCAGTCCGTGAGCCTGAAGAAAATGTCCGAAAGAAAAGGCAAGCTGCTCAGTCTTCCACTGCTCTCACTCCAGCTTCAGTATCTGCTCAAGTTCCCCCTCAATCCTTCCTAAGCCCCAGTAAGAATCCTCTTTCTGATAGAAAAGTCGAAACCGGGAAGAATATAGATTTTCGGTTCTTTGAAAAAGAGGGCTTTACATTTGCAACTAAGATTAAAAACCAAGGATGGGATCTCTACTGCTCCCTTAAGGAAGTCACCTATGTTGACCTAGTTAGAGAATTCTACCAGAATCTACATTATGGAAATGGGTCAGTGACTTCAACAGTCAAGGGTATTGATATTTGCTTGGATTCTAGTATATTGGGAGAAATACTTCAGTTGCCTAGTGAGGGTTACTCTTATATGGAACTCTTAGTAAAAGAAGAGGGGATCAGAGTTATTTTAGGGGGAACTTATTCAGGAAGTTTAAACAAATTGGAAGCAAAGATTTTGTCCATTGAGATGAGGATCCTGCATCAGATGGTAACGAAGCTCTTCTTTCCTAGGAGTGGTAGGCGTGACTTACTTTCTAGCAGAGATGTTTGTATCATATTTCATGTCATCACTCAGACCCCCCTGAACCTCCCTGCACTTATGATAGAGGCCAGAGAGAGACTTTGAACAGATCCAAGGCACACTTGCCTTTTGGTATGGCCCTTACTCGAGTATTTAGGAGGTTTGGAGTTAGCTGTGAGGGGGAGGCATCTACTAAGCTCTCTCATGTGGACACTTTCAACCAACACAGCCTGCACCGAATGGGATTTACAAAGACTGATGGTGGTTGGATCAAGGGATCTGAGGAGAGAGCTGAGGAGAGAGCTGGGGAAAGAGCTGAAGATAGAGCTGAAGACAGAACTGAAGGCAGAGCAGAAGAAGAAGGTCCATCATCTCCTGTCCATGACTTCAGGACAGCATCACCAAATATCCAATTCATTCCTGATACAGAGGCTGGCCCTTCAGAGTTTACTAGGATGCCCACACCAGTGTATCAGCCAGAGAGCAGAGCACCTCAATCAGAGTTCAGACTGGCTGACGATCAGATCGAGCAGATATCACAGCGTGTGGCTTCTTTGCTATCTAGTCAGTGGAGCAGTACTAC
The DNA here is from genome assembly GCF_000442705.2 of Elaeis guineensis. Lineage (NCBI taxonomy): Eukaryota > Viridiplantae > Streptophyta > Magnoliopsida > Arecales > Arecaceae > Elaeis > Elaeis guineensis. The sequence goes on from NC_026003.2 coordinate 59,891,309, forward strand.
TTTTGCACCAGGAGCCACTTCTTCTGATCAGACCATGACTCCCCACATATCCACTGTGTTTCAGATGATATCAGATCAGTCCATCCGGATTCAGCAGCTTGAGGACACTGTCTGGAGACTGACTGGTAGAGTTCTTGACTTGTAGGGGCAAGTCCTTGCTTTGGCCCATCCTCAGCCACAGGAGTCCACTATTGAGGTCATAGACCTCACTGCAGAGGCTGGCAGGCTCAGAGGAGCACTAGAGGGTGGATATGAGTTACTGAGGAAAGAGATCCGAGGATCGAGTGAGCATGCAACCACTCAGTTCACTGCTCTACTTCAATCTGTTTTCAGAGCACTGAACGTACTTGATTCCATCAGACTCACCCTTTCTGTTCAGTCCTTAGCCTCTCAGCGTACTCAGCCTCCCAGTTCTTCTCACTCTCCTGCTCGTGCCAGAGGCAGACGGGGTAGAGGACGCACTTCTGATCGAGATCCATCAGCTTCTCATACCATATCTGATGACTCCGATCCATGACTTCTCATGATCATTACTAGATCCTAGGTGTTAGTGTCTTGTTCTAGGATCTGTATTTTAGGGCCATGTATTGACAATTAGCTGGTTGACTTTTATATTAAGAACTATGTATTGAAATAATTATAGTTTTATGGTATCATCTTTTACTTCTACCTTTTGTAATGATGACGATCATATTTTGGTTATATATATATATTCTCCTTGTTGAAATATTGTCTTCTCTTTGTTGTTGTTTGCTGTTAATAATTGCTGTATTAAGGGGGAGCAAACATCTGTGATAAACCCTAAAGGGGAAGAAATTAAAAAATATTTCAGAAAAAGGAGGAGATAACCATGTTTGATGATGTCAAAAAGGGGGAGAAATTAAACAAATTTAAGAAAAAGCAATCCATCAAAAGCAAAACCATAAATTATGAGCAATTAAAGAAAAAGCAACCCATCAAAAGCAAAACTACAAATTATGAGAAATTAATGAATGAATTGAAAATTTAAAGAACAATATCAAAAATACAATGCTAAGTACAATGCAAATAAGTAACTTTTAAATTACTTCTTTACATATGCTCTGATTTGCTTTAAAAAAAATTTAAATATGCTCTGATATACTTCAAAATTCCAACTTGCTCTGATACATCTTTTGAAATTTTATTTACCTTGATACATCTTAAGAAATTTAACTTACTCTGATACATCTTAAATTTTTTTTTAACTTGCTCTGATACATTATAAAATTTGCTCTGATACATTGTAAAATTTTCTCTGATACATTGTAAAATTTTTTCTGATAACATTGTAAAATTATTTTTCTTGCTCTGATAAATTGCAAAATTTATTTTTCTCTTACTCTGATACATCTTAAACTCAAAATGATCTAATACAATTTCCAAATCAACTCTTAAACATGCTTTGGCATACATAATTTTTTTTTGTATCAAAAGCAATTAAAGCACATAATTATTTTTTGCTCTGATGCTAAAACTAAAATCAAATGAGAATGAGCAAATTTTCAAAATACAGCTTGCTCTGATAACAAAACAAGTTTTCTGCTCTAACACCAAAATCACATAATCCAATGAGCATATCTTCAAATCTTTAAGAAAATGGACAAACTATTTTTGTATATGACCATTTATATCACATGCCAAAAGAATCATACTCTTTTCAAGCATATAAATCTATAATGCATTCACATAAATGCCTTTGTTCAAGTGTTTTGTCATCATCAAAAAGGGGGAGATTGTTGCTCCTAAATTGATTTTGATGATTACAAAGCAGATTGAAGGGATACAAATATTTTTAAATTGAAAAAGTCTTTATGCTCTTCAGGGGCAAAATCATAATTTTACTAAAATCTTGATTTGATAGTACCATTTGGTAGAACAAATGATTTGTAATCTATTGGTGAAAATTTCATTGTTTTTGAACTTATATTTTTGAAGTTATGAATGTTTGAAGTGCATGAGTCGACTCATGATACTCATGGCACAATGAGCTGATTGGCACGCAAAAATTTTCCTTGGCATGCTGGATTTTTGGCTTGGCACGACCTGTGAGTCGACTCATGAGTCGACCCACAAGGCATGAGTCGACTCATGAGTCGACCTCTGCTGATTTGGGCCAAAAAATCCAGAGATCAAAGTTTCTGGCTGTTGCAACAGAAGTCGACTCATGAGTCGACTCCTGAAGCATGAGTCGACTCATGAGTCGACCCCTGCGACGGAAATCGTCCGCAACGGCTAGTTTTTTGCCCGTTTTAATTGCCTTTTATGCTCCCTAAAAATGCTCTAACGGCTCTTTTTCTGCCTAATATGTTTTCTCTTGTTTCTTAATGCTATAAAAGGTTTCAAAAGGTGAAAATACAGGAGATATATAGAGGATCCAAAATCTACACGAGAGAGCCTGAGATAAACGATATACACGAGAGAAAAAGAAAGAGGATCCACAATCTATACGAGAGAGACAAGGAATCTACAATATACACGAGAGATTGTGAAAGAGAAAAGCAAGAGCGTTCAAAAGGGCATTCAAGAGCATTCAAAGAGAGGGTTTTTCAAGCCAATTTTTCAACCTTGATCAAGAGCTCTTTCAAAGCCTTCAAGAAGTCTTCAATCAAAGTTCACTTTCTCCTCAAGCGTTCTTTCAACTCTTCATCCACCTTGAGAAAATCCAAAAGGGGCTTCTTCATTTGAGTAAAGTGTTTTTATTGTTATATTCGCTCATTTAAGGAGCTATTCTTGTACTTATTTGTGCTCTAAACTGTCTTACTCTTTGTGAGTAATTGTTCTTGTTTTTGAAGGGTTTCCAAAATAAGGGAAGGTTGATCCGAACCTGAAATTAGAGTGTTTTGGGTTAGCTTGTACCCGAGAAACAAGTGGACTAGCTTGGGATAGCTAGTGTTGGAGTTTCCGACGTTTGTATTCGGGTTGAATACAAGTATAGTGGATTAGAATTCCCAAGTAGGAGCTTGGGGAGTGGATGTAGGTGCAAGGTTGGCACCGAACCACTATAAATCCTTGTGTTTGTGGTGTGCTTTATTGTTTCTCTTTATTTCTTTATTATATCTTTGTATTCTGGCTTTAGGTAATTAATCTTGAATTAAAGTCTTTCTTCTCATTCATCAAGCTTTTAACAAATACTTTTCATAAGTAATTAGTTAAGCTTAAAATTTTTAGAAACCCAATTCACCCCCCCTCTTGGGTTGCATAGCTGGGCAACACTGAGTGTTGTGATTGTGACTATTCGACCTATCCGGACGTCGGGTACCATTGCTAGATGGTCACTTCGATTAGTACAGGAATTGGTTCCTATGCTACCGACTTAGGTTCGAACCTGTGGGGTCACACACATTAGAGGTTCCTATCTGATCTAATGGCTGATGAAGAGTCTTAATACTCGTGAACTATGAGTCCTACATGTCTGAGACTCTGTGATCGAAAATCAAGATTCTCTGATCATGAGTCCCACACATTTTGGATACCGGGGTCAAGAGTCCCACTGGTTTGGGACTCTTCGATCAAGGTTTCATATCGATGAACTTTGATACCCGATTTCCCATCGGATTTGGACTCAGTATTAATGAGAAGTTTAATTAGTGATTTGATCACTAATTAACTCAATTTGATTGAGTAATTATTTTTGGATCAAGTCCAATTGAATTGGATTCAGTTGGGTTTGACCCGATTAGGTTGTGTTGACCTAATCGTCGAAGTGGCTTGGTCCCTGATTTGATCAAGGGTTGGGCTTAGTCAATTCCTGATTTGATTAAGATTTTATTGAGCTTAATTAAGCCTAATTAAGTTGGGTTTAATTTAGTCTAATTGTGCTTAACCTATTTTGATTAGGTTGGCTCAATTAGGTTCAAACCATCTTGACTTTTCTCCCTGCGCCACCTCACTTCTTCAGCGCCCATTTGAATTCACGAGAAGCAACTTCTCATGAATTTTCTCCCACACAAAGGCCTTCCCACACCCCACATTTATGCGCCATATGGGTGGATAAAGATGGTTGGTTGGCCATTCAAATTCAAAAGAAAGTTTGAATTTGAATGAGAAACCAATCCATGCACCACCTAGCCTTATCCTTGCGCCATTTGTTTTACACGAGAAAGAGTTTTTCGTGTAAATTCTCCACGCACAAGAGAAGCCACGCCTCCTCTCTTCTCATGCATAGAGTGGATAGGAATGAGTTAGTTGGCATTTGAATTCAAATGAGCAACCACTTATCTTTATCCTCTCACACGGTAAAAACACTGCAAAGATGCGGTCTTGCATTGTTTTAAAAGGGAAATAAGAGAGGGCGTACGCACAGATGATCAGAGAAAAAAGGGTGGCGTGAGAGAGGTTTCTGGCATGAGAAAAGAAAAGAAAAGAAGAGAAAAAAGGAGAGAGAAGTGGGCGCACTCTTTTCTTGTGTACCTTAGGGTTTTGGCTTAGGGTTCGGGAAGTGAGAACGTGAGCTACGAGTATCGTGAGCCCACCAAACTTCAGGAAGAGCATCATCAACCTCTCTACCATCTTTGTTAATGATCTGGAGCATCCAAGAAGTCGGCAGACATCGATCGAAGGAGTTTGATCAACATCGGCCATTAAAAAGGTACAATCACGAACTAGCATTCGTGAGGAGCCGATCAGACCGGAAGCTTTGTATGAACGATCCACAAAGGCCAGACACATTGTGTGACTGTGTTGTGATGATCAGACTCTTTCGATAATGATCAGATTGCGGCGATCGACTACCCGCAGAAAGGTAATGTATTCTGAACACATAACAGTAAATTATTTACTGTTCAAATTTGAATTTCAAATTTAAATACGTGCATGCTATATATCATATTTAGATCCTAGTATAGGGTAAATATATGTTAATTAATTAGATTAATTAATAATTTTTACTGTAAAATAGTGATTTTGAAAAAGTTTTAAAATTACCATTTTACCCCTGTACTCAAATTTCATCTTAATGGTATCAGAGCAGGTTCTAAGATATGATATATATATTTACATGCATAGATTAAGTTGTAATCTAGAAGTTTAAATTTGAAATTTGAAATTTAAAAATTTAAAATTTGAATTTTGAAAGTTGTTCGAAATTCAAAATTCAAAAATTTAAAATTCAAAATTTAAAATTTGAATTTTGAAATTTGAATTTCGAAATTTAAAATTCAAAAATTTGAAGTTCAAAATTTGAAATTTAAAATTTAAAATTTGATTGAAATTTCAAATTTAAAATTTAAAATTTAAAATTCAAATTTGAAATTCAAAAATTTGAAATTTGTTTGAAATTTGAAATTCAAAATTTAAAATTTAAAATTTAAAATTTAAATTTTGAAATTGATATATTTAGATATACTTGATCCAAGTAGCAAGTAATCTAATTGGGTTGGTTGCCATGGTCGTCCGGTCATAGGAGAAAAGTAGGGTTTAAAGGTCCTCTCCTCCCATTCGATGGGATTCTCCTATGGCGGTAAGGGTGCCGCTCCAATTATTTTCCACGCAGATGAAGCAGCGAAAGGACTTAATTGTAAAGGTTCAATTGTAAAATTTATCATGAATGTATTAGATTAGATCTAAAGGAATATTCATGATTGATTTTGATTGAATTATTTTCGGTTATGTAATTAGTAATAGGATTGCTATTTATGAAATGTGCTGATCTATTTGTGAAATGAGTCAACATATTTGGTGAACAGAAAATAAAACCTTTCAAATTTGAAAATTATTTTTGAAATGTCAAACCCTGACCCATCAGCCCAAATACTTAATTAAAAGAATTAAGTGTTGTCAAGTTGGTCTAGAATTATGAATTAAGACCTAAGACAATTGCATAAACTTGTGGGTCAATGGGTTAGATGGATTTGGTCTATAATTGGGTTAGACCTAAGGTTAGCTTAAAGAAATGGACTAAATTAGAGTAATTGGTCAAATCTAATCAAAAGTTGAATTAGATTAGGTCAAAGACACTCTAGACTCAACTCCAATAGTTGTAGTTGAATGGGTCCATGTCTTTAACTAGACCAAGATGGACTTAATTCATGGCTACGCGGTGGAACCCTATTTACTAAGTTGATCAAATTAAAACTAATGAACCAGTTGGTATCTAAGGTAAGTTTAGTAGTTTGATCAGTAGTTCTTAAGTGGGAGCTACTCTCATTGATTCGATCTCTGACGAGTTAATGGCATATCCCCACCACTGATCTCACTTACCTGGCCAACTTGGTGAGTTAGGTTTTGATTAGATCACTTGGTGATTAGGACTCACCCATGTCATTAGGTAAATCAGTGTGACTGATTTAGGTGCTCCTAATGCCGGCTTTAATTAAATCCTTTTTAATTTGACTCGGTGAAGTCAGTGAGAGGATTGAAATTGGCTGGTTAATTTTTTCTCTTCTATCCTTTAATAAAATTCTCAAAAATTATTAGGTCCCTAAAATGATTAAGTTATAGTGATAACTAAGTCATAGCCTCCCATTAAGTGAGTGATAATGAGTCCATTAGTTTTAATAATCACTGGAGGCCCAAAGGCCTGGTGCTTATTGACTAATGGAATTATCATTCATAGTATGATAATTTGGTTGAGTCTTTCTGATGGTGGTCAGGTTGGCCGGCCAATCTCGGGTCTGATCATTTATTTGATCCGATTCACCAAATCAAGTCATGTTAATGGTTGGACCTAACCAGATCTTTTCAGTGGAGGCCAAAGCCTACTGATTAGGTTCTGGGGCAAAATTTATTACTAGAAGTTGTTTAGAGAAACAACTGGTTATGAACCTACCCATAGATGCACATGGATTAACCAACCAAAGTTGGGCTCGTGTGTAGTTTGTGTGGATTCTAATACCCACTAAGGAATTAAAGTAATTTCTTGAATTGGAGGTTGAGGCTACCAATTCGTAAAAATACTGGAAGAAACTTTAGACTAAAGTCCAAGTCTTTATTGTTAATAATTGAAAGAAGAATTGCAAAGAATACCTTGCAACCATGAAATCAACAAATATTGCTAAAGTTTTGTATATGATACAAACTAATTTATCATTAAGACTTCAATGTCAGATTCTTGGGTATTGATACCACCTATGGTTCATACCTTTGCAAATCATTGCAGGGTCTACAGGAAGTAAGGAATCTGAATAAAAGTGACTTCGAGTTGTTCGACGCTAGTGGAGAGTCCATTCAGGTCGAAGCCATAAGAACCAAGATTTTGAAGTTATCTTCGGATAAAGTTTTGGAACTGAAGATCTGTTATTATATTAGAAATATTATTTCTGTACCATTATTATTGAAACAAAGTTTTGAAATAATTATAAAGAATAATAGTTGTTCTATATATTTTTCTAATGAATATTATGGAAGTACTTTTATTGATAATGATCTTATATTTTTTTCACTCAATGATAATGTGCTTCATATTGATAATATGAAAAAAAAAAGAGAGAGGATGTGAATGTCACATACCTTTGGCACTGCCGACTTGGCCATATAAATGAGTTAAGGATTAACAAGTTATATAAAGATAATTTTTTTGATCCTTATGATTATGAATCATATGAAACTTATGAATCTTGCCTCATGAGAAAAATAATCAAGACTCCATTTACTGGACATGGAGATAGGGCGAGTGACATTTTGGACCTTGTACATACTGATGTATGTGGTCCAATATCGACTCAAGCTAGAGGTAAATACTCTTACTTCATCACGTTTACTGATGATAGATCAAGATTTGGATATGTGTATTTAATGAAATACAAATTTAAAGTCTTTGACAAATTTAAAGAGTATCAAAGAATGGTCGAAAAATAAACTGGTAAAAATATTAAAACTCTTCGATCGGATCGAGGAGGAGAATACTTATCTAGTGAGTTCTTTGATTATTTGAAACAAAATAAAATACTCTCTCAATGAAGACCTCCTTATACTCAACAATTAAATAGAATTATGAAAAGGAGGAACTGCACCTTATTAGATATGATGCGGTCCATGATGTGTTTCACGGATCTTCCATTATTTTTTTGAGGATACACCCCCGAGGCTGTAGCATATATTTTAAATAAAGTACCTTCAAAATCTATTTCTAGAACTTCATATGAAATATAGAAAGATAAAAGACCCAATCTTAAGCATCTTAAGATTTGGGGTTGCCCGACTTATGTGAAAAATATTGATGGACATAAGCTGGATGCTAGATCAAAAAAATATAGATTTGTAGTTTATTATCCCAAGGAGAGTATATGATACTACTTCTATAACCCTACTCAACAAAAGGTGTTTGTTGGTAGGCATGCCATTTTCTTGGAGAAAGAGTTTATCTAAGAAGGAGGCAGTGGGAGATCTGTTGAACTTAAGGAAGTTCAAAACCTACAACCCATTCAGGATTCACCAAATAGTTTTCAACCAGATGTGCCCATTGTTGAGGCACAATCACTACACACACCTCCTCTCCGAAGGTCAAGTAGAGTGCGTAGTGTACCACTCAAGTATGGATTTTTTATTAAGAATGATAACACAACCCACATCATTGAAAATGATGATCCTACGATCTATTCGGAAGCTATCATGAGTAGTGACTCTGACAAGTGGCTAAATGCCATGAAATCTAAAATAGACTCTATGTATACCAACCAAGTATAGACTTTGGTTGTTGCGCCTGAGGGTATGATCCCAATAGGCTGCAAATGGATTTTCAAAAAGAAGATTGGAGTAGTTGGCTAGGTAGAGATCTTTAAGGCCAGGCTTGTGGCAAAAGATTTCAAACCAAAATAAGATGTTGATCATGAAGAAATCTTTTCACCGGTAGTCATGCTTAAGTCTATTCAGATAATGTTTGCTATTGCAGCATACCATAACATGAGATCTGATAGATGGATGTCAAGACTGCCTTCCTCAATGAAAACCTTGAGGAAGAAGTCTATACGACTCAGCCATAGAGATTTATCTCAAGTGGGATAGCAAATCAGGTATGCAAGCTGAATATATCCATATATGGATTGAAACAAGCATCGAGGAGCTGGAACATCCAATTTGATGAGACAGTCAAATTGTTTGGCTTTATCAAAAATATAGATAAATCTTGTGTATACAAGAAGACTAGTGAGAGTACTATTATCTTCTTGGTCTTATATATGGACGACATACTACTCATTGGGAATGATATCTCGATGTTGCAATCGGTCAAAACTTGGCTATCACAAAAGTTTTTCATGAAGGACTTGGGTGAGGCATCCTATATACTTGGTATTAAGATCTATAGGGATAGATCGAATAGGATGCTAGGCTTGTCCCAGTCTAGGTACATTGACCTTGTGTTGAAGAGATTCAACATGGAGGAAAGTAAAAGAGGTTACTTACCCATAGGTCATGGCATACAACTCTCTAAGAAGATGTCTCCTAAGACACCTGAAGAAAAAAATAGAATGAGTTCTATTCCTTATGCTTCGGCTATAAGATCAATAATATATGCTATGTTATGTACCAGACTTGATGTTGCTTATATCTTGGGTATTGTAAGAAGATTTCAGGCTGATCCCGGAGAGGATCATTAGAAAGCTATGAAAAATATACTCAAGTACTTGAGAAGGACTAAAGATGTTTCTCTGATATATGGTGGATCTGATTTAAAACTGAAAGATTATATTGATTTTAGTTTTCAATTTGATTTGGATGATAGCAAATCGATATCTGGATATGTGTTCACCTTGTATGGTGGTGCAGTAAGTTAAAAAAGTTTCAAGCAGGAAACTGTTGCTGACTCGATCACTGAGGCTGTGTATATTGCTGCAAGTGAGGCTGCTCAGGAGGCTATCTGGATGAAGAAATTCATCACAGAGTTGGGTGTGATTTTAAAGATTGAACAACTAGTGCCTCTTTATTGTAACAATACTGGGGTAGTTGCTCAAGTCAAAGAATCAAGATCTCATCACAAATCCAAGTACATCTTAAGATGGTTCCACCTCGTTCAGAAGATTATCGAAAGATGTGATGTGATCGTGGAGTGAGTTGACATCAAGAATAATATAGCGGATCCATTCACTAAGGCCTTGTTAATGCAGTAGTTTAACCACCATCTTGATAACATGGGCATCAAGTATAGGGGCGATTGACTTTTGTACAAGTGGGAGATTGAAAGAATTATGTCCTACAAGCCAATCGCATATAGGATGTGATAGGGTATATTTTATAATTTATCTTTCAAACTCATGTATTTGATATTTATTTTAATAATATAGATATTTTTGATTCATTATATGCTGCATCTTATTGTTCTTAAGATTATAATAAACCCCATAGGTCCGGACAATAGTTTTAGGGCAGTGATAAGATCATGTCAGTGAGACCTAAATCCTTGATAGTCCTAACCTAAAATATTTCTAGTCATTGGTATATTGAGTCATGGATCAATGATACTGGTAAGACTGGCATGTCCTATGTATGCTCAGAAATGAGGATGGTTGATCTCACAACCACTTGTGTGGTGACACTAATACAAAGATTGGGTTCTTATTAGAGAATGAGTTCATTGAATTGACCTATTAGAGAATATCAGATGAAGTCTTATTTACATATCATCCGATGATTCTCTAATAGGAGTTATGTAAGTGATCCTTAGACCTGAGGTCACCACGATACCTTGTTTACATGGATCCATATTTTGGTTCAATACCTAGCTTGATTTTTTGATCCTTGTGTGGGGTATTCTGAATATGATGAAGTTTGCATGGAGGTTGTGAGTGATCAATAAGGGATCAATCACTCCTAATAAGGAGAGCGAACATCCTATGTGATTTCATAAGATGATGATTCTGAAAGTCTTTGGCCAAAGCAAGATGATAATTAGAAAAAAAATTTAATGTATCATCAACTGAATCATCATCTTCAGATCGAGATATATAAAGATAAGTAATTGAGTTTGATATATTTCCATATGTTGTCCAGCTATGCAACCCAAGAGGGGGGGGGGGGTGAATTGGATTTCCAAAAATTTTAAACTTAACTTACAACTTATGAAGGATATTTAACAATAGTAAGATAAGTGAGGAGAATGTAATTGATGTAAGGGTAATGGTTAGATGCAAGAATGCAAGAGAATAAAGAAATTTAAAAGGAGAGCAATTAAGCACACCACAAATAAGAAGATTTATAGTGGTTCAGTACCAACTTTGCACCTACATCCACTCCCCAAGCTCCTACTTGAGAATTCTAAGCTACTAAATTGTATTCAACCTGAATACACTCGTCGGAACCTCCGACTCTAGTTATTCCAAGCTAGAACATTTATTTTTCAGGTACAAGCCAACCCAATACAATTCGATTCAAGGTTTGGATCATCCTTCCCACGTTTTGGAACCCTTCCAAAACAAAAAATAATGACTCAAAAAGAGTATTACAGTTAACAGCACAGAAATACAAATGAAGCTCCTTTAATGAGCGAATAAGGCATTAAATACACATTACACAATTTGAAGGAAGCTCTTTCTGATTTCCTCAAGGTAGTTAGAGACTTGAATGAGCACTTGAGGAGTTGGTGAAATTGAATTAAAAGCTTCTTGAACGTTTTAAGTGGGCTCTTGCTTAGGGTTGAAAAGAATGCTTGAAGAAGCTTTTTCAAAATTTTCTTCTATTTCTTCTTATTATGATTCTCTCCTTTAAGTCCCTTTATATAACTTCAAATAATGGTGGAGAGTAATCTGGGCTGAAATAGAGCCATTAGAGCACATTAAATGAGCATTAAATACAATTGAAACTGGTTAAAAACTAGCCATTGCGGAACTTTCCTGTCACAGAGGTCGACTCATAGGGTCGACTCATGCTCATGGGTCGACTCGTGGGTCAACCTTTGTGGAACAGAATAGAAAATGACTGTTCTGTAATTTTGGCCTGCGAAGCAGCAGAGGTCAACTCATAGGGTCGACTCATGCCAAGGGGTCGACCTATGGGGTCGACTCACAGAGAGTGCCAGCCAAAATTATAGCATGCTGTTCAGCCTTTTAAGCCATGAGTCGACTCATGGGGTCGACTCAAAAATAAAAACTTGATTTTCTTACAAAATACACTTCCAAAAATATTAAAATTTTCTCCAATAAATTGTATGTCTTCAGTTCTTACTCTTGAGGCTTCTGAATCAGGTCTTGATAAAATTACGATTTTGCCTTTGAAATGCAATAAGTCTTTTTCCAAGCCAAAATCATTAGTAATCCCCTCATGCTTTGTAATCATCAAAATCAATTCAAGGAGCAACAATCTCCCCCTTTTTGATGATGACAAAACATTTGAGCAAAAGCATATAGAAAGCATTGAACATTAATTTCAAATTTATGAAGATGCATCACTTAGATATTATAGCCATGTATTGGAACGAAATGCATCATAATCAGTTTAAAGAAAATTTTAAAATTTTCTTATAAGTGCATTTGCTTGGAAAGAAAAGAAAAAAAGAAAAAAGGCATGTACATGCACCCATTTGCTTAACAATTTACTTAATGTTCAATCTTAACAATTTACTTAATGTTCAATCTCTATTGCTCTTATTACTCAATTTCAATCTCGATGCTCTACTCTCCCTTTTTGACAGCATCAATTGAGATTCTTTGCTTTCTCCTTTTCTTGAATATATTTTCTCTATTCCTTCCTTTTGATGGGATCAATTTTACATCTTTAGCTTCCTTCTTTGTTGCTTTTTCTTTATTGCTTATTGTTTTACTCCCCCTCAATATAGTAATCGTAAAAGATATATCACTTTGCTCATTGAAAAGATATTACTATTCAAGTATTTCAGAATTTAAAAGTAACCCCATTTGATCAGAGATATTCATTGAAAGTTAAAGTATATATATATATATATATATATATATATCCAAAAGATGAGTAAGTACAAAGATGTTTCAATACATAAGTGTTGACTTAGAGTCCAAAAGACATGGATAGAAACTATCCAAGAGTCAATCAGTCAACATTGCATTACATGGCCTACAAGATAGATCCTAGACAAAAACTAAAGAAAAGACAGACTACACTAAATCTAATAGATATCATGGCTAGATGGATCAGAGTCTGATGAATCAGAGATGGGGTGAGGAGATGAAGGATCATGTCCACGAGCTCAACCTCGACCGCGTCTGCCTCTGCCACGGGTAGAGGTGCCAGCACGAGTGGCGGGGTGAGAAGATCCTGAAGGTTGAGAAGCAAAGGACTGTGCTACGAGTGAGAGTCTGATGGTGTCCAGAAGGTTCAAGGCTCTCGAAACAGACTATAGCAGTGTAGTGAACTGAGTGGAAGCATGCTCACTAGAGCTCCTGATCTCTCTCCTCAAAAAGTCAAAATCACTCTCTAAGACTCTTCGCAGTCTGGCTGCCTCCACAGATAGGTCTGAGACCTCAGTGATGTCCTCATGTGGCTGTGGATGGGCTAGAGCTAGCACTTGCCTCTGCAAGTCAAATACTCTGCCAGTCAGTCTCACTATACAACCCTCAAGCTGCTCGATGCGTACTGACTAATCAGAAATCATCTAGAACACAGTGGAGATATGGGGGATCAGTGTCTGATCAGATACATCATGAGATGTCGATCCCTGAGCAAAAGCTGAAGTACCCAACTAACGTGAAAGTGTGGAGGCTACACGCTGAGATATCATCTCTATCTGATCATCAGCCAATCTGATCTCTGAAGGATGTGCTCTGCTGTCCGGCTGCTGAACTGAAGTGTGCCTCCTCGTGGACTCTGACGGCCCAGCCTTATGGTCAGAAACAAACTGAATATCTGGAGATACAGCCCTGTGATCACAGAGAGGTGATGATGGTCCTTCCTCCTCTGCTTTGTCCTCAGCTCTCTCTTCCACACCTTTTGTCCAACCACCATCAGTCTTGGAAAATCCATGTGGTGCAGAGTATGGTGGTTGATAGTGTCGGAGTGAGATAGCCTAGCTACTGCCTCCCCCTCAAAGCTAACTCTAAACCTCCTAAATACTAAAGTGAGAGCCATACCAAAAGGTAAATATGCCTTGGACCTATTCAAGGTCTCTCTTGTAGCCTCAATCATCAATGCCGGGAGGTTCAGGGGGGTTTGAGTAATAACATGATACATAATGCAGATGTCCCGACCAGAGAGGAGATCATGTCTACCACTTCTAGGAAAAAATAACTTAGTTACCATTTGGTGCAGCAGCCTCATCTCAATGGAAAGAATCTTAGTCTCTAATTTGTTTAGGCTTCCAGTGAAGGTTCTTCCTAAAATAACATTTATTCCCTCCTCCTTAACTGGGAGTTCCATGTTTGTGTATCCCTCACAGGGAAAATGAAGAATTTCCCCCAAGAGCATAAGATCTAGGCTAATTTTATACCCTTTACTGTGGATTTTACTATTTCATTGCTGTATCCCAAATTCAGATAAAATTCTCTAACAAGATCCACATAGGTATTGTTGGTGCAAAAATCCGCTAGCACCGGAGAAGCTGGAGTCGCGGTCGCCGTCGGAACCTGCAAAAGAAGTCTAAATCGGAGGTGGGGTTGCTCCGGCAAGACCCTCCGACGCTCAAGTCAATTCTCTGCCTCAACAAGAATGGAGTGCTCGAACGGAGATTTTAGCAGAGTTTCTAGGTAAAAAACGAGAGCTTAGAGAATAACGTATCTGGGCCCCCTTTTATAGGCGAAAGGAGGCAGCAGACTGATAGCGATATCCATAACCGTTTGGCAGTGGGCTGCCCAGAGTCAAGCGGAGTTTGTTACGAAGAGTAGTGGAGTGGGATCGTGGCCACCGCCGGGACGTGCCACGTGGGGTCTGATGCGGGTAGTGGAACGGCGTCCGTTGTCGTGACTTGCCAGGAGGTGGGAGGAATCGCGCGGTATCCGTCGCAGGGAGTGGAGCAGGATCGTGGTCATTATGGTGATCTGCTAGGGAGTGATGGAGCCACGTGAAATCCATCGCAGGAGGTGGAGCAGTGCCATGGCCGTCACTGCGGCCTGCCAGGGCATGATGGAGTCACGCGAAATCTATTACAGGCGGTGAAGTAGGGTCGTGGCTGTTGCTGCAGCCTACCAGTGGGCCTAGGCCTGTCGACCAAAGTTCGGCTGGAGTGTCTGGCGGGGAGAGGTGGCTAGGCACCCGTCTGAGAGGAGATCGGAGTTCGGCTCCCGTAGGAGTCCGGATGAAGTCTTCTTGCAGCCGGAGTTGGGGACGAGACCCAGTTCTTGTAGGAGTCCGGGTAGAGTCTTCCTGCAATTTAAGTCAGGTGCGAAGTCTGGCTCCCGTAGGAGTCCACACGGAGTCTACCTGCAACTGGGGTCGTGGGCGAGGTCCGGCTCCTGTAGGAGTCCGAACGGAATCTTCGCATAGCCGGAGCTGGGGACGGAGTCCGGCTCCCATGGGAGTTCGGGCGAAGCCTTCCAGAAGTTGAGGTTGGGGATGAAGTCCGGCTCCCATGGGAATCCAGACTAAGTCTGCCTGTAGCTGGAGTCAGAGACGAGATCTAGTTCCCGTAGGAGTCCAGTCGAAGTCCACCTGCAATCAAGGTCAGGGATGAAGTCCGGCTCCCATAGGAGTCCGGACGGAGTTTACCTGTAAGTGAAGTCATGGGCGAAGCTCAACTCCCGTAGGAGTCCGGGCGAAGCCTTCCAGCAATTGAGGTTGGGGACGAAGTTCGGCTCCCATAGGATTTCGGACTAAGTCTGCCCGTAGCTGGAGTCGGAGACGAGATCTGGCTCCCGTAGGAGTCCAGCCAAGGTCTACCTACAATCAAGGTCAGGGACGAAGTCCGGCTCCCATAGGAGTCCGGACGGAGTTTACCTATAAGTGAAGTCATGGACGGAACTCGGCTCCCGTAGGAGTCTGGGCGAAGCCTTCCAACAGTTGAGGTTGGGGACGAAGTCCGGCTCCCGTAGGAGTCCGGACTAAGTCTGCCCGTAGCTGGAGTTGGAGACGAGATCTGGCTCCCGTAGGAGTCCAGCCGAAGTCCACCTGCAATCAAAGTCAGGGACGAAGTCCGGCTCCCGTAGGAGTCCGGACGGAGTTTACCTGTAAGTGAAGTCATGGGCGGAGCTCGATTCCCGTAGGAGTCCAGGTAGAGTCTTCCTGCAATTTAAGTCAGGTGCGAAGTCCGGCTCCCGTAGGAGTCCGGACGGAGTCTACCTGCAATTAGGGTCATGGGCGAGGTCCGACTCCCGTAGGAGTCCGGACGGAATCTTTCCGTAGCCGGAGCTGGGGACGGAGTCCGGCTCCCATGGGAGTCTGGGTGAAGCCTTCCAGCAGTTGAGGTTGGGGGCGAAGTCCGGCTCAGTGGGAATCCGGACTAAGTCTGCCTATAGCTGGAGTCGGAGATGAGATCTAGTTCCCGTAGGAGTCCGGTCGAATTCCACCTGCAATGAAGGTCAGGGACGAAGTCCGGCTCCTGTAGGAGTTCGGACGGAGTTTACCTGTAAGTAAAGTCATGGGCAGAGCTCGGCTCCCGTAGGATTCCGGGCGAAGCCTTCCAGCAATTGAGGTTGGGGACGAAGTCCGGCTCCCATAGGAGTCCGGACTAAGTCTGCCCGTAGCTGGAGTCGGAGATGAGATCTAGCTCCCGTAGGAGTCCAGCCGAGGTCTACCTGTAATCAAGGTCAGGGACGAAGTCCGACTCCTGTAGGAGTCCGGACGGAGTTTACCTGTAAGTGAAGTCGTGGACGGAGCTCGGCTCCCATAGGAGTCCAGGCGAAGCCTTCCCGCAGTCGAGGTCGGGGATGAGGTCCGGCTCCCGTAGGAGTCCGGGCTGAGATCTGGTAGTTGTAGGAATCTACCATTGGAGAAGTTCAGCCATCGGCGGAGTTCGAAGTAGTTCGGATTGGAGTTGAACCTGGCTGAAAGAAGTCTGGAAGGGATTCGGGGAGCAACTGATAGTCGTAGAAAGTCGGCTGTCGGCGGAGCTTAGTGAGCGCTCGAGGCGGTTTAATAGATAACTGGGGGAACTCGTGTCGAAGGAGCTCGGGTGGTGTAGTGGGAGTTATCCGTCGGGGAAATTCGGTCAGCACTACGGGAATCTGGCTATTGGAGAAGTTCGGGGAGATACCATTTGTGGTCGAAAGCCGAAGGAGTCTCGGGAGGGTCAATCCTGTTAAGAACTTCGGTGAGGGTTTTTTATACCCAACACTAGTCCCCCTACTTCCGAGTTCGAATTTTGAATGAAGGAAGTACAAAAAGATTGTCACAGCCAAAGTTGCTCCCTCGATGTCCGCGCGCGATCGTCCTCAGATATTTTGGCATTTAATGCACGTGCGCCAGAGTCTTTTCAAATCGAGGCAATCCGAAGAGGCCCTTTTGGAACCTGCAGCAGAACGGTGCCGAGGCGTGGTGCAATAAAGGCACTGTCAGCCGTTTGCACTTTTTAACCGCCCACTGTGGTGAGTGGGACACGCGGTGAAAAGAGACCGATCAGAGGGGATTTGCAATCGTCATTTTGTCGGATCTCAGGCCTATTTAAACCCGCACTCCTCCTCCAAGAGTCTCGCTCTATCCGACGGTCTCGTTCCGGCATCCTTCTTCTTCTTGAGAACTTCGATTTTTCTCAGCGCCCTTCCCAGCCTTAGGCATTCCTCGAGCCGTCCCCCTTTCCGCACCTTCGTACTTCTTCGAATCGCCTAGGTTAGTCTCGGAACTCCTTCCTCTTTTTGTTCTTCCTCTTGCTCTGCGCCTCAGTCCCCCGGGACCTTGTCCGTGATTTCTCCCGATTTTTAAGGATTTCTCTTCTGTAAGTGGTCTTCGTGTGACTCTAGATGTCTTCTAGGGGTTCTTCTTTTAGAAGCTCTAGGACTTCGTCTGTCTCGATCTTCCAGAGTCCTCAGGCGGTAGATGAACCGATAGGTAGAGCCGAACCTCATCTGATTTTGCACCGGACGCCATTCCATGTTCTCTGACTCCGGACGAACTCCAACTGAGAAGAGTTCAGTATGGGGTTCCTCCGGAGTACGGACTGGAACTTCCTGGCCCATCCGACCGGGCAAGTGCCCCTCCCCTCGGCTGCTTCTGCTGTACCAGGAGGCCTTCCGTGCCGGACTCCAGCTTCCTCTGCCCCTTTCGTCATTGCCCTTTTCCGGTTCCTGGACATTTCTCTGGCTTCGGTTGCACCGAACTCATTTAGGTTTTTGATAGGGTTCCTCTCTTTTTGTCATGTAGTCGAAGTCCAGCCCACCCTTTCCTTGTTTGGATACTTCTACAACTTCAAGCGTCATCCCTCAGCGAAGGATTGGTGGTACTTCTCCCCTCAGTTTGGTAGGAAGGGGTTACTGAAGGATGCTCCTTCTTCTATCCACAACTGGAAGAAAAGTTTCTTTATGTCCGATACCCGACCTTGAGGCTAGAGTTGCCCCCTTGGGGCTCCCTGAGAGACTCCGTCCGTCGGGCGCCCAGCCTGGGGGGAGACGACCATCAAGCCTCCCAGAAACTCCTCAAATATCCAACTCCTTCTCTCCCCAACCTCCTGAAGGAGCAGTTTCTGTTCAACATTGGTCTGAGCCCCCTAGATCCCACCAGTATTTCATCTCTCCCCTTCTTTTTTCTTCTTCTTCTTCTTCTTCTTTTTTTTTTACCTCTCTTCTTTTCTTCTTTTTCACGCCTTCATTTTCTTTTCTCCTTCTCTCTCTTTTTTTTTTTTTTAGGCATGGATGCCGAAGAAGCACAGATGCTTGCTAGGGGCCTGAAGGCCCTCAAAAGAAAGGGCACCGTGGCCTCCGGGCCGGTGAAGAGGGCCAGAGCGGAGGGGACGAGTTCGGCCGCGCCCGCCCGGCTACCTCAACTGCCGACGTCCTTCCAGATACCGAACGTCCCGCCGCCCGGGCTTCCCCGAGGGGTTTGAGTTCTCCTACCGAGGTCCCCGCTTCGGAGACCCATCCTGAGGAGGTGCCAGGGGGTGAGAGGAGGAAGACCTTGGCCCGTCGGGTCGGCAGTCGTCGGGCTGCCATTGAAGAGTCCCGCGGCTCTGAAGAGGAGCAGGGGGATGATCCCTTTAGTGACAGGGATAGCATATATTACAATTCATAATATCTTAAGCATGCACATAATTGAATGCAACTAAATTTGAAGGTCATACATTATTAAAAGTCAAAGAATAGATATATATAATCAAAAAGTGACTGATACCACATAGTGGTTCCAATACATATACCAAAACATAAAAGTCAATCAGTCAACATCATTACATGGCCCAAAAGATAGATCCTAGAAAGGGACAAAAGACAAGACTAACTATAAGGATCTAGTAGAGCTCATGACTGGATGGATCAGAGTCAGATGAATCGAAGATAGGGTGGGGAGATGAAGGATCACGACCAAGGGCTTGTCCTCGACCCCGTCTGCCTCTACCATGAGTGGAGGTGCCGGCACGAGTGGGCGAACGAGATGATCTTGAAGGCTAAGAAGCAATAGACTGAACTGCAAGAGAGAGTTTGATGGTGTCTAGAAGGTTCAGAGCTCTCGAAATAGACTGTAGCAGTACAGTGAACTAGGTGGATGCATGCTCACTAGAGCCTCTGATCTCTCTCCTCAGGAAATCAAATCCACTCTCCAATACTCCTCTAAGTCTGGCTGCCTCCATAGATAGGTCTGAGACCTCAGTGGTGCACTCTTGTGGCTGTGGATGTGCCAGAGCTAACACTTGCCCCTGCAAGTCAAGTACTCTCCCAGTCAGTCTCAATATATAACCCTCAAGCTACTGAATGCGAACTGACTGATCTGAGATCATCTGGAAGACAGTGGAGATGTGAGGGATCAAAGTCTGGTCAGATACATCAAGTGATGTGGATCCCTGTGCAAAAGCTGAAGTGCCCCACTGTCGAGAAAGTAAGGAAGCCACACGTTGAGAGATCATTTCTATCTGATCGTCAGCCAATCTGATCTCTGAGGGAAGTGCTCTGTTGTCTGGCTGCTGGACTAGAGTGTGCCTCCTAGTACACTCTGATGGTCCAGCCTCGAGATCAGAAATGAACTGAATGTCTGGAGATGCAGCCCTGATATCATGGAGGGGTGACGAAGGACCTTCTTCCTCAGCTTTGTCCTCAACTCTCTCTTCTACACTTTTAGTCCAACCACCATCTGTCTTAGTAAATCCCATGCGGTGCAAAGTATGTTGGTTGATGGTGTCAGAGTGAGAAAGCTTAGCTGATGCCTCCCCCTCAAAACTAACTCCAAACCTCCTGAATACCAATGTGAGGGCCATACCGAAAGGCAGATGTGCCTTGGATCTATTCAGGGTTTCCCTCATGGCTTCTATCATTAATGCAGAGAGGTTTAGGGGGGTTTAGATAATCACATGAAATATGATGCAGATGTCTCGGCCTGAGAGGAGGTCATGTCTACCACTTCTAGGGAAGAAAAGCTTTGTTACCAGTTGATGTAAAATCCTCATCTCAATGGACAGGATCTTGGCTTCTAGTTTGTTTAGGCTTCCCGAGTAAGTTCCTCCTAAAATCATATTAATTCCTTCTTCCTTGACTGGGAGTTCCATGTTTGAGTATCCCTCACAGGGCAAATGAAGAATCTCTCCCAACAGTACAAGATCTAAACAGATATCTATTCCCTTAACAGTGGATGTTACTGTTCCATTGCCATAGCACAAGTTCAGATAAAACTCTCTAACCAAATCCACATATGTAACTTCTTTAAGTGAACAGTAAAATCTCCAACCTTGATTTTTGATTTTTGAACCAATGGAGAACCCCTCTTTTTCAAAAAATCTGAAGTCAACATTTTTCCCAGGTTCTACCTTTCTAACAAATAAAGAAATTTTACTGGGGCTTAGTGGAGACTGAGAGGAACCTGGAGCAAATGCCGAAACAGGAATGGAAGCAGAAGAGGTCTGAGAAGCTTGTCTTTTCCTGCGCACGCCCTCTTCCAACTCACGGACCGATTTCCTTCTTTGAGGGAGTTTCATTTTTGGAGCCATTCTCACCACCAGAACAAGCAAGGAGACTTGGAAGATCAAATGTGTGAGGAGGTAGAGGGTTATTAGGAGATGAATAGGGATTTTTGGAGGAGAGAAACCCCATTTTGGAGGAGAATGGTGGAAGCTAGGGCACGCTCCAACCGCTCTAATCAAGGGAGAAAAATGGAAATAGCTCCTTTCCCAAGGGGCGATTTGAGGTGGAGGGGTGATGGGAGAAAGATCTTGGGCTTAGACCTTGGATTTGGAGAGGAAGAAGAAGAAGACTATGGGTTTTGGAGGGAGGAAGACGAAAATGGAGTGGGTCGGCTCATGAACAGGTTTTTTATCAAAAAGAGAGGAACTCGTGGGACTTTGACCAAAAATTGTAAGTATGCCATTGGGTCAACCCTAGGGGGTTGACTCATGATTCACAAAATTTCAAGAAAATGATGAACAAATTTCAAAAAAATTCTAAACTCTGGGAGAAGGATGTTTGCTCTATGAACAGTTATAAGAATGATAATTTTGAGCTTTTAGGTCCAAGAGAAATGATGAGAATTGAGTTCAAAATTTTTTTGACATTGATTCCTTGGAATCAGAGAGATATTTAAGCAGATGGATCGAGAATTCTTAGTTCTCTCCTAATTTCACAGAATCTATCTTCACTTAGGGCCTTTATAAAGATGTCGGCTAATTATTTTTCAGTACAAATATAGTCAAGAATTATATCTTTATTTTGAACATGTTCTCTTATAAAATGATGTCTGATTTCAACATGTTTAGACCTAGAATGCTGAATAGGATTTTTAGTAAGATTTATGGCACTGGTGTTATCACATCTTATGGGTGTTTCATTAAGTTTAATACCAAAATCTTCGAGTTGTTGCTTAATCCATAAGATTTGAGCACAACAACTTCCGGCTGCAATGTATTCGGCCTCGGCCGTAGACAGTGCTACCGAATTTTGTTTCTTGCTAAACCAGGAGATTAGGTTAACTCCAAAAAATTGGCAAGTTTCACTAGTGCTTTTTCTATCTAATCTACATCCAGCAAAATCAGCATCTGAATATCCTATTAAATCAATTAATGAGTCCTTAGAGTACCATAATCCTAGAGTTTGAGTACCATTCAAATATCTAAGGATTCTTTTAACAGCATTCAAGTGAGATTCTTTAGGATTAGATTGAAATCGAGCACACAGACAAACACTAAACATGATATCAGGTCTACTTGCAGTTAAATATAGTAGAGAACCAATCATACATCTATAATATTTTAAGTCTACACTTTTACCTTCTTCATCCTTGTCAAGCTTACATGAAGAGCTCATGGGTATGCCAATTATTTTGGAGTTCTCCATTCCAAATCTTTTGAGTAATTCCTTTATGTACTTGCTTTGGGTGATGGAGATTCCTTCCTTGGTTTGTTTGATTTGAAGTTCGAGGAAGAATGTAAGTTCTCCCATCATGCTCATCTCGAACTCTCCCTGCATGAGCTTTGCAAAATCTTGACAAAGAGATTCATTAGTAGACCCAAAGATAATGTCATCAACATATATTTGTATAATTAATATATCATCTTGATTTCTTTTAATGAAAAGGGTTGTATCTACATTACCTCTTGAAAAATCATTATTTAGTAAAAATTTGCTTAGCCTATCATACCAAGCCTTGGGTGCTTGTTTCAAACCATATAGAGCTTTATTTAATTTAAAAACATGATTAGGAAAAGCATGATTTTCAAAACCTGGGGATTGTTCTACATAGACTTCTTCAGCAATATATCCATTCAAAAATATACTTTTGATATCCATTTGAAATAATTTAAATTTCATAAAGCAAGCATATGCAAGTAGAAGTCTAATTGCCTCTAATCTAGCAACAGGTGCAAAGGTCTCATCAAAATTAATTCCTTCTTCTTGATTATAACCTTTAGCAACCAATCTTGCTTTGTTTCTTATTACATTTCCATGTTCATCTAATTTATTCCTAAAGACCCATTTTGTGTCAATTATTGAATAATTTTTAGGTCTTGATACTAAAGTCCAAACGCTATTTCTTTCAAATTGATTAAGTTCCTCTTGCATTGCATTAATCCAATTATAATCATTTTCAGCTTCTTCAATAGTTTTAGGTTCAAGATGAGAGATAAAAGCACAATGATTAAATACATCTTTAAGTGAAGAACGAGTTCTTACCCCATGCATAGGATCACCAATAATTAGCTCCTTAGGGTGATTGTGAACATACCTCCATTCTTTGGGTAGATCATTTGTACCTTGAGGTTGTTCTTGATGTTCTTCACCTTCCTCATCCTGTTTGTTTTTATGTTCCTCATCATCTTGAATTGTTGAATCCTTCAGAGTGATCTCCTTCATTCCTTCTATAAGAGGATCTGCATCATCAACACCTTCATTCTTCCTTGAAGGAAGATCGTTAGATTCATCAAAGACAACATGTATTGACTCCTCTACTACTAAGGTTCTTTTGTTAAAAACTCTAAAAGCTTTACTAGTGAAGGAGTAACCAAGAAAAATTACTTCATCTGATTTTACATCAAATTTTTCAAGTCTTTCTTTACCATTATTTAATACAAAATATCGACAACCAAAAATATGAAAATATATAATATTATATTTTCTTCCTTTTCAAATCTCATAGGGGGTTTTCTTTAAAATTTATCTAATCAAAGCACGATTTAAAATGTAATACGCTGTGTTAATAGCTTCCGCCTAAAAGTATCTTGGAAGGTTGCTTTCACATAGCATGGTACGGGCCATTTCTTCTAGGATTCTATTTTTCCTTTCTACTACCCCATTTTGTTGGGGTGTCCTAGGTGCAGAGAAATTATGGCCTATTCCTTTTTCATCAAAAAATTTTTCAAAGTGTTGATTTTCAAATTCAGTTCCATGATCACTTCGAATATTTTGAATTGAAAATCCTTTCTCATTAGTGATTTTTCGGTAAAATTTAGTGAAAACTTGAAAAGTTTCATCCTTGTGTGCCAGAAAGAAAACCCAAGTAAAACGAGAGTAATCATCTATAATTACAAAACCATATAATTTTCCTCCTAGACTAGTAGTTCTAGTAGGTCCAAATAAGTCCATGTGCAAAAGCTCTAAAGATCTAGAGGTTGAAACAATATTTTTGGATTTAAATGAAACTCTTGTTTGTTTACCTAGTTGGCATACATCATAAATTCTATCCCTTTCAAAATTCAATTTTGGCAAACCAAGAACCAATTCTTTCTTAATTAATTTTGAAAGTGAATGCATGCTAATATGTGCAAGCCTACGATGCCAAAGCCAACTAGTCTCATTAATTTTTGCATTCAAGGATACTAGGCATTGCATGTTTATTTTGGATAGATCATTCAAATCTATCATATAAATATTACCATGTCTATATCCAATAAATTTAATGCCTTCATTAATAGGACTAGTTACAATGCAAACAGAAGATTCAAAAATAACTTTATATCCTTTATCACAAAATTGACTAATACTTAGTAAATTATGCTTTAAACCATCTACTAACAAAATATTTTCAATGTATTTGGAGGGAGTGATACCAATGTTACCTATACCGATGATCTTTCCTTTGCCATTGTCTCCAAAGGTGACATCCCTCCATTCTTAGCATCAAGAGTGATGAATTGGGATTCATCACTAGTCATGTGTCTCGAGCATCCGCTATCAAGATATCATTTTCTGTTTCCTCCTTGGGATGCTAGACATATCTGCAGGAAAAAGTCAAGTTTTTGTTTTAGGTACCCAAGCTTTCTTGGGTCCTTTTTGGTTAGTCATAATGGTTCCTTTTGGAACCCATATTTTCTTTACATTTGAGTTTACAGATTTGTTAGAGAAGCAAGTGTATGACTTGTGTCCTACTCTATCACATATGAAGCAAGTAATATTAGAAAACTTTTTATTTGAAGAGTTTACATAGATATTTTTCAGATACTTTTGTTTCTTCAAAGGGTTATAGCCAAGTCCAGCCTTATCATACACGGCCTTTCGATTTTCAAGAATCATATTAAGTTTATTAGAACTCAAGGTGAATTTTTCAACTAATGGTTTTAGCTTGGCAATTTCATTCTTTAAACTTTGATTTTCTTGAAGCAGGGTGGATTTTTCAATTGAAATGCTTTCATTTTATTTCGATAAAGATTGATTTTTCGATTTTAGATCTTTGTTCTTTATCCCTAGTTTCTTTAGTTCATCAACTAAATCACAAAAAGCTTCATGCAGTTCTTCAAATGTAAAGTCACTAGGAGTTTCGGAAATTACCTCATTTTCATGTGCCATAAGGCACAGGTTGGCTTGTTCAGTCGAGTCTTCCTCTTCGGAGCTTGAGTCATCACTCGCACTCCAAGTGGCCATCATGGCCTTCTTCTTGTACTTCTTGGGACCCTTCTTCAGTTGTGGGCATTCGGACTTGAAGTGTCCCGATTTCTTGCATTCATAGCAGATAAGGGGTTGGTCTTTATCTTTTTTTTTGCTCTGTTCCCCTTTTGTGAATGGCCTCTTCCTCATCCCTTATTTCCTTTTTCTCAAAAATTTCTTGAATCTTCGGGTAATGAGTGCCATCTCTTCATCCTGCTCTTCATCTTCAGTGTCATCAGTTTCTTCATCTGGTGGAGCTATGGATTTGAGGGCGATTATTCTTTTCTTTTTGACTTCTTCCTCTTGATGTTGTTTTATGCTCAGCTCATATGTCATCAATGATCCAAGAAGCTCTTCCAAGGGTAGAATGTTCAAGTCCTTGGCTTCTTGGATGGCGGTCACTTTGGCATCCCAAGTTCTTGGTAGGGACCTGAGAATCTTTCTTACAAGCTTACTGTTAGAATAGGACTTACCAAGACTTTTTAAACCATTTATAATATCAGTAAAGTGAGTAAATATTTCAGTTATGGACTCATCATGCTCCATTTTAAACAATTCATATTTATGCACGAGCATATTAATTTTGGACTCCTTTACTTGATTGGTTCCTTCATGGGTTACTTCTAACCTATCTCATATTTCTTTAGCAGACAAGCAAGTAGAAATGCGATTAAATTCGTTAGCATCAAGAGTACAATATAGAATATTTATAGTTTAGCATTTAATTGGGCCATTTTCTTATCAACCTCATCCAACTCTTTTTCGGGTTTGGCTGATTCCATACCATCAATAATCTTAGTGGGTGTGTGAGGGCTGTTCACTATGATACTTCATATATCATAGTCGAGTGCTTGAATGAATATTTTCATCCGAGCTTTCCAATAGGTGTAATTAGACCCACCGAAAAGTAGAGGTCGGTTAGTGGACTGCCCCTCGGCTAGAGAAGTGCCGACTTGAGTTGCCATAGATCTTTGGCTCTTTGATTGGTTAGATCAAAGTAGGGCTAGAGCATCGGGCTCTGATACCACTTGCCCAGCTATGCAACCCAAGAGGGGGGGTGAATTGGGTTTCTAAAAATTTTAAGCTTCACTTATGTCTTATGAAAAATATTTGACAATAGCTCAATAAATAGGGAGAGTAAAGTTGATTCAAGGCTAATGGCTAAATGCAGAATGTAAGAGAGTAATGAAGAGTTAAAGTAGAGCAATTAGGCACAACACAAACAAAAAGATTTATAGTGGTTCGGTGCCAACCTTGCACTTACATCCACTCCCCAAGCTCCTACTTGGAAATTCCAATCCACTAACTTGTATTCAACCTGAATACAAACATTAGAAACTCCGACTCTAGCTATCCCAAGCTAGTCCACTTTTTTTCGGGTACAAGCCAACCCAATACACTCCGATTCAAGGTTCGGATCAACCTTCCCTTATTTTGGAACCCTTCCAAAATAAAAAACAATAACTCAAACAGAGTATAACAATGAATAGCACAAAAAGTACAAAGGAAGCTCCTTTAATGAGCGAATAAGACTTTAAATACACTTTACTCAAAGAGAAGAAGACCCTTTTTGATTTCCTCAAGGTGGTTGGAGACTTGAATGTACACTTGAGGAGTTGGTGAGCTTGGATTAAAGGCTTCTTGAATGCTTTGAGTGAGCTCTTGCTTAGGGCTAAAAAGTTAGCTTGAAATCCTCTTTTCAAAATCTCTCTTCTTTTTTTTTCTTGATTCCCACCTTTTTGTCCCTTTTATAGCTTTAAGAAATGGTGGAAAACATTCTGGGCTGAAATAGAGCCATTAGACCATATTAAATGAGCATTAATAACACTTAAAATGGGTTAAAAACTAGCCGTTGCAGAACAATCCCGTCATAGGGGTTGACTCATGGGTCGACTCATGCCTGGGGGTCGACTCATGGGTCGACCTCTGTGGAAGAACACTAGAAAACCACCAGAAATCCAAGGTTCTATAAATTTGGCCTCAAAACAGTAGAGGTCGACTCATGGGTCAACTCATGCCTTGGGGGTCGACTCATAGGTCGACTCACAGGGTGTGCCAAGTCTGTGCCGGCCACAAATTCTGCATGCCAATCATCTCATATGTCATGAGTCGACTCATGGGTCGACTCATATTTTTCAAACATGAATATCTTTCAAAATACAAGTCTAAAAATAATAAAATTTTTACCAATGGATCACAAATCTTTTGTTCTATCACTTGATGCTTTCAAATTAGGATTTGGTAAAATTATGGTTTTGCCTCTGAAAAGCAATAAGTCTTTTTCAAGCGAAAATCATTAGTACTCCTTCAAATGCTTTGTAATCATCAAAATCAATCCAAGGAGCAACATTATCCTTATCTTTCATGGGATGCCAACATTAAAATGAGATCAGCTTTGTAAGAGATTAAAAGTAATTTTTGGCATGAAAAAGTTGAGAGCGGGTTGGACTTTCATGCATGAGAAATAGAGGAAGTGTTCTTCCTCTCGAGTGTGAGCTGTGGGTTTTAGGATTTCAACTCTAGGTTTTGTGAGAAGAAAATATTGGGTTCCGACCATACAGTAAAAAATAATTTTTAAAAAATTAAAAATAAGCAAATCAATAGTTTTATCAAATAAAACTATCGAGCCGAACCTAAAATTCTAGAATCACTTTATCGATCACGATCTAAACAAATTCAAGCATGCAAAGAGATGAAAAATTATACTTTAACCAATATAAAAAAGTGGCACATTGATATTTTCCATAAGACTCCGAGATAGAAGTTCTCTAATAGTGATCACACGAAAGTTGGCCAAAGCCCTTCCCAATTGGTGCATTGCTGTAAGCTTGTCTTCTCAAAAACATTGCCGGCTTCGACATGCATCATGAATGCACCAAAGCCCAGTTGCTTTCGATCTCACCATTAGAACGATACTAAGAAGATACTCTTCAGATGTCATATAATATAAAATTTAATTTTTATCTCCAACATATCGAAATATCAAATCCTAGGGCACTCAAGCAACACTTGCTGAAAATCTCACCACCCTTGTAGCAACTTTTGCCACTCAAAATTCCTTCTTTTTTCCTCAAAATTTTTTTAAATTTTTTTATGTTTACCATATCCTCTTCTTAGTTTTAGCCAAAAATTACCATAAGAAGCAATGTGGGGTATCTCCTATAAATAGGGGACCAGGGGACGTCACATGGGATGAAGGGGTGACAACCTTTGGCGCTCCAACTTCCCATGCACCAAATAAATTCACCAAGTGAATTTTTGTGATCCAATTATTTGGAGTAGAAGAACTCTTAGTCTTCTACATGTCACAAAAAAATTTAATAAATTTTGGCATCAAAGCATAGGATTTCTGATTGAGAATTTAAGGTGCATTACCTTAAATTAAGAGTCCTCATTAGGAAGGACTCTTCCTTTCACATGCCTAAAATAAAGGGGGCGGTATTTATTTTTGTTATGGGTTCTTGTGGGCACAGAAGACTCCTCTACTTGAAACTCTTTTAAGTTGGATAAGGATCCAATCCAATTTGACCCAATCCCATTAGGTCAAAGCCAACTGGTCTAGGTTAGCTCAAACACTTTGATCTGAACCAATTTGGGAACTTGGGTTAATACAATGTGCTAGCATATCAAATTAACCCATAAAATTTATATTAAACTCTAATTAGATTAGACTAAGGTGAAATCTCAAAGTGTGTGATCCATTAGATTTCAATCTAGTCAATCGTGGACCAAAACTTTCGACGTAACCCTAATCCGATGAGATTAGGTCCCCCAAAGAGTCCCAATCAATTTGGACTCTTTCAAATTGACTTTAGAATTAAACTTATTTAATTCTGATGAATTCACAAGTCAAGATTGATGTCTAACAATGTATCATGACTATCCAAAAGATTTAAAATTTTGATAAAAAATTATCAAAATATCCTTCAGTGGTAAGTTTCTATGTAATTTAATTTTTCAGTCAAACAACATCCCAGATGAGCTATGGGCAAGAAAATATGTCAAACCCAATCACTTATTTTTATGTATCTCGATTTGAAGGTGATGATTCAGTTGATGATATATTAAAAATTTTTTTCTAATTATCACCCACTTTGGCCAAAGACTTTCAGAATCATCATCCTATGAGATCATATAAGATGTTCGCTCCCCTTATTAGGAGTGACTGATCTCTTATTGATCACTCATAATCTCCATGCACACTTCATTATATCCAGAACACCCCACATAAGGATCAAAGAACTAAGCTAGGTAGTGAACCAAAATATGGATCCATGTACATTAGGTACCATGGTGACCTTAGGTCTAAGGATCACTTACACAACTTTTACTAGAGAAACATTAGTTGACATATAAATAAGACTCCATCTAATATTCTCTTGTAGGTCAATTTAATGAACTCATTCTCTAATGAGCACCCATATCCTTGTATTAGTGTCACCACATAAGTGGTTGTGAAACAACCACCCTTATTTCTGAGCATACATAGGACATGCCAATCTTACTGGTATCATTGATCTCTGACTCAATGCACCAATGATTAAAAATATTTTAGATTAGGGCTATCAAAGATTTAGATCTCACTGACGTGATCTTATCACGACCCTAAAATTATTGCTTAGACTTATGGAGTTCATTATAATCTTAAGAACAACAAGATGCAGCATATAATGAATCAAAAATATCTATTTTATTAAAATAAATATCAATTACATGAGTTTGTAAGATAAATTATAAAATATACCCTATCGCATCCCATATGTGATTGGCTTGTAGGACATAATTCTTTCAGAAAATAGAAAAGTGAGTCCTATCCAATCTTTCACACCACCACCTCCTAGTAAAGTTTCATCTTCTGATCTAGGGGAGTCTAGGAGATCCAAAGAAAAGAGCTTGGATCAGTCATCTAGAGTCTTTGATGCGAGCTAGCACCCCCGCGAAGGAAGATCCCATTAGGGCTTCGAGTAGATGATCTGTAGAGGTCGAACGATCTATGTGGTTACTTGACATTCGTGAGAGCTTTATACCACACCTACCAATAGTGAAGATCATCGACCCACGAAGAGGTGATGAGTTTTGAACTCAACCAATAGGATCTAAAGGTTAGATTAGATTCAAGGCATCGATGTGATCGATGTAGTTTTCTATTTTATATCATATTTTATATGTAAATATTTTATATCATAGATTCTTAATGATAGTTTAGATCTGATCTAAGGTATGTTTAGAAAATTAAAATATTTAATCTTTTATTATTCTACAGTAAAATTTAAAAATATACTCTTTGAACTATCCGTTTTTCTTTCAGATGATATCAGAGCAAGGTTCTTATGACATGAACTTTTTGCATATAATTTAATTTTAATTGCTTAGATTAGATCTAAATAATTAATTTTGAATCTAAATAGTATAGTAATTTGATTGGATAGATCCTCATAGCCATCCGGTCATAGGAGAAATCAAGATTTCACAATCCTATTTACCCATTTAATGGGATCTCCTATGATGTGTAGGGATGTTGCGCAGTCTTTTTCATGATGAAGAACAATGAAAAAAATTTAAAATTTTATTTTAGATCTGAAATAATATATATTAAATCTGAAATTAGAGTCCTGATCATTAGATGATTGATTATAAAAAATATTTTATAAAATTGACAAATATTTTCAAACATCGAATCCAAATCCATGTCAGGCCGAAACTTAATTAAGAATTAAGCAACTAGATTTGAGAATCAAAGATCTAAGATATTAATTTTATAATTCATGGGTTAATGGGTTAGCTCGAGTCAAGTCCATTTAACTGGGTTAGACCTAGGGATAGAAATCATTAATCATAGACCATGTTAGTAATTGATCAATTCTAATTAAAAGTTAATTCTGATTGGATCAATTTCTTCTCTTCATCAATTTTAATAATTGTAGTTGGTCAAGTCCATATATTTGATTAGACCAATATAGACTTTGATCGTAGCTCCATGATTGAATCTAAGTCTATAAGTTGATCAATTTGAAAATAACTAACCAGTTGGTGTCTAAGGTAAGTATGGTAGCTTTGATCGGTGGTCATTAATTGGGAGCTACTCGCATAGATTGAGTCTATGTCAAGTTAATAGTATATCCCTCCCATCAATCTCACTTACCTAGCCAACATGGTAAATCATGTTTTAGTTAGATCACTTAATGATTGGAGTTGATCTATGCTAATTAGAAAATTAGTATGACTGATTTAGGTGCCTCTAGTTCAATTTGTCTTGAGTCCTCTTCATGACTTGGTAAAGTCAGTGGAAAGATTTATGATTGGTTAGCTGGACCAGCTTTTGCCTAATCTTTTTTAATCTTACTTGGTAAAGTCAGTGGGAGGATTAAGATTAACTGGTCAAGTCTTTTCTCCTCTCTCAATTCAACTAATCAAATCTTCTAAAATTGTTAGGTTCCTAAAAGTAAAATAGTTGTGGTGATAATTATATCATAGCCTCCCATTAAGTTGGATGATAATGAATCCAACAGTTTAGATGATCATTGGGGATGCCACACGTCTGGTGCTCATCTGACTGTCGAAATTATCATTCATAATATGTTGATTTAGTTGTATCTTTCTAATGATGGTCAGGTTGGTCAAGCCACACTCGGACCTGGTCACTCATTTAGTAGATGCATTAAATTTTGGCATGTTAATGGTTGGACCTAACCAGAACTTTCAGTGGAGACGCCACATGTCTGCTGAAGAGGTGTCTGGGGTAAAATTGAATATGAAAAATTATTTGGTGAAATAATTGGTTAAGAGCCTATCCATGGGTACACAAGGGTTGGTCGAGCCACACTTGGGCTCATGTGTAGTCCATGTGGATTCTAGCACCCATTAAGAAATTAGTGTAATTCTTTGAATTGAAAATAGAGACTATCAATTCGAATAAAATAGTGAGAGAACCTTCAGACTAAAATTCATGTCTTTAGACTTAATCAATTTATATATTAATTAGGTTCTAATTTTTCTTTTACAATTAAGGCCACCACCTTGTCGCTCCGATCACTATTAAATAGTAATAAACTGAAGAGATCAAATTTCGATATCAGATATCGAAAGCTCAAAATTATCCCGGAGCATGAACGGATCTTGTATGTGTTCACAGATCTGGTACCCGAGTAGCCAGCTCCGAATGCACGTAGCACGATCAGAGATACTTATCAGAAGCGGCTCAACAATCGAACTATAATTCGTTGTATTATGCTGGCAGTAATGAATGATGAGTTCAACTGTCATTTCGAGAATGCTCTGCCACAGAACATGTTGCAAATATTGAATGAGTCTTTTGGCACACCCGATGACGTTGAGAGGCATAAGACTATTTGTGCCATCTTCAACACTCGAATGAGGAAAGGAGCATCAGTCACTGATCATGTATTGTATATGATTGAGTGCCTAAGCAAGTTCAACTTTCCCCTGCATGAGCAGTTGAGAAAAGATTCTATTCTGAACTCTCTGTTCAAGTCCTACCTCTCTTTTCTTACTTATTTTTGAATGACAAAGCTTACAGTCAACTACCATGATTTGCTGAGGTTACTGCAGAACTTTGAGAAGGATCACCAACTCCACAAAGAGTCAGTGAATATTATGGGAGGGTCTTCTTCTGGATATCGACCCCTTAAGAAAAGAAAGAAGAACATGAAGAATAAGAAAAAGGTGCAAAGTACTGGGGCACCCAAGCCCTGTCAGACCAAGAAACCTAAGTTCGATCGAGTTAGCAGAATGCTTCTACTATAAGAAACAGGGGCACTAGAAGAAGAATTGTCCTCAATACATTGCCTCCCTGAATCCGAATAGGCCAAGAAAGAAATAAGTTATTGCTGGATAAGATAATTATATGATAACACCTTGTAATTTCTCAATTTGTGATTTCTACTACCTGGGTATTAGATACCAAAAGCTCTTTTAATATTTGTAATTCATTACAAGATCTATAGGTCAGTATGAGATTTGAAGAAGGTGATAGGTTCCTTAATGTTGGAGATGGAAGACCAATTCCAGTTCTAGCATTAGAGACTATTAAGGTTGTATTCAAGTCTAATATAATTGTTCTTAGTAAATATCACTTTTGTCCTTTCTTTTTATTGAATATTATTTTTGTAGGCCTTTTGGCCATGTACTGTTGTGAAATTTTAATAAACAAAAATAATTTTAATATCATTATGAATGGTGTTAATGTGATGAATGGATAGCTGAACAATGATATTTACATATTGTTACAATCTGTTAGTGTAATGTATACGTCCAGCAAATATCCTAGAATTAGTGATGTCTTCGATATCTATCTTTGGCATTGTAGGTTAGGTCATATTAACAAGAACAGAATAAACAGGTTGACACAAGAGGAAATCCTCGAAGTCAGTGATTATGAATCACTCCCAACTTGTGAGTCCTGTCTTCTTAAAAAAATAATCAAGTCACCTTTTATAGGAAAAAGTGAGCGAGCCAGTGAAGTTCTAGGTCTGATACATACTGATGTATGTGGACCAATAAATACTAGTGCCAGAGGTGGATATTATTATTTTATTATATTTATAGATGATCTATCAAGGTATGGGCACATCTACTTAATAACACATAAGTCAAAATCATTTGAAATGTTCAAACAATTCCGTAATAAAGTAGAGAAACAAACTGAAAAGAGTATTAAAACTCTTTAATCCGATCAAGGAGGAGAATACCTCTCTAGTATATTTCTGATATACTTAGAAGAGAATAGGACTCTCTCAAAATGGATCCTTTTTGGAACACCATAGCATAATAGTGTATCAAACAGGAGGAATCAAATCCTATTAGACATGGTTCGGTCCATGATGGGCTTTCCAAGTCTACTAATCTCTTTTTGGAGATATGCACTCAAGTCAGCTTATTATATTTTAAATAAAGTTTCAAGTAAGTCTGTAAGTAAAATACCACATAAGATGTGGATAGGGCGTAAGCCAGCACTCTCTCACCTTAGAATTTGGAAATGTCCGATTTATGTCAAACATTTGAAAACTGGCAAGCTTAGACCTAGATCTGACAAGTGTCTATTTATAGGGTACCCAAAAGAGATCAAAGAATATTACTTTATCTTGCAGACGAACATAAGGTGTTCGTCAGCAATAGGGCAGTCTTTTTAGAAAAAGAGTTCCTTGAAGAAGGAACTAATGCCTCAAAGATTAAACTTGATGAAGTTCGATCGGTAGAAGAACCAACATAATCTAGTAAATCTATAAAGTCAGACTTGATTAGATCAAATCTAAAATATATTGTAGAAACATCTTTGAGGAGATCTGGTAGAGTACTGTGTTAATCGGATAAATATTATAGTTTTTTTGTTTGGAATGGAAATCCAGTTGAACTCGATGAGAACAATGAGGATCTGATCATCTATATGGATGCAATACAGAGGTCTAACTCTAATAAGTGGCTAAAAGCTATGAAATTCGAAATGGAGTCCATGAAAGTCAATAATGTATGGATATTGGTTGACCCACCTAAAGGGATAAAACCCATAGGGTGTAAGTGGATCTTCAAAAGGAAGAGGGTCACAGACGGAAAGGTGGAGACCTATAAAGCCCATCTGGTTGCCAAGAGTTACTGTCAGTATTATGGTATTGACTATGATGAGACGTTTTCTCCTGTGGTAATGCTCAAGTTTATTCAGATCATGCTTGCGATAGCAGCACATCTGAACTATCAAATCTAATAAATGAATGTGAAAACAGCCTTCCTAAATGGAGTGCTAGAAGAAAAGATTTATATGATACAACCTGAAGATTTTATATCCACAGATAAATCTAAAGTGTGCAAGCTTCAAAGGTCTATCTATGGACTTAAGCAGGCATCTCAGAGTTGGAACGTCCATTTTGATAAAGTGATCAGAACATATCTCTTTATTAAGAATGGAGAGGAACCCTGCATATACAAGTGGGTTAATAACTCTATGATAGTATTTTTTGTTTTGTATGTCGATGATATTCTCTTAATCGAAAATGACATCCTAGCATTATAGGGAATAAAAGTTTGGTTATCATCACAATTCTTTATGAAAGATTTGGGAGAAGCATCCTTTATCCTTGGGATGAAGATCTATAGAGATAGATCTAAATGGTTGTTTGGATTATCTCAGTCAATGTTCATTGATACTGTGCTGAAAAGATTCAGTATGGAGAATTTTAAGAAAAGCTATCTTCCGATAGGCCAAAAATTTTTTCTCTCGAAGAGTGATTGTCCGATAACTCCTTAAGAGAGAGAGTGTATAAGTAAAATTTCATATATTTTGATAGTGGAATCTATTACGTATGCCATGACATATACGTGATCGGACGTGGCACACTCACTAGTAGTGAGTAGATACCAGTCCAATCTAGGTGAGAGTCACTGGAAGGTCATAAAGACCATCCTTAAGTATTTGAGAAATACTAAGGATCAATGGCTTATCTATAAAGAATCTAACTTAAAACTTATGGGGTTTATAATACTCCAATTTTTAGTCAGATCAAGATGACAGCAAGAGCATATTGGGATATATTTATACTCTGAACGATGGAGCAATCTGCTAGAAAAATTTCAAACAGCACACTGTGGCCGACTCTACTTGCGAGGTGAATATATCACGGCATCCGATGCTGCAAAGGAAGCTATGTGGTTATGAAAGTTCATCAATGAGCTCAAAGTGGAACCCTCTCTTGATGGCCCTGTCTTATTGTACTGCGACAGCACTAGCACCATTGCTCAAGCAAAGGAACCAAAGTCACATCAACGGATCAAGCACATTCTACACCGCTACCACCTGATTCAAGAGATCATGGATCGAGGTGACATTGAGCTTCCAAAGATTAATGGAAAGGAGAACCTGATCGATCCATTTACTAAAGCCCTTGGTGTCAAGGAGTTCGAAGACTATAAATCAAAGATGGATATACGATACTATACCGATTGGCTTTAGTCCAGGTGGGAGTTGTTAGAAATTGTATCCCAAAATCAATCATCAGTCTGTTGACGGTTGAGCTTATTATTATAATTATATATGAATTATTGAATTAATAAATATTATTTAATTTTTTTATCACTATATACATCTTATTTTGAACTCCTATTATGTGATGAAGTCCTTAGGACTATTTGATTCGATATAGAAAGATATATCGTTTAGTCCTTAAATCTTAAGTTCACGACCAAATGATATACTATTATTAGGATGATAGCTATATCAAGTATAGGTCGTTATGTGCCATGTACGTTGGTTATCCTCTTAATCAAGGAGTGTGAAGATACTGGTATGGCATGCTAGTGAGATGTAGGAGTACATCTCACTGAACGTGACTAATTGTGAGTACTTTGCTATCAAGAGTAGCTCACGAAGGATATGGGTAAAAGTGTCCTTCTAACCTGATATCACCACGGTGACTTGAAAGCAGTAATTGTGCTTTGGTGCTGAACTATCTAAATTTATAATTCAGTGATGAAAAATTTTTGAGCACAGTCAAGTACTTGCGAAGTCGGTGTCCGAGTCAAGATAGAATTGACCTTTTCGAATAAGTAGGAGTTAAATGTATCAGTATGTTTTAATTCAGTAAAACCTTGGTCGGAATAATCCATGTGATAGATTTTAAAAATTAAAATATAATGTGGATGATCGTACTAGGGTTGATAGTTAAATTTTAGGTCACCTTGAGCATTTAGATCAAAAGGATGAATTATACGATAACCATATATCAATAGATTCTTGAATGATGCTTCACAATCTTTCGATTTATCTGTGGCACTGCATGGCGCAGCAGGGTCTATTTAAACCCTGTCTGCACCTAGGGTTTAGAGACTCTGTTCAATGACCAGCAAAAACCTGAATCCTCTCTACTTCTCTATACCCCCTCTACTTCTCTCCCTCCCCTCTTCACGTCCAAGAGGTTGGGCATCCATCTGGTGCTTGTCCAAGGCGTGGTGGCTTCCTGATTAGAAGGCTGCAGAGATTTATCGAGAAGCTGCTGCTCCAGCTTCAGAAGATCTTTTGAAGATCTTTCAGATCAGATCCAGATTTGATTTTTAGAGCAAATATTTGTGAGGAGAAGATGATCCAGATCCTACTCAAGTGGATACTGGTAGAGGCTAGATGACTGCATGGCTATTTTAGAACCTCGGGCATTGCTGCGATCATCTACAGGGTAATCTAGTTACCCTAGAGGTATTTCTCTATTCCTTATATTTTTAGATTTAATTTTAGATTTAATATTAGATAATAAAAATTATATCTAATAAATCTTAGATCTAAAATATCATAGGATAAATTTTTTTTGAAATATTCTGCCCCAGATCTTATTAGATCTGGAAGATCCTACAAGGAAAAAGCCGATTTTTCCTTCAACTGGTATTAGAGTCAAGTTGATGGCTCTATTTTAGATCTAATTTTTATTTTTATTTATCTAATATTAATAGATTTCAGATATCATATCAGATATGATTTGATCTAAAATTAAAAAATTTAAAATTAAATCTAAGTAGATCTAACATGTATGAGATGCATGACTAGACTAGGAATAGTTTAAACTATGAATAGTCTTGAAGTTTTATGTTTTAATGTGATTAAAATATAAATTAAATCTAATTTATTCTCTCATTTTTTGATGTTATAAATGTTATATTTAGATCAAAAAATAGAAAATAAAATTTAATTAATTTATAAGATTGATCTGCTACATGCCTAGACTAGTTGTAGAATTGTTCTAGTAACTGTCTAGAATAGATTTTATATTGAATAGTTCAATTTAAATTTTATTTCTTAGATGTTACATGTGATGTATTAGATCTGAAAGCATGCTAATTAGATTAGATTTTAATACATGAGATATATGCAAAGCATGTATAAGTTAGATCTGAAATTATATATATGATATGTAACTTAGATCTAACTAGTTTTGTAGTTAAATCAATATTTCTGATTAAGATGTTCTTCATGACTGTCCGATCATAAAAATAAAGTAGAATTTAAGACCCTCTCCTCCCATTCAATGGGGTGTTCTTATGGCGTGTAGGGGTGTTGCGCATTCATCCTTAATCAGAATCAAACTTACTTTTTTGCAAAACCCTAGATCCTGAAATCTTAGGATTTATTTTACATATTTTGTTTATAAACTCAAAACTTAATTAATGAATTAAGCTTATGAAATCAAATTAGGTCTAAAATTGAGAATTTCAGATCTAAGCTATTTTTATAAAATTGGATTCGGGCTTGGGTAGCTCAATTAGGTCTAGCGGTTGATTAAATCGAATCAAAAGTTGGTTAGGTGAGATCATGAAAGCTAATAATTGACCAGCCTAATAGGATTAAGTCTAGGTCAAGGTCGAATCATATTTAGATGTGACTCAATCAAGTTAAGACCTAATTTGGCTCAGTGGTTAGAGCCTGGATTGTAGACTAACCTAATTGGTTCTGGTTCGATAATTTAGTGTCTAAGGTAAGTTGGGCAGATGCGATCGAATAGTTTTTAATTGGGAGCTACTCGACTCGAATGCATTCTTGTCAAGTTAATGGCATATCCCTCCCACCGGTATTACTTACCTAGCCATATGTATCGACCCAGTTCTAATTTGAGGTGACTAACAATTCGAGCTAACCCATGCCACTAGGTTAGTCATAATTGTTATGACTATGTCAAGTCAAGTTTAATGAGACCTAGATTAAATCTTCCTAAGAAAATATTAAGTCTAAGATCTTCCACCATTATGGATGTGCGGGCCCTTCTTGGGGTTGATTGTTCTTGGCTGGTTACAGTGGCTCAGTTGCACCGAGAAGATGCAACTATGTCTATTAGGCATTGGATGCTACGGATTAGAGGATGGGTTGTGCTCAATATTCTGGATATGGTGAGGGATTCAATCAAGAATCTAGTTCATGCAAATGGTGGGTCTGACTTAACTAAGGATTGGAGCAATATTCCGGACATGGTGAGCTTCATGAATTAGTGATCAAGTTTTGGGTGTACCATGATTAGAGAATCATTGGACAAGAGTTGTCCACTCATCGGTTGATCCATCACCAATAACTGTTAGGTGAGGTGATGAGCCAGTCGGTGAGACCGCACCACCCACTAAAAATCACTAATCATGGAGATTTTCACATCTCTATCTAGGGAGTGTAGGGATCTGAGAAAATAGTGGGAGCCTAATTTGTTTAAAAATGAAATCCTTAAACAAATTGGTTAAGTCTGATTACAAAATCTAACTAAAAACATTTGACTCTCTACAGGAAACATGTCTACATCCAACCCCCTGACCAAAATACTAGACACCCACAAATTGACTGGACCTAATCTCAAGGACTAGTTGAGAAACTACAGAATTATTCTTGATTTTGAGAAACTGACGTATGTCTTGGACCAGGACCCACCTGCCATACCAGCACGTTCGACTGCTGAACAGAGAGCATCTCTAAAAAAGTAGATGGATGATGATAATAAAGTCAGGTACTACATATTGGGTGCCATGTCTGATGACTTGCAGCGCCAGTATGAGAACATTATGACTACCTGCCAAATGTTGGCTCACCTATAAGAGTTGTTTGGTGAACAAAATTGCGCAGCCAAGTATCAAGTCTGTCAAAGACTTTTTAAGGCTAAAATGCATGATGGGCAGTCAGTCCAAGATCATTGTTTGACAATGATCAACGACCTTGAGGAGCTTGAGAAGCTTGGTGTCATCTTAGACAGGGATTTTCAGATTGATGTGATCCTTCAGTCCTTGTTTGATGCATATGGTCAGTTCATCATGAACTTCCATATGCATAAGATGCAGTGTACCTTGGCTGAGTTAATGAACATGTTGGTTACGACTGAGCTTTCTTTGAAGGGTTCAAAAGGCTCAGTCCTTACTGTAGAGCGGACTTCTTTCAAGAGAAAGTCTTTTGAAAAGAAGAAGAAGTCTGCGAAGAAGCAGAAGGTGGATGGGAAGAAGAAGGCTGCTGAAAAGGAAAAATATTTTCACTACAATTCAGACGGCCATTGGAAGCGAAACTGTCCTCAGTACCTGGCCACCCTGAAGAACAAGAAGGATGGTCCTTCTGGAGATATGCTTGTTATAGAATCTAATCTTATGGTTTCCTCTGTGTCCAGTTGGGTATTTGACTCTGGTTCTAGTTTTCATTTGTGCACTTCTATGTAGGGTCTTGAGAAAAGTAGGAGGCTGAGGGATGGGGATATGATCCTACACATCGGGAACGGAGCAAGAGTTGCTGCTGTGGCCGTGGAAACCTACCCTCTGCGATTACCGTTAGGATTAGATTTGGTTCTTAGAGATTGTTATTATGTGCTTGCAGCAAGCAGGAATTTAATTTCTATTTCATGTTTAGCACAAGAAGGCTATGTGATTAGCTTTCACAAGAATCATTGTAACATATTTTATGAAAATAATAAAGTTGCAAATGATTTTCTTATTAATGGTCTTTATCAGCTACATATTGATGTATCTGTATTTAATATCGAGAAAAATATGAATGCCATGGGAATTAAAAGGTCTAGAGATAGTCTAAATGATAGGTATCTGTGGCACCTAAGGCTAGGTCATATAGCGGAAAACAGGATTAACAAATTAGAGAAATCCAGGCTATTGAGTTCATTGACTTTCAAGTCATATCCAGTTTGTGAATCATGCCTTCAAGGCAAAATGACCAAGCTCCCTTTTACGGGACATGGGGAAAGGGCCACAGACCTACTTGCCATAGTACATACAGATGTATACGGCCTATTTGATGTGCTAGCTAGAGGCAACTATGTCTACTTCATTACTCTCACTGATGATATGTCTAGGTATGGATATGTGTTTCTAATGAAACACAAGTCTGAAGCCTTTAAAAAGTTTAAAGAATTCAAACATGAAGTAGAAAAATAAACAAAAAAGCCCATTAAGGTTCTTCGATCAGATCGAGGAGGCAAATACCTTAGTCTGGAGTTCTTAGACTATCTTAAGGACAATGGCATAGTCTCTCAATGGACTCCACCTGGAACGCCACAACTCAACGGGGTTTCAGAATGGAGAAATCAGACCCTATTAGATATGGTCCGTTCCATGATGAGCTTCATGGACCTCCCTGAGTTTCTTTGGGGGCATTGTCTCATGACAGCAATATATGTATTGAATAGGGTTCCCTCTAAAACCGTTCCTACCACACCGTATGAGATATGGTATGGTAAGAAGCCAAGTCTGAGTCATCTCAGAATTTGGGGTTGTCTGGCTCATGTCAAGAGACAGCAGGCAGACAAGTTAGAGTTTAGGTCTTTTAGAGCTCGGTTCATAGGATATCCTAAAGAGTCATTAGGATACTATTTTTATATTTCAGAAGATCATAATGTGATTGTGAATCGACATGCTATTTTTTTTGAAAAATAGTTTATTCAAGATGGTGGCATCGGAAGAATAATTAAGCTCAAGGAGAATGTCTCCCAAGAGCAACGAGCTAAAGAACTTGATGAACCCAATCAATTAGAACCAGTCCTAACACAACCTCTTCCATCTCGTAGATCGACTAGAGTTTTTCGTCCTCCTGAAAGGTACTTAGGTACTATACAAGAGAAAGTAGAAAAAATATTCCTCACGGGAAATGGGGCTCATGGTGATGACCCCAAGACCTATGACGAGACGATATCAGATATCGACTCCAAGAAATGGTTGGAGGCAATGAGATCAGAAAATGACTCGATGCACTCAAACCAAGTCTGGACTTTGGTAGATCCACTTGAAGGTATTGTACCTATTAGGTGTAAATGGATCTTCAAGAAAAAGATAGGTGCAGATGGGAATGTGGAGACATTCAAGGCTAGAATCGTAGCGAAAGGTTATAGTCAGCATAAAGGTATTGACTATCAGGATAACTTTTCGTCCGTAGCCATGCTAAAATCCATCTGCACATTGCTTGCTGTTGCAGCCTATTTCGATTATGAAATATGGCAAATGGATGTGAAAACAGCATTCTTAAATAGATATCTTGAGGTATTTATATGAAACAGTCACTTGGTTTCACATCCAGTGATGATGATCACAAAATCTGCAAGCTGCAAAGGTCTATTTATGGACTTAAGAAAGTATCTCGTAGCTGGAATACTCATTTCAATGATGTGATCAAAATGTTTGGTTTCATAAAAAACGAGGAGGAACCATGTGTATTCAAGAAGGTCAGTGGGAGCGCAGTTATCTTCCTCGTACTGTATGTTGATGACATCCTCCTAATTGGAAATGATATTTTCATGTTGACCTCAGTCAAAATATGGTTGTCTAAGGAGTTCTCTATAAAAGATCTAGGAGAAGCATCCTTTATATTGGGTATTAAGGTCTATAAAGATAGACCAAATAGGATGCGGGACTTTCACAGAAAATGTACATAGAGGAGGTGCTAAAAAAGTTTAGCATGGAAAACTCTAAAAGAGGTTTAGTACCTTTAGACATGGCATTCATCTCTCCAAGAAGTGCCCTAGCACACCTGAAAAGATTGAATGCATGAGCAAGATCCCTTATGCTTCGGCAATAGGAAGTCTCATGTATGCCATGCTATGTACACGACCTGATATAGCCCATGCTGTGAGTGTCACAAGCATATATCAGTCGAATCCAGGCGAAGAGCACTGGACTTCTGTGAAATGTATCCTTAAGTACTTGAGAAGGACTGAGGATATGTTTCTAGTCTTTGGGAATGGAAAACTCTAGGTTTAGGAATTTACAGACTCAGACTTTATGTCTGATATAGATGATCGAAAGTCAACATCTGGGAGTCTGTTCATTTGTAATGGTGGTGCAGTCAGCTGGAAGAGTTCCAAGCAGACGGTGATTGCTGATTCCACCATGGAGGTAGAGTATATTGCTGCATCGAAAGCTGCGAAGGAGGCATTCTAGTACAAGAAGTTTACCGCAGAGCTTGGAGTGATGTCATCGGATGTCATCCCTCTTTACTGTGATAATAATGGCGCCATAGCCTTAGCTAAGGAGCCAAGGTCTCACTAGAAGTCCAAGCATATCGAGTGGCGATTCCATCTGATGCATGATTACCTCGAAAAGGGTTATGTCAAGATTAAGAGAGTCGACTCCACAGACAATGTGGCAGACCCACTGATAAAGTCATTAGGTAGTAGAAGATCGAAGCCCATCTTGAGAAGATGGGACTTAGATGTAGGGACCAGATCAGGGTTTCAGGGTTAGATCTTGAAACTTTTTCAAGATCATACAGCGGAAGACTAAAATAAATCAAAATTTATTTTCTAAAACTAGAGAATCCCTAGATCAAATATCTTATTACATGATTATTACATAGCATTAAATCAGAAATTAAAATATATAAATATAGCATGAACTACATGTTGATCATATCAACATGTTTCTATACTACATCTAATGTATGTATTAAACAATAGATCAGATCTATTACCTTGCAAGTTAGATGTTCTAACTTCGCTGATCCAGGCTTAAGGATGATGTTGCAAGCCGCACATGCATCTGGCCTCTAGGAGTCATCCACACGAGCCCACGAATCTCTATCAGAAGTTCTGCTTCAGGAAATCAGCACAGTATGCTAGTACTGCGCTGATCCTTCTTTGATGGTTGATCAGGTGCCTCCTTCTTCTTGATTTGGACTCTTCCAAAGATAGAAAGTAGAAGGAGGAGTTTCAAATCTGAGACGCTCTCAGGAAACTCAAGATGGAGGGAGGAAAGATATGAAAACAAACAACCCTAGAAGAAGACCCTCTTCTTCTTCTCGTTTCTCTCTCTAGACACCCTAACTTGTATCTTTTATATCTCCACGACCCAAAGGTCTTTCTCTTTGATTTTTTGATGGCCCATAGGTCTCTCAAATCTCTATCTTCTTCAAAAATTTCATGAAGAAACTCATTTTATATAGAGAGATATGATAGAGTTCTTGTCTAGGTCAAATACCTAGTCAAGGCTTATCCAAACATAGCAAGATAAAGGGCACCCAACTCTTGAGCACCTCCTCCTTATTTTCATGCATGGATTACTAGAAAAGGGTGCACAATGTATACCCTAAAAGCCATAAAGATTTTAAAAAAAAATTGGATAAATTCGGTGTAAAATTGAAAGAGTTTTGGATTTC
Source organism: Elaeis guineensis (assembly GCF_000442705.2). NCBI lineage: Eukaryota > Viridiplantae > Streptophyta > Magnoliopsida > Arecales > Arecaceae > Elaeis > Elaeis guineensis. Next base: position 59,935,682 of record NC_026003.2, read on the forward strand.
TAAAACTCTATCTCATAGAATTCGAAATCCAAACTTATTCCTCTTTGATTTGATCCAAACCACCTTTCATGTAAGAAAGAAGAGAGGAAACCTTTTGTGAACGTGGGAGAGACCTGGGAGAGGGCTTTTGTTGCACAAAATAAGAGGAGATTGGCGTTGAATGAGAGAGAGGGCGTGGGGAAGGCTTATGTGGTGCAAGGTGGAATCCTAGTCTTACTAGGATTCTATCTTATGACTTGTTTTAATTTGGTTTCTCAAACCAAAATTAGATCAACCAAATTAAAATAGGTCTTAACCTAATTAAGAACTTAATTTAATCAGATTAAATTAGATTCAAATCTGATTTAATTTTCTAATCAAATTAGAAATTAGATTGACCCAAGTCCTAGTTGAACTAGGACTAGTTTTTTCTTGCACTTGGCTTATCCAATAAACCAATTGGACTTGATCCAATCAAGCCCAAACAAAATCTAATTAAATCATATTTAATTAGACTTAATCTCAGCCCATTGGCTTAATCAAATTAAGCCAATTAGCAATCAAATTGCTAATCGATCCTCCTGCAACACTTACACTGGGTTAAATGTCAATCATATTGATCATTTAACCCTAGAATGATTCTTAATCATTGATTAACCATCCGATCGGATCATGAACTCTAATGTGTGTGACCTCATAGGTCCGAACCTAAGTCGGTAGTACAGGAATAAATTTCTGTACCAATTGAAGTGATCATCTAGCAATGGTACCCGACGACCGGATAGGTCGAATGTGTAGAACAACATCCTTAGAACCCATGCGGATATAGTTTTCATATAATTCATCCCCTTGACCAAAATGATCATAGGATACCCCAGAGTTCAACTGTCAACTCTGACCAGGTTGTCCACATTGTATTTCAAAATATCAAATCCATCTAATGGATTACCCTGGCCAAGGTTTTGCTAAATTGAAATACAGCGACTCATTCTTCTCTAACTCTTGGAGTGGTCAATCCCATCTCGATCACACTCTGACTTCGCAAGTACTTGACTGTGCCCAGAAGCCTTCCGTCCCTAAATTAGAAATTCAGTTAGTCCAGTACCAAAGCACAGTGAGTTGCTTGCAAGTCACTGAGATGATCTCAGGTCTAAGGGACACTTATACCTATATCCCATCAGAGACATTCTCGACAGCAGAATGCTCTGGAGTTGGTCACGTTCAATGATGATGTACCAGTACATCTCACCTGTATGCCATACCAGTATCTCCATACTCTTTGATTAAGAGGACAACCAACCCATATGGCCTACAGCGACCTATGCTCGATAGAAGCTGTCGTCCTTATTAACAGCCTATCATTTGGTCGTGAACTGTTTTAAGGACTAATCGATAAATCCTCTCTTTATCAAATCTAAATAGTCCTAAGGACTTCATCATAACAACGGAGTTCATTAGAAGATGAAAGCTTATGATAAAAATGCCAAATATATTTTATTTATTAACAAATCAATTACAATACTTGGTTGTTCAACCATCAACAGCTTGATGATTGGCTTTTTTGGACACATTTTCCAACAACTTTCACTTATTTTAAAGCCACTCGGCATAGTATCTAATACCCATCTTCGACTTGTGGTTGTCGAACTCCTTTATCACTCGAGCTTTAGTGAAGGGGTCGGCCAGGTTCTCCTTTCCATCGATCTTCTGAAGGTCAACGTCACCTCGATCTACGATCTCTCGGATCAGGTGTAAGCGGTGCAAGATGTGCTTCGTCGCTGATGTGCTTTGGGTTCCTTCGCCTGAGCTATGCACCAGTGCTGTCGCAGTAGAGCAGGATCGGACCATCGAGGAAGGGTGCTACTCTGAGCTCGTTGATGAATTTCCTCAGCCACACAGCTTCCTTCGCGGCATCCGATGCTGCGATGTACTCCGCTTCACAAACAGAGTCCGCCACAGTATGTTGCTTGGAACTCTTTCAGCAGATGGCTCCACCATTCAGAGTAAAGATATAACCCGACACGCTCCTACTGTCATCATGGTCAGATTGGAAGCTAGAGTCTGTGAACCCCACAAGTTTCAGATCTGACTCGCCATAAACCAACCATTGGTCCTTAGTATTTATCAAATACTTAAGGATGGCTTTAACCACTTTCCAGTGATTTTCTCCAGGATCAGATTGGTATCTACTCACTACTCCTAGTGAGTATGCCACATCTAGTCTTGTACATGTCATGGCGTACATGATAGATCCCACGGTTGAAGCATATGGGACTCTATTCATTCGCTCTCTCTCTTCAGGAGTTGTCGGACAATCCTTCTTAGAGAGAAAATTCCTTGGCCTATCGGTAGATAGCCCTTTTCGGAATTCTCCATGCTGAACCTCTTCAGCACAGTGTCTATGTACATGGACTGGGATAACCCAAGCATCCTTTTAGATCTATCCCTGTAGATCTTCATCCCTAGGATGTAGGATGCTTCACCCAAGTCCTTCATGGAGAACTGTGATGACAACCAAACTTTTATTCCCTGTAGTGCGGGGATGTCATTCCCGATTAAGAGAATGTCATCCACGTACAAGACAAGGAATACCATAACTGGACCATTTGCCTATTTATAGATGCAGGGCTCTTCTCCATTCTTAATGAAGCCATACGTTTTGATCACCTTATCAAAACACATGTTCCAACTCCGAGAAGCTTGCTTCAATCCATAAATGGATCTCTGAAGCTTGCACACCTTGGACTCATCTGTGGATGTAAACCCCTCAGGTTGTATCATATACACCTCTTCGGTCAGCTCTCCATTCAGGAAAGCTGTCTTTACATCCATCTGTCAGATCTCATAATCTAGATGGACAGCTATTGCAAGCATTATCCGAATGGATTTGAGCATTGCCACAGGGGAAAACGTCTCGTCATAGTCAATACCATAACGTTGACGATACCTCTTGGCGACCAGATGGACTTTATAGGTCTCCACCTTTCCGTATGCGCCCTTCTTCCTTTTGAAGACCCATTTACACCCAATGGGTTTAACCCCTTCAGGTGGGTCAATCAATGTCCATACATCATTGACCTTCATGGACTCCATTTTGGATTTCATGGCTTCAAACCATTTCTCGGAATCAGGTCTCTGCATTGCATCCATATAGGTGATCGGATCCTCATTATTCTCATCAAGTTCGATGGGATCACCGTCCCAGACCAAGAAACCATAGTATCTGTCTGGCTGACGCGGTACTCTACCGGATCGCCTTAATGGTGCAGGTACATTGGGCTTCGGATCTGATCTAATCATATCCGACTCAGGTTCAGCTATTGGTGTCGGTCCTTCTACCTGTTGAACTTCATCAAGTTCAACCTTAGAGGCAACGATTCCTTCACCAAAGAACTCCTTTTCTCAAAAGATTGCCTTAAGGATGACGAACACCTTTTGTTCATCAGCATGGTAGAAAAAATATCCTTTTGTCTCTTTGGGGTACCCTATGAATGAGCATTTGTTAGACCTAGGTCCAAGTTTGTCTGTGACTAATCGTTTGACATAGGTCGGACACCCCCAGACCCTAAGGTGTGAAAGTGCTGGCTTACGTCCCGTCCATATCTCATATGAAGTCTTAATTACAGATTTATTTGGAATCCTATTTAACAGATAACAGGCCGATTCGAGTGCATATCCCAGAAGGATATCGGCAAGCTAGCAAAACCCATCATGGATCGAAAAATGTCTAACAGAGTCCGATTCCTCCTTTCAGACACACCATTATGCTATGGTGTTGCTGGAGGAGTCCATTGGGAGAGAATCTCATTCTCTCCTAGATATGTGAGAAATTCACTAGAAAGGTATTCTCCTCCTCGATCAGATCAAAGGGTTTTAATACTCTTCCCAGTTTGTTTTTCTACTTTACTTCGGAATCATTTGAACATTTCAAATGAATCCGACTTATGTTTCATCAGATAGACATATCCATATCGGGATAGGTATCCGTGAAAGTTATGAAGTAGAAATATCCACCTCTAGCATTGGTGCTCATGGACCCGCATACATCAGTATGTACTAGACCCAAGAGCTCAGTAGCTCTCTCACCTTTTCCAATAAAAGGTAACTTGGTCATTTTACCAAGAAGACAGAACTCACAGGTTGAAAGTGATTCACAATCACTGACTTCGAAGATTCCCTCTTGAGTCAACCTGTTTATTTTGTTCTTATTTATATGACCTAGCCTACAATATCATAAGTAGATATCTGACACACTACCTAATCTAGGGTGTTTGCCAGTAGAATAGACTCTTATCAGGCTTGATCTTTTGGTTTGGCTCTGCACTGATGTCCCAACCTGAACTTGCACCTTCTTCACTTTCTTCTTCTTGTTCTTCTTCCCTTTCTTAAAGGGTCAAGAACCAGAAGATGAACCTCCCACTAAGTTCACCGACTCCTTGTGAAGTTGGTGATCTTTCTCAAAGTTCTGAAGCAACCCCAGTAATCCGTGGTAGTTCTCTTCAGGCTTTGTCATTCTATAATGAGTGAGGAATGAGAGATAAGACTTGGGCAGCGAGTTCAGTATTGCATCTTTCCCAAGCTGCTCATACAAGGGAAAGCCGAGCTTGCTCAATCGTTCCATCAGCCTGATCATGTACAATACATGATCAGTGACAGAGGCACCATCCCGCATTTTGGCGTTGAAGATGGCACAACTAATCTTGTGCCTCTCTACGTCATCGGGTGTGCCAAAGGCATCCTCCAACACTTGAAGCATGTCCTTTGGCTGAGCCGTCTCGAATCTGCGACTGAACTTGTCACTCATGGTAGCCAGCATGATACAGCGCACCGTGGTCCGGTCACTGAGCCACTTCTGGTAAGTGTCTCTGACTGTTCCACACGCATTGACAGCTGGCTCCTTAGGTGCAGGATTCATTATCACATATAGGATCCGTTTATGCTCCAGGACTATCTTCAACTTTCGGTACCAGCTACCAAAGTTGGGTCCCACCAACTTATCATTGTCCAACAATGATCGGAGCGATAGAGAAGTGGCCATATTTGCACAAAGGAGAACCATAACCTAATTAGTAATTGATTCATTAAATCTAAAGATTTGGACTTTAATCAAAAGGTTTCTCCCACTATTTTATTCAAATTGGTAGCCTCTACCTCCAATTCGAGGAATTACCCTAATTCTTAGTGGGTACTAGAATCCACTTAGACTGCACACAAGCCCAACTTTGGTTGGCCAACCCATGTACATCTAAGGGTAGGTTCATAATCAATTGTTTCTCTAAATAATTTTAGTAATTTTAATTTTGCCCCAGAAACCTAATCAGTAGGCTTTGGCCTCCACTATAAGGATCCGATTAGGTCCAACCATTAACATGATCATACTTGGTATATCTAACCAACGAATGATTAAGCCCAACTTTGGTTGGCTCACCTAACCACCATTAGAGAGACACTTCCAAGTCGTCATATGATGAGTGATAATTCCATTAGTCAACAATCACCAGGCCTTTGGGTCTGCAATGATTATTGAGTTAATGGACTCATTATCAAACACCTTAATGAGAGGCTATGACTCAGTTATCTCCATAACTTTGTCATTTTAAGGACCTAATAATTTTAGAGGATTTAAATAATATAGAGGATGAGGTCGGATGAACCAGCTTATCATGATCCTCCCACTAGCTTCACCAAGTCAGCTTAAGGGAGACCATTAAAAGGGCTGGTCTAGGAGCACCTAAATCAGTCACACTGATTTACCTAGCTGACATGGGTCAGCTCGAATAGTCAAGTGATCCGATCAAAACATAATTTCACCAAGAGGCCAGGTAAGTTCGATCAGTGGGAGGGTCTGCCAAAGCTTGCCTTAGACACCATCAGAAATGGCCAGGTAAGCGGGCTCCCAATTAAAAACCACTGGTCTGGTTTACCTTAGGCACCAACTAGTTTATTTAGTTTCGATTAGATCAACCTAACAGTTCGTGCTAGACCGCTTAGCCAAGAATCAAGTCCATTTGGTTCTCGTTAAAGACATGGACTGGACCAACTACAACTATTGTAATTGATTTAGAGAATCCTTGACCTAATCTAAGATAATAATTGAATAGATTTAGTCAATTCTCTAATTAAGTTCATCTTTAATCTAACCATAGGTCTAACCCAATTAATGGACCTAATTCCCACTAACCTATTAACCCAATGTGTTATGGTTTGTGTCTTAGATTCTTCAATTCATAATCCTAGAACCTAATCAAACAACTTCTTAATTCTTAATTAAGTTTTGGGCTGAGGGTTGGGTTCGGCTTTTCAAAAAATAATTTTCATATTTGTAAAATAATTTTACAATATGATTTGTTGCCCAGCTATGCAACCCAAGAGGGGGGGTGAATTGGGTTTCTAAAAAATTTTAGGCTTAACTAATGACTTATGAGAAATATTTGACAAAGCTAAATAGATAGAGTGAGTAGAATTAATTCAAGACTAATAGCAAGAGCAAGAAAGCAAGAAAATAATGAAGAGATAAGGAAGAGCAATTAGACACACACCAAACAAAAGGATTTATAGTGGTTCGGTGCCAACCTTGCACCTACATCCACTCTCCAAGCTCCTACTTGAGAATTCCAATCCACTAATCTTGTATTCAACCCGAATACAAACGTCAGAAACTCTGACTCTAGCTATCCCAAGCTAGACTACTTGTTTCTCGGGTACAAGCCAACCCTATACACTCCGATTCAAGGTTCAGATCAACCTTCCCTTGTTTTGGAACTCCTCCAAAACAAAACCAATCACTCAAACTGAGTATAACAATTTATAGTACAATTAAGCACAAAGAAAGCTCCTTCAATGAGCGAATATAACTTTAAATACACTTTACTTAAGAGAAGAAGACCCTTTTTGGATTTCCTCAAGGTGAATGGAGACTTGATTGTGCACTTGAGGAGTTGGTGAGCTTGGATTGAAGGCTTCTTGAAAGCTTTGAATGAGCTCTTGCTTAGGGCTGAAAAGTTGGCTTGAAATCCCTTTTTCAAAATCTCTCTACTTGGATGCTCTCTTGATTCCCACCTTTTTGTTCCTTTTTATAGCTTTAAGAGATTGAAGAAATCATTCTAGACTGAAAAAGAGCCGTTAGACTGCATTAAATGAGCATTAAAAGTATTTAAAATGGGTTAAAAACTAGCCATTGCGGAAGAATCCCATCACAGGGATTGACTCATGAGTCGACTCATGCCTGGGGGTCGACTCATGGGTCGACCTCTGTGGAAAACATCACAGAATCGAGCAGGATCCGAGGTTCTGTAAAACTGGCAAAAAGACCCGCAGAGATCGACTCATAAGTCGACTCATGCCTTTGGGGTCGACTCGTTGAGTCGACTCACAGGGAGTGCCAAGACAGTGCCGGTCAGGATTTTCTGTGTGCCAGTCATCTCATGTGCTATGAGTCGACTCATGATTTTCAATCATGCATATCATTCAAAATACAAGTCCAAAATAAATAAAATTTTCACCATTGGATCACAAATCTTTTGTTCTATCATTTGATACTATCAAATCAGGGTTTGATAAAATTACAATTTTGCCCCTGAAGAGCAATAAATCTTTTTTAAGTGAAAATCATTGGTACCCCTTCAACTACTTTGTAATCATCAAAATCAATCTAAGGAGCAATAATCTCCCCCTTTTTGATGATGACAAAACACTTGAACAAAAGCATCTATGTGAATCAATGATCATGAATTTCAAAGGAATGAAATGCATTATAGGCAGTTTGAAGATAAATAGGAGATTTACTACCAACTTATATGTGCATTGGCTTGAAAAGAAGATTGATTCTTTTGGCATGTGATACATGTGCCCATTTGCATAGATAATTTTCCTATTGCTTAATGATTTGAAAATTTGCTCATTTGATTATGTGATTTTGGTATTAGAATAGAAAATTTGTTTTTGTTATCAGGGCAAAGCAGAATTTACTTTATGATTTGAGAATTGCGTGTTTAAAAATATCTCATTTGCTTGTTTTTCAAATTTCTTAGCATCTTGAAAATTCGCGTCATTCTCATTTGATTATTTAGTTTCCGTATCAAAGCAAGTTGCATCTTGAAAATTTGCTCATTCTCATTTGATTATTTAGTTTTAGTATCAGAGCCAGTTTAACAATTAAGTGTATCAATGCATGTCTAAGAATTAATTGTAAAGTATATCAGAGCATGTCAAATTTTAAGATGTATCAGAGCATGTCTAATTTTAAAGCATATTAGAGCATGTCTAAGAAGTAATTTTAAAGGTTGCTCATTTGCTTTGTGCTTAGCAATTCATCCATTTTGTTAGCAATCTTGTTAATTTCTCCCAATTCACTCATTTTATTTTTAAGTTTTGTATTTATCTTTCTTTTGATACTTTTGCTTAGCAATTCACTCACTGTATTTTTAAGTCATTTAATAATCTTGCTTTTGATACTTTTGCTTAGCAATTCACTCATTGTATTTTTAAGTCATTTATTAATCTTGCTTTTGATACTTTTGCTTAGTAATTCACTCATTGTATTTTTAAGTCATTTAATAATCATTGCTTAGCAATTTTCTTTAATTTCTCCCCCTTTTTGACATCATCAAACATTGTTAACTCCCCCTCCTCTTTTTTTTTTTTTTTTGAATATATTTCTCTTTAGTGTTTCTTCAAACTCTTGTGCTAATCATTAATGTTTACTCCCCCTGAATACAGCAATCATAAAACAAAATATACCATAGAGTACCATAGATATGAATTAGCAACAAAGAGAAGATATATAATTAAAAAATGATTAAAACCATAGTTGTTTCAATACATATTTCATAATATAAAAGTCAACTAGTTAACATCATTACATGGCCCAAAAGATAAATCCTAGGAAGAACAACAGACATGACTAACAACAAGGATCTAGTAGAACACATGACTCTATGGATCAGAATCAGATGTATCAGAGATGGGGTGGGGAGATGATGGATCACGACCAAGAGCTCGTCCTCTACCCCATCTGCCTCTGCCACGAGTAGAGGTGCTGGCACGAGTAGGTGGGCGAGATGATCCTGAAGGCTGAGAACATTCAGATGTCAAAGACTGGACTGCAAGAGAGAGCCTGATGGAATCAAGAACGTTCAGAGCTCTCGAAACAGACTGAAGCAGTGCAGTGAACTGTGTAGAAGCATGCTCACTAGAGCCTCTGATTTCTCTCCTCAAGAACTCATAACCACTCTCCAATGCACCTCTGAGCCTGCCAGCCTCCGCAGTAAGGTCTGTGACCTCAATAGTGCTCTCCTGTGGCTGAGGATGGGCCAAAGCTAAGACTTGCCCCTGCAAGTCAAGAACTCTCCCAGTCAGTCTCAAAATGCAATCCTCGAGCTGCTGAATCCGAACAGACTGATCTGAGATCAGCTGAAATACAGTGGAGATATGGGGAATCAAGGTCTGATTAGATGTATCCAATGATGTGGATCCCGATGCAAATGCAGAAGTGCTCCACTGACGAGAAAGCAAGGAAGCCACACACTGAGAAATCTACTTGATCTGATCCTCGACCAATCTGAACTCTGAAGGAGGTCCTCTGCTATCTGACTGCTGAACTGGTGTGTACCTCCTGGTGGACTCTGAAGGGCCAGCATCTGGATCTGAAACAAACTGGATATCTGGAGATGCTGCCCTGAAGTCATGGAGAGGTGATGAGGGACCTTCTTCCTCAGCTCTGTCCTCAACTCTGTCCTCAGCTCTCTCCTCAGCTCTTTCTTCTGTACCCTTGATCCAACCACCATCAATCTTAGTGAATTCCATGCGGTGCAGAGTGTGTTGGTTGATGGTGTCGGCATGAGAAAGCTTAGCAGATGCCTCCCCCTCAAAACTGACTCCAAACCTCCTGAAAACCAGTGTGAGGGCCATACCAAAAGGCAGATGTGCCTTGGATCTGTTCAGTGTCTCTCTCATGGCCTCAATCATTAAAGCAGGGAGGTTTAAGGGGATTTGAGTGATCACATGAAACATTATACAAATATCTCGGCCAGAAAGGAGATCATGCTTACCACTCCTTGGGAAGAAAAGCTTTGTCACTAATTGATGTAGGATTCTCATTTCAATTGATAAGATTTTGGCTTCTAATTTATTCAAACTTCCCGAGTAGGTTCCTCCTAAAATTACATTGATCCCCTCTTCCTTCATTGGGAGTTCCATGTAAGAATATCCCTCACAGGGCAAATGTAGAATCTCTTCCAAAATAATAAGATCCAGACAGATATCAATTCCCTTAACAGTAGAGGTTACTGTTCCATTGCCATAGTGCAGATTTAGATAAAACTCTCTAACCAAGTCTACATAAGTAACTTTTTTGAGAGAACAGTAAAATCCCCAACCTTGGTTTTTGATCTTTGTCCCAAAGGAGAAACCTTCTTTTTCAAAGAATCTAAAATCCACATTCTTGCCGGTTTCTACCTTTCTATCATAGAGAGGGATTTTGCTAGGGCTAAGAGGAGACTGAGAGGGACCTTGTGCAGATGCTGAAGTTAGAATGGGTGCAGAGGAAGTCTGAGAAGCTTGCCTTTTCTGCGGATGCCTTCTTCCAGTGCACGGACTGATTTCCTTCTTTGAGGGAGTTTCATCTTTGGGGCCATTCTTCACCACAAGAGCCAGCAGAGAGACTTGGAAGATCAAATGGGTGAGGAGTAGGAGGGTTACTAGAGAGTGGAAAGGGATTTTGGCTGAGAGGAAAGATGATCTAGAGAAGTACGGTGGAAGCTAGGGCACGCTCCAACCGCTTCAATCAAGGGAGAAAGATGCGAGAAGCTCTTTTCTCAAGAGGTGATTTGAGGTGGAGATGTGAAGGGAGAATGATCTTGGGCTAAATCCTTGGTTTTGGAGAGAACGAAGATGAGGACGACGAGTGTTGGAGGGAGGAAGACGAAGAAGAAGAATGAGTCGGCTCATGAACGGGCTTCAAGTTAAAAAGAAAAGAGCCCGTGGGAAGTTGGCAAAGAATTTCAAGTATCCATTGGGTCGACCCTAGGGGTCGACTCATGAATCACAAAAATTCAGAAAAAATATGAATAAATTCTGAAAAAATTTAAAATTTTGGGAGAAGAAATTTGCTCAATGACAAGTTGTGAGAATGATAATCTTGAGCTTTTAGGTCCAAGAGAGATGATGAAAATTGAGCTCAAAGAAATTTTGACATTATTCTTGAAATTGGAGAAACATTTAGGCAAAAGGATCAAGGATTCCTAGATTTCTCCTAATTTCACAGAATCTATCCTCACTAAGGGCCTTTGTAAAGATATCAGCTAATTGATTTTCAGTGCAAATATATTCAAGAATTATATTTTTATTTTGAACATGTTCTCTTATAAAATGATGTCTTATTTCAATATGTTTAGACCTTGAATGTTGAATTGGATTTTTAGTTAGATTTATGGTGCTAGTGTTGTCACATCTTATGGGTGTTTCATTAAGTTTGATACCAAAGTCTTCGAGTTGTTGCTTAATCTACAAGATTTGAGCACAACAACTTCCGGCTGCAATGTATTCGGCCTCAGCCGTAGACAGTGCTACCGAATTTTGTTTCTTGCTAAACCAGGAGATTAGGTTAACTCCAAGAAATTGGCAAGTTCCACTAGTGCTCTTTCTATCTAATCTACATCCAGCAAAATCAGCATCTGAATATCCTAATAAATCAATTAGTGAGTCCTTAGAGTACCATAATCCTAGAGTTTGAGTACCATTTAAATATCTAAGGATTCTTTTAACAGCATTCAAGTGAGACTCTTTAGGATTAGATTGAATCTAGCACACAAACAAACACTAAACATTATATCTGGCCTACTGCAGTTAAATATAATAGAGAGCCAATCATACCTCTATATATTTTAAGTCTACACATTTACCTTCTTCATCCTTGTCAAGCTTACATGAGGGCTCATGGGTGTGCCAATTGGTTTGGAGTTCTCCATTCAAATCTTTTGAGTAATTCCTTGGTGTACTTGCTTTGGGTGATGGAGATTTCCTCTTTTGTTTGTTTGATTTGGAGTCCGAGGAAGAAAGTAAGTTCTCCCATCATGCTCATCTCGAACTCCCCCTGCATGAGCTTAGCAAAGTCTTGACAAAGAGATTCATTAGTAGACCCAAAAATTATGTCATCAACATAAATTTGTATAATTAACATATCATTTTGTTTCTTTAATAAAGAGGGTTGTGTCTACATTACCTCTTGAAAAACATTATTTAGTAAGAATTTGCTTAGCCTATCATACCAAGCCCTAGGTGTTGTTTTAATCCATATAGGCTTTATTTAATTTAAAAACATGATTAGGAAAAGCATGATTTTCAAATCCTGGGGGTTGTTCTACATAGACTTCTTCAGCAATATAACCATTCCAAAATGCACTTTTGACATCCATTTGAAACAATTTAAATTTATAAAGCAAGCATATGCAAGTAGAAGTCTAATGGCCTCTAATCTAGCAACAGGTGCAGGGTCTCATCAAAATCAATTCTTCTTCTTGATTATAACCTTTAGCAACCATCTTGCTTTATTTCTTATTACATTTCCATGTTCATCTAATTTGTTCCTAAAGACCCATTTTGTGCCAATTATTGAATAATTTTTAGGTCTTGATACTAAAGTCCAAACATTATTTCTTTCAAATTGATTAAGTTCCTCTTGCATTGCATTAATCCATTATAGTCATTTTCAGCTTCTTCAATAGTTTTTGGTTCAAGATGAGATACAAAAGCACAATGATTAAATACATCTCTAAGTGAAGAACGAGTTTTTACCCATGCATAGGATCACCAATAATTAGCTCCTTAGGGATGATTGTGAACATACCTCCATTCTTTGGGTAGGTCTTTGTACCTTGAGGTTGTTCTTGATGTTCTTCACCTCCCTCATTTGTTTGTCTTCATGTTCCTTATCCTCTTGAATTGTTGAATCTTCCAGAGTGATCTCCTTCATTCCTTCTATAAGAGGATCTGCATCATCAACACCTTCATTCTTCCTTGAAGGAAGATCGTTAGATTCATCAAAGACAACATGTATGGACTCCTCTACTACTAAAGTTCTTTTGTTAAAAACTCTAAAAGCTTTACTAGTGGAGGAGTAATCCAAGAAAGATTGCTTCATCCGATTTTGCATCAAATTTTCCAAGTCTTTCTTTACCATTATTTAATACAAAACATCGGCAACCAAAAATATGAAAATAAGCAATATTAGGTTTTCTTTCTTTCCAAAGCTCATAGGGGGTTTTCTTTAAAATTTATCTAATCAAAGCACGATTTAAAATTTAACATGTTGTGTTGATAGCTTCCGCCAAAATATCTTGAAGGTTGCTTTCACAAAGCATGGTACGGGCCATTTCTTCTAAGGTTCTATTTTTCCTTTCTACTACTCCCATTTTGTTGGGGTGTCCTAGGAGCAGAGAAGTTATGGCCAATTCCCTTTTCATCACAAAAGTTTTCAAAGTCTTGATTTTCAAATTCAGTTCCATATCGCTTCAAATATTTTGAATTGAAAATCCTTTCTCATTAGTGACTTTTCGGTAAAATTTAGTGAAAATATGAAAAGTTTCATCTTTGTGTGCTAAAAAGAAAACCAAGTAAAACGAGAGTAATCATCTATAATTACAAAACCATATCATTTTCCTCCTAGACTAGTGGTTCTAGTAGGTCCAAATAAGTCCATATGCAAAAGCTCTAAAGGTCTAGAGGTTGAAATAATATTTTTGGATTTAAATGAAACTCTTGTTTGTTTACCTAGTTGATATGCATCACAAATTCTATCCTTTTCAAAATTCAGTTTTGGCAAACCAAGAACTAATTCTTTCTTAATTAATTTTGAAAGCGAATGCATGCTAATGTGAGCAAGTCTGCGATGCCAAAGCCAACTAGTCTCATTAACTTTAGCATTCAAGGATACTAGGCATTGCATGTTTATTTTGGCTAAATCATTTAAATCTACCATATAAACATTACCATGTCTATGTCCAATAAATTTAATGCCATCATTAATAGAACTAGTTACAATGCAAACAAACGATTCAAAAATAACTTTATATCCTTTATCATAAAATTGACTAATGCTTAGTAAGTTATGCTTTAAACCATCAACTAACAAAACATTTTCAATGTATTTGGAGGGAGTGATACCAATGTTACCATACCGATGATCTTTCCTTTGCCATTGTCTTCAAAGGTGACCATCCCTCCATCCTTAGCATCAAGAGTGATGAATTAGGATTCATCACCAGTCATGTGTCTCGAGCATCCACTGTCAAGATACTATTTCCTGTTTCCTCCTTGGGATGCTAGACACACCTGCAAGTAAAGTCAAGTTTTTGTTTTAGGTACCCAAGCTTTCTTGGGTCCTTTTTGGTTAGTCATAATGGTTCCTTTTGGAACCTATATTTTCTTTATAGTTGAGTTTGCAAACTTGTTAGAGAAGCAAGTGTATGACTTATGTCCTACTCTACCACATTTGAAGCAAGTAATATTAGAAGACTTGTTACTTAAAGAGTTTACATAAATATTTTTAGATATTTTTGTTTCTTCAAGGGGTTATAGCCAAGTCCGGCCTTATCATACACGGCTTTTTGATTATCAAGAATCATATTGAGTTTATTTGAACTCAAGGTAAATTTTCTACTATGGGTTTTAGCTTGGCAATTTCATCCTTTAAGCTTTGATTTTCTTGAAGCAGGGTGGATTTTTCAATTGAAATGTTTTCAGTTTGTTTCAATAAAGATTGAATTTTCAATTTTAGTTCTTTGTTCTTCATTCCTAGTTTCTTTAATTCATCAACTAAATCATAGAAGGCTTCATGTAATTCTTCAAATGTAAAGTCACTAGGAGTTTCAGAAATTACCTCATTTTCGTGTGCCATAAGGCACAGGTTGGCTTGTTCGGTTGAGTTTTCCTCATCAGAGCTTGAGTCATACTCGCAGTCCAAGTGGCCATCATGGTCTTCTTCTTGTACTTCTTGGGACCTTTCTTCAATTGTGGGCATTCGGATTTGAAGTGTCCCGGCTTCTTGCATTCGTAGCAGATAAGGGGTTGGTCTTTCTCTTTTTCTTTGCTCTGTTCCCCTTTTGTGAATGGCCTCTTCCTTATCCCTGTTTCTTTTTCTCAAAAATTTCTTGAATCTTCGGGTAATGAGTGCCATCTCTTATCCTGTTCTTCGTCTTCAGTGTCATCAGTTTCTTCATCTGGTGGAGCTGTGGATTTGAGGGCAATGGTTCTTTTCTTTTTGACTTCTTCCTCTTGATGTTGCTTCATGCTCAGCTCATGAGTCATCAATGATCCAAGAAGCTCTTCCAAGGGTAGAATGTTCAAGTCCTTAGCTTCTTGATGGCAGTCACTTTGGCTTCCCAAGTTCTTGGTAGGGACCTGAGAATCTTTCTTACAAGCTCACTATTAGTATAGGATTACCAAGACTCTTTAAACCATTAATAATATCAGTAAAGCGAGTAAATATTCCGATTATGGACTCATCATGCTCCATTTTAAACAATTCATACTTATGCACAAGCATGTTGATTTTAGACTTCTTTACTTGATTGGTTCCCTCATAGGTTACTTCTAATCTATCCCATATTTTTTTAGCAGATGAGCAAGTAGAAATACGATTAAATTCGTTTGCATCAAGAGCACAATAAAGAACATTCATTGCTTTAGCATTTAATTGGGCCATCTTCTTATCAACCTCATCCCATTCTTTCTCGGGTTTGGTTGATTCCTCACCATCTATAATTTTAGTGGGTGTGTGAGGACCGTTCACTATGATACTCCACATATCATAGTCGAGTGCTTGAATAAATATTTTCATACGAGCCTTCCAATAGGTATAATTAGACCCATTGAAAAGTGGAGGTCGGTTGGTGGATTGCCCCTCGGTTAGAGAAGTGCCGACATGAGTTGCCATAGATCTTTTGCTCTTTGATTGTTCAGATCAAAGAAGGGCTAGAGCACCGGGCTCTGATACCACTTGTTGCCCAGCTATGCAACCCAAGACGGGGGGGTGAATTGGATTTCTAAAAAATTTTAGGCTTAACTAATGACTTATGAGAAATTTTGACAAAGCTAAATAGATAGAGTGAGTAGAATTAATTCAAGGCTAATAGCAAGAGCAAGAAAGCAAGAAAATAATGAAGAGATAAGGAAGAGCAATTAGACACACACCAAACAAAAGGATTTATAGTGGTTCGGTGCCAACCTTGCACCTACATCCACTCCCCAAGCTCCTACTTGGGAATTCCAATCCACTAATCTTGTATTCAACCCGAATACAAATGTCGGAAACTCCGACTCTAGCTATCCCAAGCTAGACCACTTGTTTTTCGGGTACAAGCAAACCCTATACACTCTGATTCAAGGTTCGGATCAACCTTCCTTGTTTTGGAACCCCTCAAAATAAAACCAATCACTCAAACTGAGTATAACAATTTATAGTACAATTAAGCACAAAGAAAGCTCCTTCAATGAGCGAATATAACTTTAAATACACTTTACTTAAGAGAAGAAGACCCTTTTGGATTTCCTAAAGTGAATGGAGACTTGATTGTGCACTTGAGGAGTTGGTGAGCTTGGATTGAAGGCTTCTTGAAAGCTTTGAATGAGCTCTTGCTTAGGGTTGAAAAGTTGGCTTGAAATCCCTTTTTCAAAATCTCTCTACTTGGATGCTCTCTTGATTCCCACCTTTTTGTTCTTTTTTATAGCTTTAAGAGATAGAGGAAATCATTCTAGACTGAAAAAGAGCTGTTAGACTGCATTAAATGAGCATTAAAAGTATTTAAAACGGGTTAAAACTAGCTGTTGTGGAAGAATCCCGTCACAGGGATCGACTCATGAGTCGACTCATGCCTGGGGGTCGACTCATGGGTCGACCTCTGTGGAAAACATCACAGAATCGAGCAGGATCCGAGGTTCTGTAAAACTGGTAAAAAGACCCGCAGAGGTCGACTCATGAGTCGACTCATGCCTTGGGGGTCGACTCATTGAGTCGACTCACAGGGAGTGCCAAGACAGTGCCGGTCAGGATTTTCTACGTGCCAGTCATCTCATGTGCTATGAGTCGACTCATGAGTCGACTCATGATTTTCAATCATGCATATCTTTCAAAATACAAGTCCAAAATCAATAAAATTTTCACCATTGGATCACAAATCTTTTGTTCTATCATTTGATACTATCAAATCAGGGTTTTGATAAAATTATAATTTTGCCCCTGAAGAACAATAAGTCTTTTTCAAGTGAAAATCATTGGTACCCCTTCAACTACTTTGTAATCATCAAAATCAATCTAAGGAGCAACATGATTCTACCAATCATATTGCATGTTTGATTTATAATCAAGATACTAGTGAAATATACATGAAACTACTTTAGATCTAATCTAAACAGGTTCATGTAATTGAAACAATTTCAACTTTAAACAATTTCTTTGCACAAAAAATATTAACAAAGAGATTTTATTTCAGATTTAAATATTTTTTAAATCTAATAAATTATAAATTTAATCTAGATCATATCTAACAAATTTATGATTAAAGATAGATTTACACAAACTAGGACAACCTTACAACAGGACAACCTTGCAGTTCATGATTGATCTAAGATTTTAATTTCAGATTTAATAATCAGATTATAAATTAGATCTAATCTAAGAAATAATCTAAATATATATAAATAATTATGTAATAAAGAACCTAGGCTCTGATACCAATTGTAGGGATCAGATCTAGGATTTCAGGGTTAGATCTTGAAACTTTTTCAAGATCATACAGTGGAAGACTAAAATAAATCAAAATTTATTTTTTAAAACCAGAGAATCCTTAGATCTAAGATCCTATTACATAATTATTACATAGCATTAAATCAAAAATTAAAATATATAAATATAGCATGAACTACATATTGATCATATCAACATGTTTCTATACTACATCTAATGTATGTATTAAATAATAGATCAGATCTATTACCTTGCAAGTTAGACGTTCTAACCTCGCTGATCCGGGCTTAAGGATGATGTTGCAAGCCACACACACATCCGGCCTCTAGGAGTCATCCACACGAGCCCACAAATCTCGATCAGAAGTCCTACTTCAGGAAATCAGCACAGTATGCTAGTACTGCGCTGATCCTTCTTTGATGGTTGATCAGGTGCCTCCTTCTTCTTGATTTGGACTCTTCCAAAGATGAAAAGTAGAAGGAGGAGTTTCAAATCTGAGACACTCTCAGGAAACTCAAGATGGAGGGACGAAAGATATGAAAACAAACAACCCTAGAAGAAGACCCTCTTCTTCTTCTCGTTTCTCTCTCTAGATACCCTAACTTGTGTCTTTTATATCTCCACGACCCAAAGGTCTTTCTCTCTAATTTTTTTGATGGCCTAAAGGTCTCTCAAATCTCTATCTTCTCTAAAAATTTTATAAAGAAATTTATTTTATATAGAGAGATATGATAGAGTCCTTGTCTAGGTCAAATACCTAGTCAAGGCTTATCCAAACATAGCAAGATAAGGGGCGCCCAACTCTTGAGCACCTCCTCCTTATTTTCATGCATGGATCACCAGCAAAGGGTGCACAATGTATACCCTAAAAGTCATAAAAATTCCAAAAAAAATTTGGATAAATTCGGTGCAAAATTGAAAGAGTTTTGGATTTCTAAAACTCTATCTCACAGAATTCGAAATCCAAACTTATTCCCTTTTGATTTGATCCAAACCACCTTCCATGTAAGAAAGAAGAGAGGAAACCTTTTGTGAACATGGGAGAGACCTGGGAGAGGGCTTTTGTCTCATAAAATAAGAGGAGATTGGCGTTGAATGAGAGAGAGGGCGTGGGGAAGGCTTATGTAGTGCAAGGTGGAATCCTAGTCTTACTAAGATCTATCTTATGACTTGTTTTAATTTGGTTTTTCAAACTAAATCAAACCAAAATTAGATCAATCCAATTAAAATAGGTCTTAACCCAATTAAGAACCTAATTTAATCAGATTAAATTAGATTTAAATCTGATTTAATTTTTTAATCAAATTAGAAATTAGATTGACCCAAGTCCTAGTTGAACTAGGACTAGTTTTTCCTTGCACTTGGCTTATTCAATAAACTAATTGGACTTGATCCAATCAAGCCCAAACTAAATCTAATTAAATCATATTTAATTAGACTTAATCTTAGACCATTAGCTTAATCAAATTAAGCCAATTAGCAATTAAATTGCTAATCGATCCTCCTGCAACACTTGCACTGGGTTAAATGTCAATCGTATTGATCATTTAACCCTAGAATGATTTTTAATCGTTGATCAACCATCCGATTGGATCATGAACTCTAATGTGTGTGATCTCATAGGTTCGAACCTAAACCGATAGCACAGAAATAAATTTCTGTACCAATCGAAGTGACCATCTAACAATGGTACCTGACGACCGGATAGGTCGAATGTGTAGAACAACATCCTTAGAACCCATGCGGATATAGTTTTCATATAATTCATCCCCTTGACCAAAATGATCATAGGACACCCTAGAGTTCAACTATCAACTCTGATCAGGTTGTCCACGTTGTATTTCAAAATATCAAATCCATCTGATGGATTACCCTGGCCAAGGTTTTGCTAAATTGAAATACAGCGACTCATTCTTCTCCAACTCTTGGAGTGGTCAATCCCATCTCGATCACACTCTGACTTTGCAAGTACTTGACTGTGCCCAGAAGCCTTCCATCTTTGAATTAGAAATTCAGTTAGTCCAGTATCAAAGCACAGTGAGTTGCTTGCAAGTCACTGAGACGATCTCAGGTCTAAGGGACACTTATACCTATATCCCATTAGAGACATTTTCGACAGCAGAATGCTCTGGAGTTGGTCACGTTCAATGATGATGTACTAGTACATCTCACCTGTATGCCATACCAGTGTCTCCACACTCTTTGGTTAAGAGGACAACCAACCCATATGGCCTACAGTGACCTATGCTCGATAGAAGCTGTCGTTCTTATTAACAGCCTATCATTTGATCGTGAACTGTTTTAAGGACTAATCGATAAATCCTCTCTTTATCGAATCTAAATAGTCCTAAGGACTTCATCATAACAACGGAGTTCATTAGAAGATGAAAGCTTATGATGAAAATATCAAATATATTTTATTTATTAACAAATCAATTACAATACTTGGTTGTTCAACCGTCAACAGCTTGACGATTGGCTTTTTTGGACACATTTTCCAACATTAGATATGTAGCCAATTGGTATTAGGTCAAGTGGGAGTTTGTTAGATATGTGCCCTAGGTGCTAGATTGGCTGACACATTCCTGTACAAATGTAAGGGCAAATTTATAATTTTGACTATAAATGAATAAAGGGCTATTCTACTATCACATTGTGTACATTATGTCTGTGATACATCCTTTGAGTTAGTAGGAATGTTAATTCATATTTTCAAGAATTGAAACTTTAAGGCATGAATTTACATAACTAACTCATAACAGCTCCTGACCATAGGATCATCATGAGGATGGTGTTCGATCCAAAAGATTGGTGTACGATCGCTTCCTTAGGATAGATATGTCTTGAGTCTACGGTATGGAGACACTGGAGTGAGAGTATAGGTATTCATTGAGAATGAGAGTACTGAGCGTGACCACCTCGAGTAGTTATAAGGAAGTCTACTTTTCATCGATGACTAGCTCGATGCTACAGCTGTGTGTCTAGTTCTTTGACCTGAGGTACATCGATAGTTCACCTTGAGTATGTTATAATTTGACTACACCATAACTCGGTCTCCTAGCCATTCAGAACCTTGAGGTATATGTTGGCTGTAGCATATTCATTGTAGGAACCGGATTGCACCACGAAGGGATCTATCAAACTCGGTAGATCAGAGGAGTAGTCCTATGATGATCGAAAGATTGAGTCCTTAAGTCCATGGCCATGGCAGAGTGAAATAATGGAAAAGAGTTTTTCATTAAGGTTTCATATCGGACCTGAATCGATCGATTGATACATATGACTGATGTTGGATTTGACGAGTTCACCTTAACCCTAATTCAATCGAACTCATGATAGAAGAACTCAATCATACAGGTAGTTGCATCGAGAGGTTCGTCTTCATTTCTGATGGGTTACCACCATATACTGCTAGGTGTCACTGGTGGATTTTGAGAGTAATTAGAATGATTTTGATGATCGATCATTCTAATTGTCTGAATCAGAAGAGTTTGGTCCATCGAAAGGAGTTTCGATGATGTTGATGATGAGATCACGACATATCTCATTACCATACGGAAATAAACCTAACTGGGTCACAAAAATAAGAATTAGGGTCTGGATGTCATCAATTGAGCTAGCCCAGTTCGATTGATTTGGATTAGATCCAACTAGGTTCAAGGAAATCGTGCTTGCACATGATTGAGCCTAACTTTCTCCTCGTGTAATCTTTTTCATCTCGATGAGCCAAATATGATTTGACTCACCCAAAGAACCTTGAGAAGATTTCTCACAATCTGACTGGAGTCAGTCTAGCTCAGAAAGGACTTGTCTTAATTCATGAGATGAATTTAAGACAACACTTGCTAATTCCTATCACCTGCCATTTCCATTTTAGAATATTGGTCAAACGTTGACCCATGGACCTTGGACTGAAGGCCACTTGGCAAGAGATCATTGGAGATTTTTTGTGGAGTATCCACCTACTAAATTGGGCCTCAATGTGGGCACCATATTCAGATATGGCGTGCGCCCCAAGTGGATAAGGATAGAGTCCCATGAGATGAGGACTCTGATCCCTTGATCAACTTGGACGTGGGGCGCCAATCTCACTGTGCTTATCCAGTGTTGGTGCCAATAGTAGGAGGGATTGTAGAGATTCTTATCTGATATGATTAGATGATATCACTTCACCAATCAAAATTTTTTCAGAATTAATTAGAATTTTTTGATTGGTCGAATGATGTAGCACTGCATGGTGCAGCAGGGTCTATTTAAACCCTATCTGCGCCTAGGGTTTAGAGACTCTGCTCAATAACCAGCAAAAGCCTGAATTCTCTCTACTTCTCCATACCCCCTCTGCTCTTCTCCCTCCCCTCTTCATGTCCAAGAGGTTGGACATCCATCTGGTGCTTGTCCAAGGTGTGGTGGCTTCTTGATTAGAAGACTGCAGAGATTTGTCGAGAAGCTGCTGCTCCAGCTTCAGAAGATCTTTTGAAGATCTTTCAGATTAGATCCAGATCTAATTTTTGGAACAAAGATTTGTGAGGAGAAAATGATCCAGATCCTACTCGAGTGGATACTGGTAGAGACCAGACGACTGCGTGGCTATTTTAGAACCTTGGGCATTGCTGCGATCATCTACAGGGTAATCTAGTTACCCTAGAGGTATTTCTCTATTCCTCATATTTTCAGATTTAATTTTAGATTTAATATCAGATAATAAAAATTAGATCTAATAGATCTTAGATCTGAAATATATAGGATAATTTTTTTTGAAATATTCTGCCCCAGATCTCATTAGATCTGGAAGATCCTACAAGGAAAAAGCCAGTTTTTCCTTCAACTAGTCCTTCAATATCAGAAACGACTCCTAATTTCATGAGAACTTCTTTATCCAGATAGCTTTCTTAGCAGCTTTACTAACAGTGATGTACTCTACCTCAGTGCTTAAGTCAGCTACTGTCTGCTGCTTGAAACTCTTCAACTCGCTGTTCCACCATTTAGGATAAACATGTATCCTAAAATTGGCTTGCTATCATCAGGGTCAGATTGAAAACTAGAATATGTATATCCCTCTAATTTCAACTCTGATCCTCCTCCAAATATAAGAAAAATATCTTTAGTCCTTCTTAGGTACTTCAAAATATCTTTTATAACTTTTCAATAATCCTCTCCAGAATTAGTCTGAAATTTGTTAGCTACGCCTAAAGCATAGGCTACATCAGGCCTGGTACATAGCATGGCATACATAATTGATCTCACAATTGAAGCATAAGGGATTTTGTTCATCCTCTTCTTCTCCTCTTGTGTCTTAGGACACATTTTCTTGAAAAGATGTATATCATGATTTGCAGGCAGGTAACCTCTCTTACTTGCCTTCATATTAAATCTCTTTAATATGGGACTATATCCTGTG
Organism: Elaeis guineensis; assembly: GCF_000442705.2. Classification (NCBI taxonomy): domain Eukaryota; kingdom Viridiplantae; phylum Streptophyta; class Magnoliopsida; order Arecales; family Arecaceae; genus Elaeis; species Elaeis guineensis. The sequence continues at coordinate 59,958,799 of NC_026003.2, forward strand.
ATTGAGATAAGCTTAGCATCCCTTTAGATCTATCTCTATAGATCTTTATACCCAATATATAAGATGCTTCATCCAATTCTTTTATGAAAAACTTATTTGATAGCCAAGTCTTGATCGATTGTAACATTGGGATATCATTCCTAATGAGTAGTATATCATCGACATACAGAATCAAGAAGACAATAGCACTCCCATTTGTCTTCTTATACATATATGGTTCATTCTTATTTTTGATAAAGCTAAACTCTTTGACTGTCATATCAAATCAGATGTTCCAGCTCCTTGAAGCTTGCTTCAATCCATAGATAGATTTGTTTAGCTTGCATACTTGATTTGTCCTCTCACTTGAGACAAATCCCTCTGGCTGAGTCATATAGACCTCTTCTTTAAGATTATCATTGAGGAAAGTGGTCTTGACATCCATCTATCAGATTTTATAGTTGTAGTATGTAGCTACAGCAAACAAAATTTATATGGACTTGAGCATAGCCATTGGTGAGAAGGTTTCATCATAGTCAATTCTTTACCTTTGTCTGAAATCCTTCACTACCAACTTAGTCTTCTAGATTTCTACTTAGCCATCTGCTCTGATCTGTAGGGTTTTAGGGTGGGCATGCACAGCAGAAGCATAATAGATTCCAAAATTTAAATTAAAAAAATTTAAATATAAAACTCTTAAACTAGCATCTCCTTGATAATTAATAATTATATATAACATAGATTCAAAATTAAATTCAAGCTATAGAAGAATATCTGCAGTGCTTAATACAAATTCCGACAGAACCTCCACTAGACATCCAAATGTTCGCCCTCCAACGGTGATCCACATAGGGCTATGATCAAGATACCAACTCTTTGAGATGATTCCTCCTCTAAAATTCTCACTCTGAGAATTTTTTTGGATACCAAAACCTCAAGTCCCTCTTCCTCTTTTCCTAGCCTTCCTATCCCTACCTTTCTTCTCTCCTTATCTTCTTTAATTCTCTTTCTAGACTCTTATCCTAAAATTGGACTTGTCCTTACTGTTTTGGACTTGTCCTAACAAGAGAAGGAAGGAACTAATTGGACAATAGGGAGAGGATACTAGAAAGAAAGGAGGAATTAAAAATCTGAATGAATTCAATCCCCCGGTGCACCCCCCCTTAAATACTTAGCGATGGGTTGCCTTCGAGAATTATTCGTGCCCCTTCCTTGTGCCATCTCACATCCATCAGAAAATATCATACCTCATGATAAATTCTCATATCCATCTAAAAGATTTTGACATGTGGCAATCATCGAAAAAAAATCCAAGAGATGCTTCGCGCAAAAGGACTCTTCGAAATATTTTTCTCGATGATTCTCCGATGTGGCACATAGCTTCCTATGGCATAATTTTTCTCCACCATCCATCAGTACAATTTTGTCCATCTAATGGCCAAAAAGGAAGGTGCTAACATTAGAATAGCATGAAAAAAAAATTTAGATTAAGAAGTGGCGTGACAAATGGGTTAGAGTCCTTCACAAGTTGGACTCTTGGTCAGGCGCATGGATCAGACTGACAGGATTTTCAACTTCGATGAATTTTCATGTTTAAACCAAAAGGAATTTTAACTTTAAAAAAAAAAATTATATATAAAATTAAGTTAGAAATTATTAAAAAATTTATTTCATCATGAAACATTGGATAAGCTCGAGGATGAGGCATTCCATCTCATGGGACGTGAAAGCTATTTCTGCGCACAAAAACTGCACCCATGCACAAGAAAAATTTTTGACTCATGGAGACTTAGTTTTCTAGCTCAAAATTTTTGGTATATATAGCTAAGGACTGATCCAACTCAAAACCAAAATTAGTTTGAATTAATTTAGTCTTAATTAGCCCAATCTGAAATCAATTTCGAACCCAATTCGAAACAGGGAGCTAGTTTTTGCAACATGTGCTAGCATGTCAATGTTGCAAATATGATCTAATCCAATTAGACCCCTGATCAATTTTCTTTGTGTGTGACCCATTAGATTCCACATCTAACTAGTAATAATCTGAGTGTAAGTCGATTTGATTTGATTAGAATTTAATCTAACCGATCTAGATCCAATCAAACTAATCTAATTTCAACAATTAGAACTCTTTCTAATTGACGATTGAATTAAACTATTTAATTTAATTAAACCCACAAGATAAGATTGACATCTAGCAATATATCATGTCTACCTAGAAGATATAAAATTTTAGTAGAAATACCTGTTGGGTATAAAATAACTCCAGCCGAAGTTCGTAAGAGGCCAACCCTCTCAGGACTCTTCCGGCTTCCGACCTTGTGCGGTGTCTTTCTGAACTTTCCTGGCCGTCCGAGCTTTCACAGTACTATTCGAACTCCTCCAGTAGTCGACCTTCCATGGTGTCCTCCAGACTCCTCCAATGGACGAACTCCTATCATACCCTTTGACTTCTCCAATAATGAGCTCCTTCAATCATCTATCGGACTACTCTAAATGCTCTCTGGGCTTCACTATCAGCCGATTTTCTACAGTGATCGACTACTCTTCGAATATTTTTTAGACTTCCTTCTGTCACGATCAACTTTACTCCGAGCTTCTTCCAGACTTCGTCAATGTCTGGGCTTCTCAGCAGTAGGACTTCTACAGTAACCAGACTCCATCCAAGATTCTACTGTGGTCAACCGCCTTCCGAATTTCATCCGAGCTTCTACAGTAAGCGAATTTCATCCGAACTTCTATTGCAAGCGGACTTCAGCCGAGCTTCTGCAGTAAGCGGCCTCCTTTCGGACTTCTGTAAGAACCAAATTTCATCCGAACTTCTACAACTGATGGATTCCAGACGAACTTCTACGACGGATATGCTCCCGCAGTTGGATTTCTACAGTGATCGACTGTCTCCGATGTCTTCCGTATCTCTTCAGCCATCAACCTTCAATAGTACCAACCGAACTTCAACAGTGCCGACCAGACCCCTCCAATGGATAAATTCCCTCTGAACTCCTCCAGCGGACAAACTTCCACAATGCCTTTCGAATTTCACTATCTATCGACCTTCTGTCGGATTCCTCATGCAACCGGACCTCTCCAGCGGATAGTCTTCAGACAAGCTTCTACATCAGACAAATTTAGATGGAGTTCTTTAGTAATCGACTCCAATCGGATTTCTCCAACAGAAAGTTTCCATCCGAGCTTCTACAGTAGATGACTTCCGTCTGCGGTATCAACGCCTAAGGCACCCAATAATAGTTAATCCGTCAGCAACCTCAGAAATATCCGAGCTTCTCTTAGATTGCTGAGACAGAAAGCTATTCCGCTCCATCAGACATCCCAATCGAGCTTTAGCCGTCCGGCCCGAACTTCCCGGCAAGTTGCGACAACGGACACCACTCCACTCCCTGTAACAAACTCCACATGGCCCCACCACTCTCCGGCAAGTCGTGACAATAGACACCACTACTCTCCGTAACAAACTCCACGTGGCCTCGAACGGCCCACTACCAGGCAGTTACGGATGTCGCTGTCAATCGATTACGCTCTCCTATCTATAAAAGAGACCCCCCAGATACGTTCTCCTCTAGGCTCTAAGTACTATCTCTAAACTCTGCTAAAAATTCCAATCGAGTGCTCCATTTCTATTGAAGCAGAGTACTGAATTGAGCGTCAGAGGATCTTGCCGGAGCACCCCCAACTTCGGTTTAGACTTTCCTTGCAGGTTCCAACGACGGTCGTGATCCCCTCGACTCCAACTTCTCTGGCATCAGCAAAATTCTGCACCAACAAAATTGGCGCTAGAGGGAGGGTGCTGTATCTTCACAGGATCCTTGTTCTTAAAGGAGCATTCAACGGGACTGTCTCCGGTCATCTACTTCGACATTTTCTTCTTCTTCTCCGGCCAGATTCCAACCTGATGCCTCCCCGAAAGGTATCCACCAGGCGATCTACGGCCTCCATGGTCAGATCTCAGCAAGATCCGTCGCTCTGACCTCGTCTCTAGTTTCTCAGGATCCTCCTCCTCCAGCAACGACAGTCAGCATGGAGCAATTCGACTTGCTGGTTCAGCAGGTCAGGGGCCTCACCAAAGCAGTGCAGGCCATGCAGCAGCAACAGCAGCAGCCGCAGGCATCTCTGCGACTGGAAAGAGCATCGTCGAAGTTTCAGAATCTGCTGATCGGGCGGCCCACTTGGGCCAGTCACCCTGTATCCCCTGGAAAGGGGAAGCAGAAGGTGGAGAGCCCTCTGTCTGATCATGATTCCACCCCCGAAGGGTCCCTACCACCGTTCTGCCAGAAGACCTATGAGATTCGTGATCGAGAGGATCTCCTGGATCAAAGGTTCAAGAGATGAATCAGCGGATCGAGGAGCTCCGCCATGCTCCCCTTGCTTACGGTGAGGATATCTGTACTGACCCTCCTTTTTCTTAAAAGATTATGCAGGAATCGATCCCGTCGAACTTCAAGTCCCCTAATTTAAGAGCTATGATGGGACCTCGATCTGGTTGACCACCTAGAGGCCTTCCAGACAATGATGCTGCTCCATGGCGCGCCAGACACCATCCTGTGCCAAGCTTTCTCATCTATCTTGAAGGGAGCAACAAGAAATTGGTACTCGACACTGAAGCCGGATACTATCTTCTCCTTTGATCAAATAAGCCACCAGTTTGTGGCTCATTTCGTCAGCAGCCGACGTCCCCGGAGAGGTTCGAAGTCCCTCATTAACATCAAGCAAAAGGAGGAAGAATCCATTCAAACTTATGTCAACAATTTTAATGCTACCACATTGAAGGTCCGAAACTTGGACCAATCAGTTGCAATGGCCACCCTGAAGAGCGGTCTTCAAAAGAATGACCTTCTATTTTCTCTGGAAAAGAAGTATCCCAGGGACTTCACTAATTTGCTGGCTCGGGCCGAAGGATATGCTCGGACAGAGGAAGCCTTCAAGCTAAAGGATGAGGAGGCCACGAAAAAGCGACAGGCGGGTGATTATAGCAAGCCCGCAGCTGAAAAAGGGTTGAGTGAAGCTCGGCCATGTTCTCGAACTTCCCCCGGATATAAGCATGTCTGAACTCCTCCCCGAGCTCATAGGCAGAGAAGCCCGGACCACAGAGTTCGACGGAGCTCTCCCCCAGAAAGATTCCACAGCTACGCCCCTCTCAATGCTCCAAAAACTCAAGTGCTGATGGAGATTAGAGAGCAACTGCCAAGGCCGAAAAAGATGTGCACACATCCCGAGAAGTGCAACCCTAACAAGTTCTGCCTCTATCATCGTGACCACGGTCACGATACGGAGGAGTGTATTCAGCTCCAAGATGAGATCGAGGAGCTCATCAAATGAGGTCGGCTCAACAGATTCATCCGACGTCAGCCTGAAGGTAGAGAAGATCGGTCGAGGGCCCTACCACAACCAGAGCCACCAAGGAGGGAAGAACAGCCTGAAGATCGGCCTTCAATCGGGATCATCAACCCCATCTCTGGAGGACCCCGACGGGGAGCAGCCAGTGGATCGGTCGGACCGCCCAAGCAGTAAGGACTGAAGAATCTATAACCTTTACTAAAGAAGATGCCCAGGAGATTCAATTCTCCCATAATGATGCGGTCGTAGTTTCTTTAAATATTGCTGACTATGATGTATGCCGCATTCTTGTTGATAATGGAAGCTAAGTCGATATTTTGTTTTACGATGCATTCTCAAAAATATTCATTCCGGATGATCGATTAGGGCTGATAAGCTCTCCATTGGTAGGGTTCACTGGTGATACTGTGCCAGTAGAAGGAGTAATAACTTTGACCGTAGTTGCAGGTCGTGCCTAAAACAATCTAAAGTGCAAGTGGATTTCC